>NC_047020.1:42425332-42748180 GCF_902652985.1 Pecten maximus
ATATATGGAATTTGAGAAAGATTCCTTCAGTACTTTCTGAGAAATAGCGATAACAAACTTCAATTGTCAAAATCCAAGATGGCTGCCTGTCGGCCATGTTGTTTTCTGATTGGTCTCAAAATGCAATATGCATAACTAGGCACCAAGGGGAACCTACATATGAAATTTGAGAATGATCCCTTCAGTACTTCCTCAGAAATAGTGATAACAAACTTCATTTGTCAAAATCAAAGATGGCTGCCTGTCGGCCATGTTGTTTTCTGATTGGTCTCAAAATGCAATATGCATAACTAGGCACCAAGGGGAACCTACATATGAAATTTGAGAATGATCCCTTCAGTACTTCCTCAGAAATAGTGATAACAAACTTCATTTGTCAAAATCAAAGATGGCTGCCTCTCGGCCATCTTGTTTTCTGATTGGTCTCAAAATGCAATATGCATAACTAGGCACCAAGGGGAACCTACATATGAAATTTGAGGAAGATCCCTTCTGTACTTTCTCAGAAATAGCGATAACAAACTTCAATGGTCAAAATCCAAGATGGCTGCCTGTCGGCCATCTTGTTTTCCTGATTGGTCTCAAAATGCAATATGCATAACTAGGCACCAAGGGGAACCTACATATGAAATTTGAGAAGCTCCCTTCTGTACTTTCTCAGAAATAGCGATAACAAACTTCAATTGTCAAAATCCAAGATGGCTGCCTGTCGGCCATCTTGTTTTCTGATTGGTCCCAAAATGCAATATGCATAACTAGGCACCAAGGGGAACCTACATATGAAATTTGAGAAAGATCCCTTCTGTACTTTCTCAGAAATAGCGATAACAAACTTCAATGGTCAAAATCCAAGATGGCTGCCTGTCGGCCATCTTGTTTTCCGATCGGTCCCAAAATGCAATATGCATAACTAGGCACCAAGGGGAACCTACATATGAAATTTGAGAAAGATCCCTTCAGTACTTTCTCAGAAATAGCGATAACAAACTTCAATGGTCAAAATCCAAGATGGCTGCCTGTCGGCCATGTTGTTTTTCGATCGGTCCCAAAATGCAATATGCATAACTAGGCACCAAGAGGAACCTACATGTGAAATTTGAGAAAGATCCCTTCAGTACTTTCTCAGAAATAGCGATAACAAACTTCAATGGTCAAAATCCAAGATGGCTGCCTGTCGGCCATCTTGTTTTCCGATCGGTCCCAAAATGCAATATGCATAACTAGGCACCAAGGGGAACCTACATATGAAATTTCAGAAAGATCCCTTCAGTACTTTCTCAGAAATAGCGATAACAAACTTCAATGGTCAAAATCCAAGATGGCTGCCTGTCGGCCATGTTGTTTTTCAATCGGTCCCAAAATGCAATATGCATAACTAGGCACCAAGAGGAACCTACATATGAAATTTGAGAAAGATCCCTTCAGTACTTTCTCAGAAATAGCGATAACAAACTTCAATTGTCAAAATCCAAGATGACTGCCTGTCGGCCATCTTGTTTTCTGATTGGTCTCAAAATGCAATATGCATAACTAGGCACCAAGGGGAACCTACATATGAAATTTGAGAAGCTCCCTTCTGTACTTTTTCAGAAATAGCGATAACAAACTTCAATTGTCAAAATCCAAGATGGCTGCCTGTCGGCCATCTTGTTTTCTGATTGGTCCCAAAATGCAATATGCATAACTAGGCACCAAGGGGAACCTACATATGAAATTTGAGAAAGATCCCTTCTGTACTTTCTCAGAAATAGTGATAACAAACTTCAATGGTCAAAATCCAAGATGGCTGCCTGTCGGCCATCTTGTTTTCCGATCGGTCCCAAAATGCAATATGCATAACTAGGCACCAAGGGGAACCTACATATGAAATTTCAGAAAGATCCCTTTAGTACTTTCTCAGAAATAGCGATAACAAACTTCAATGGTCAAAATCCAAGATGGCTGCCTGTCGGCCATCTTGTTTTTCGATCGGTCCCAAAATGCAATATGCATAACTAGGCACCAAGAGGAACCTACATGTGAAATTTGAGAAAGATCCCTTCAGTACTTTCTCAGAAATAGCGATAACAAACTTCAATGGTCAAAATCCAAGATGGCTGCCTGTCGGCCATCTTGTTTTCCGATCGGTCCCAAAATGCAATATGCATAACTAGGCACCAAGGGGAACCTACATATGAAATTTGAGAAAGATCCCTTCAGTACTTTCTCAGAAATAGCGATAACAAACTTCAATTGTCAAAATCCAAGATGGCTGCCTGTCGGCCATGTTGTTTTCTGATCGGTCCCAAAATGCAATATGCATAACTAGGCACCAAGGGGAACCTACATATGAAGTTTGAGAAAGATCTCTTCAGTACTTTCTGAGGATTAGCGATAACAAGAATTGTTTACGGACGGACGGAGGGACAGACGGATGGAGGGACGGACGGACGGAGGGACGGACGGACGGACGGACCACGGACCACGGACGCAGGGCGATTTGAATAGCCCACCATCTGATGATGGTGGGCTAATAAAAATCACCACATACCTTGATTCTTGCCCAGTCATATTTTTGAAAGATTTGGGACACGGCAAGGTCACATCTGTTCCAGTCCAAGGTCAACTTGAGGTCACATTGGAACTGCTCTTGAAACTTTCTGCCACGCTTCAGTGCCTGGGCTGTAACGATTTTAATAGTTGGGACATACTTTCAATTATAAAATGTTTTGAGCAACAATAACAATGCAACATTACCATAAAATGATACTGTAAAAGTGGAAATATTCGCGTGTGGAAATTTTCGCTTATTTCGCTATCAGTAAATCTCCGCGAAAATTTCCACACGCGAATATATTAACACATAAAAATACTAAATATAAAAGATACAAGTTAGCGCAAAAATATCTTGACGGCGCGAAAATATCCACACCGCGAACACTTTGGAAGCTGGCTAAGCGAAAATTTCCACACGCGAAAATATCCACTTTTACAGTAATTTACATATTGCTTCACAGCAAGAGAAAAGCCAAGGGTGGGCTTAATTCCAGACATTGGATTATTACCAGATATATGCTTATTACCAGGCATCGGCTTATTACCACACATTGGCTTATTACCAGAATTAACCAGATGTGGGCTTATCACAAGATGTGGGCTTATTTCCAGATGCGGGCTTATCACCAGACATGGGCTTATCGCAAGATGTGGGCTTATTACCAGACATGGATTTATCACAAGATGTGGGTTTATTACCAGACATGGGCTTATTACCAGATGTGGGCTTATTACCAGACATGGACTTATCAGATGTGGGCTTATTACTAGACATGGGCTTATTATCACGCATGGATTCATTACCAGATGTTGACTTATTACCAGACATGGGCTTTTTACGAGATGTTGACTTGTTACCAGATGTGGGCTTATTGTCAGGTGTGGGCTTATTACCAGGCATAGACTTACTACAAGACATTTTTATGTATATAAATTTTGACAGTGTAGATGATACCTACACTTAAACAAAGCCAGCAACAGGTACTTGTCAAGATTCTTGAGATCTGAAGAAACTCCGTCTGTCGGCAGGATGGTCAGGAACTTTTGTTCTCCCTTAAAACAATCAAATGGCAAGGTCATTAAGGCATATTTACATCAAGTATACTTTAAACAATGGCAAATCTTTTACTTATTCATACTTTCCAAGTGTAACACTGGCCTGATCACAGTTTGTAGTAATACATTGAAAAATAGTTCTGGCTCTCGGCTTATCGCAAGATGTGGGCTATTTCCATATGTGGGCTTATAACCTGACATAGGCTTATCAGATGTGGGCATATTACCAGGCATGGACTTAATTAAATCCAGTATACTTTAAACATTGGCAAATCTTTTACTTATTCATACTTTCCTAATAGCACTGGCCTCATCGCAGTGTGTAGTAATACATTGAAAAAAGTTCTGGCTCTGGGATCAGGAAATATAAGCTTTTTCTTAGCCAATCTTGCGAGACATCACTTTTGATGTTCGCTGACTAACTGACTTAAGTCAAAACTAACAAATTTAGACCTTGACTATGTCATGATCCAGGGCCAGATCTTCTTAATTATTTATAACAAGAGATCCCAGAGGGATCTTGGCGCCCACCATTGAATGATCTTTATAGGTTCCATGTCAGATTGATCTTTTCCCTACTTTTCCCTTCCTCTAAGTCTTACTTATCTGTGTAAATTCAGAAACAGCCCTCTAGTACTATTCAAACAAGGGGAACGTATATATAGAATTTAAGATTTAGCTATAATGGCTGTCTGTCGGCCATGTTGTTTTCATATTGGTCCCAGTATGCAAAACTAGGCACTGAGGGGAACCTACATATGAAATTTGAAAAAGATCCCTTCAGTACTTTCACAGAAATAGCGATAACAAACTTCAATTGTCAAAATCCAAGATGGCTGCCTGTCAGCCATGTTTTTTTCTGATTAGTCTCAAAATGCAATATGCATAACTAGGCACCAAGGGGAACCTGCATATGTAATTTCAGAAAGATCCCTTCATTACTTTCTGAGAAATAGCGATAACAAATTTTAATTGTCAAAATCCAAGATGGCTGCCTGTCAGCAATTTTGTTTTCTGATTGGTCTCAAAATGCAATATGCATAAGTAGGCACCAAGGGGAACCTCCATATGAAATTTGAGAAAGATCCCTTCAGTTCTTTCACAGAAAAAGCGATAACAAATTTAAATTGTCAAAATCCAAGATGGCTGCCTGTCGGCCATGTTGTTTTCCGATTGGTCTCAAAATGCAATATGCATAACTAGGCACTGAGGGGAACCTGCATATGAAATTTCAGAAAGATCCCTTCATTACTTTCACAGAAATAGCGATAACAAACTTTAATTGTCAGAATCCAAGATGGCTGCCTGTCGGCCATGTTGTTTTCTAATTAGTCTCAAAATGCAATATGCATAACCAGGAACAAAGAGGAACCTGCATATGAAATTTGAGAAAGATCCCTTCAGTACTTTCACAGAAATAGCGATAACAAACTTCAATTGTCAAAATCCAAGATGGCTGCCTGTCGGCCATTTTGTTTTCCGATTGGTCCCAAAATGCAATATGCATAACTAGGCACCAAAGGGAACCTATATATGAAATTTGAGAAAGATCTCTTCAGTACTTCCTCAGAAATAGCGATAACAAACTCAAATTGTCAAAATCCAAGATGGCTGCCTGTCGGCCATGTTGTTTTCCGATTGGTCCCAAAATGCAATATGCATAACTAGACACCAAAGGGAACCTACATATGAAATTTGAGAAAGATCCCTTCAGTACTTCCTCAGAAATAGCGATAACAAACTCCAATTGTCAAAATCCAAGATGGCTGCCTGTCGGCCATGTTGTTTTCTGATCGGTCCCAAAATGCAATATACATAACTTGGCACCAAGGGGAACCTACATATGAAATTTGAGAAAGATCTCTTCAATACTTTCTCAGAAATAGAGATAACAAACTTCAATTGTCAAAATCCAAGATGGCTGCCTGTCGGCCATGTTGTTTTCCGATCGGTCCCAAAATGCAATATGCACAACTAGGCACCAAGGGGAACCTACATATGAAATTTGAGAAAGATCCCATCAGTACTTTCTCAGAAATAGCGATAACAAGAATTGTTACGGACGGAGGGACGGACGGACGGACGACGGACCACGGACGCAGGGCGATTTGAATAGCTCACCATCTGATGATGGTGGGCTAAAAATGAAATAAACAACAATCATGAATGTTGTTTTTAAACTACCACAAAGATGAAAATATTTTTGCTTTTTTTTCCTGAGACGAACAGGCTTAAAACACATTTCTACTTATGAGGAAGTAAATCTAAACACTCGGATTTAGCCAAACCTTATTTACTTTAAAAACCTACCACAAATTCCCAATGCATATAGATTACATAATGAACTATTTCCTCTGGTTCCATGAAATTTGATATAAACAAGTTTTGTGTATTTGAATAAAATGTAAACAAGTGCCTGTCTTTCTATAATAAATATGGTCTCAGAAAATACTTTGCCGTCCGAATGTGAAATGCTGACACCTAAGTTTACCCTTGCTTTACATCCATTAATTGTTCTTATTAATATCTATTTATCCGTCGTCAGGTACCTGATGAGCATTCTGAGCACACTCCAGTATTTTATCCCGACAGCGATTCCGAGCAATTTCATCTTCTAGGAATTCCGCCGGAAAGTACTTCATCAGCTTTTTTATCAGTTCTGGTTTGACGTAAGACTCGATATGTTCAGCATGAGGTCTGTTAAAATGACGATATAAATATATCTGAAATCTCTCTTTGAATTTTGACCTGAAATTTAAGCCTCTTTTTGAACTTTGTGTTCTCTTTTAAGCAAATTTAAATTGATACTCAATATCTACGGTTTTTATACAGACACCATGAAAACATTCAAATTATGAAAATGTAGCTTAATATAAAAATATATTATGTACTTTTAAAATTTCTTTTATTTCTCTTATTTCTGTTTAAACAGTCCACCTATTAATACAGCTGTTTTGACTGTCTTCTTTAAAAGCAACACGATCTCATTAAATACATACATCATAATTATAAGCAATGATCGTTTTGGTTCCAATACTGATAATATTTAATAACTGACAACACTATCCCCAATTTCATGAACATATTTTTTTTTTTTTTAAATTGCCTGGTATATATTAAAGTTTAAAACGTCATTGGAGGTGTTTATACAGGCCTTGAGGGTCTTTGTCATGACTGGCCAGAAAACAAAATAAGAATACTATGTCTGTCTTTCATTTCATAAATGAACAATTCTTGTCCAACTATTTAAGTCTTTTAGACTTCAATAAACGGAAATGGTCTCAATGAATAATGACACAGGTATGTATACATCCGATACCTCAAAGACAAGCGAAAGTAAAGAAAGAGTTACCTTTCCTGAAGTTCAAGGTAAGCAAAAGAAATAAGGTCCGCTGCAAGTCCAGTCCCCTTCATCACAACAACCGGAACATTTCTCTTCAGGAGTTCTGCCACATGGTCCATCTCCAGGGGTCCGCCCTGGACCAGTAGGCCCACCATCGGGGTACAGGTACTGCTAATTATCTGGAGGTCATCTGGTACAGACTCGCCCACGTCTGAAAAAGTTGTGAAATAAAATTAACATCCTTAATTTCACTTCACAACAAATGTGAAAGAAGTAAAAACGACTTCATCGCTGGGACATGGGTTCACCTAGGTGAGGTGATGAGTCATCATAAGTAGGTCACTGACTTTTACATACATAAAACAAGAAAATGTCTGTAAGACATAAATGCCCTCACTGCCACTTGACATCCCGAAACACAGTTTGGTGAGGATCGCATGAGCAGTTCCTGAGATTAGCTAGACACATTGCATCGGGACGGGACGGGATGGGACGGGACGGGACGGGACGGGACGGGACGGGACGGGACGGGACGGGACGGGACGGGACGGGACGGATATGGGTAACACTATATGCATCTCCATTTCATGGCAGGGGCATAAAAATGTCCATTCTTAATTTCCTACACTATTCTTCATTGTAAATTCATAGGGGTGGCATTGTCAGGTATCATAGGTCACATTGACCTACATTTTTACCTTTGACCTACATTAAAGCAAAAGGTTGTGTAAGCCTGATCTCTTACACTACTTTGCACGGCATATTCGATTGTTAAACAAGGCATACAATTTCACATTCCGTGAGGGACTGTAATTCATCAAATGGTATTTGGTATTGTTGAACCGATTTATAATTTTGGAAATTGAATAATTTTAAAGAACTTGAATTATGTATTCATAACCTTTAGCTTTGTCTTTCTTATAAGATATGTATAAGTCCATACAATCAGAAATATACTATACTTACTGAGAACAGAGTCGCTGAGATTGGTGATTTTTCTGTATCGCTTCGGTCGGCCAACTGGGGTGAGGAACCTCTCCTCCAGCTTGATCCGGAAATTCTCGAGCTCCCGTAGATCAGTAACGCCCTCCATCATGATGTAGTGAGTGTGGTCAGAGTTGAGCTCCTGTTTGTCCGAGAGGGGTTTCTGGCCCTTATTCTGTATATTCACTGGCCCTACCTGGAAATCAACATACCAATATTTTGGCTGAACAAATTACCACTGGCCCTATATTTCTAAATAAAGCATTTTAATTGTGAACTCAAACTAACGACCCTTCGGTGATGTAGTCCTGCATACTATGTCCTGCGGTCTACCACTAGACCACAGTGCCTCCTGAGGTACAGCCATATACCATAACCTCCTGCAGTAAGGCCACTGGGCCAACACATAACATTAGACTGAAAGTCTGGGGGTGGGCTTATTACAGGACATTTGGGGATCTCTGGATGTTTCCTGTTGTTGATAAACCCATTCTTGGTAATAAGCCCATCCACATCAATTACAGTCCAATGGAAATGTTCACAAATGCTATCTTATTGTCCTACAATAAGCCCACCCCTACTTTCAAAAAAGTTCAGCTGTTGACCTCCAGGTCTTTTCACAGGTAATTATAAATCGGAATAAAACAAGATTGCTAAAGCAATACATGTCCTCGTCTGGCCCCCGCTAAAAATAGTATCAGTGACCTTAACCTTAACCTGAAAGCGCTGAAATTCAAACTTTTCAGAAGTATTATGGTCTGTAATCATTGCAAGAAGTCGGATCAAAATTCCTCAAGGAATGAAGTCGCTACAGCGCTGATAAACTTTGACATACATACAAGACTGAGAGAGGGGAAACCTACAGGTACAATGTATATATTAGGTACCTATATCGGCATTACTTACATACACCAGACAAACGGAGAGGAAACCTATAGCCCCGCCCACTCTTTTCCCGATTTTATCAATACAGAGCTAAAAATGAATATTTCTATGATTATTCCAGCAGTACTTACTGCAGAATCGATCTTGGAGTTGTACGACAGTAGAGACTTCGGAACCACGCCAATCACTGTCAGCTTGGGGAGATTCTCCTGCTTTTGTTTATTCACAAACTTCATCGACATTTTGGTCAGACTGGGAATTTTACGTCGCTGTTTCTCGTCCTTGAAGGCATCTCCTAAAATTTTGGTTATTCCTCCATCAAACCCATTTGTGAGTATCCACATCTCGGTAGTATTGGCTGCCTAAATGCAAACATAATGATTTGGATATTTTAAAGAACTTGAACTTGAGAATTTTAATCAAGACATGTATACAATCAACTTTTCTATCAAAAATTTTTTGGGACTGTACAAAATGCTTTATCATTTTTTCGAAATTTGCTTTTCTAACTTCATTTGAGTAAACATACTTTTTATAATCATATTTGCTTATTGAAAGTAAACTGCATCTTAAATAATTTTTTCATGAATTAGCAAGTGCCAGATAGTGTAAGTGCTAGCAAGTGCTAGATAATAGTGACTTTAAATGCTTGATTTTAACCAAAAAAAAATTCAAGAATTTCAAGATTGTGTTAATACTGTCACTTTGTCAGTGGAAAAAAGACCTACATATACTTCTATTCATTTTATGAAATTTTCTACAGACTAAGCCGGCTAGAAAACATGTTTTTAGTGTTCTACCGTGATAATGCCCGTCTGGAAGTCGTGAACCAGATCCTGGTCCTTCCAATGTTTGTAATGCCTGTTGCTGGTAATGAGTGACAGAATTATGTTTGGTGTTCTCTTCTTCCAAACTTTGGCCATGTAAGTAGCTACATCGTCAGCATCAGCAGCTTCTGGGACGCTTACATACAGACCAGCATTGGCCTGTCAGTATAAAGTCAGACAAAAATATTGAGAGAACAATTAAAATTAAAAGAAACAGTTTTATTTTGTTTAACGTCCTACTAACAGCCAAGTTAACTTGCAACCCAGAGGTGGAGGGCTAGTGATAAAGCATCGTGACACCTTAACCACGCTGCCACCAAGTGCTTATGTGTTCTATGATCAGATCTATAAACAGTTAATCAAATATCTTGTAAGACTGTAAAAGTGGGGACGTAAAACCTGTTAAATAAATTGTTCCACAATGAAAAAACATTATTAAGACACCTGCAGAATATTTGAAATCACCACAATACATTAATAAACATCTTTATTACATTTTTACCAGTGAAATATCAAAAATTATTCATTCTATAAAAGTGATATTTTTCACTAGTGAAAAATATCACTTTTGCTGATTTGACCAATCAAATTAAAGATTAGAAAAATATCTGTATCACCCACTGAATTTCATGTCCCTGAGGACTTCAGATATGCAGTTTTCTACAACATAATGAAAGTTACTTTTTATACCTTTTGACCACTGGCTTCGTCATACACAAACTGGATGACCCCTCCACTGAATCCCAGGTCTTCCATCCAACTGGGGTCCAGGGAGTCTGTGCTGAACCCTGACACATTGCTGGTGACTGTGGCATATACAGGATCTATCGCCACCTCGGGATAGTCTAAATTGTCGTTGCTGTCAGAGTTCTGGGACGCCATATCAAAAGTTGTAAACTAATGAAGCTCAAAAAATTATCATCTTTCTATTTTCAGGCTGCTATAATTTCTTTCGGGTTGGAACGTAAAATTCATCAACATTTTTATACCTGAAGAAAAAAAATATAGAATTATCAACATTTTTATACCTGAAAAAAAATATATAAAATTCGTCAACATTTTTATACCTGAAGAAAAAAAATATAAAATTCAACAACATTTTTAAACATTTCCCATATTTGACAACCTTCCATATTTAGAATGGAAACTTATGATTTTTGGCCTTTAATTAAGACAAAGCTTATCAGTTAAGCAGTTTAATTGTTTGGTGATCATGAAGGTCTATAAATGTAATTCTCGAGCTTATATAAGCACGAAAATTTAAACCCATTTAATTTCCACATGGAAATATAACAATATTGACAAGTATGCTTTCCATGACATCACAAAAAAAGAGTAATTTGTCAGAAGACAAAATCAACTGAGGGGGTTGAAATTTGGAATTGGTTTTTCAAAAGTAGGTCAAAGGTCACATTCAAGGTAAGTAGGTCCACAAGAGTAGTACTAATGGAAATTCCTTTTCACAAGGAACATACATGTCAAAATGAAAACCCTATCTCATACCAAGGTTTAAAATTTTCTAAAAGTAGGTCAAAGGTCACAGTCAAGGTCAGCAGGACCACAAATGTGTTATCAATGGAAATGTCTTGTCACAAGGAACACACATGTCAAATACCTAATTAGTTGTATCCTCATTAGTATTGATAATACTTTAATAAGAATCAAAAGTCAGATATTGATCTGCCATTCACAGCTGATATATAATGAATAGCACAGCTTTGCATTTTACAGCAAGTGTTTTTACCTTGTGCCCATCACAACCACTATCATAATCAATGTCATAAAATTACTAGTAAGACCGTTGTTTTTTTTTTGCTGTTCACACATTTTTCCTAATTCAAGTTTATCATACACAAGTTTAATTTGTATTTTGCATCTAAAAATCATTTGTGAATATACCTTGTGTTGCACAAGAGAATTTATGTGAAATATTATGATATTTATTTTTTGAAGAAAGCTGGAACTGAATTATATATAATCATATACTATGGACAGTTGAAGCGATAAACTAGATTCAAATTACAAACACAGCTGTCAGACATGGTACTCACTTACATAAGGGTCTGTTCATTTATGCGCACAATCCGATTGTATTATTAAACAGTTCTGGAATGAATCATCGATCTGCAGATGTTAATCAGGTTTAATTCAGACCTTGAACCTTGAACAGCCGTTAGTATTTGTCATGACTCATCAGATGGCAACAAAATATGAATTAAACGGTCCGTCGTAATTTCAAAAACGAACGACTCTGGTCCAACTTGTCGAACCATTTGGACCACAACCAGTCAAATCGTTTGGACCGCAATAAAGGAAAACGGACACACCGTATTCAAAACAATACCAAACATCAGCTGACATTCTGAACTGACAATGAATCGAATAATAACAGTGACGAAAGAGTCTTAACATGATAAAACATATATAAAACCAGTTATACTCTTACCATATACCCAAACTAGATTCTAGGGTGAAGTGATTTTGTCTCTTCGTGACTTACCAGCGAGATCAGCTGATTTGCGAAGTTTTTATTATTGGCGGAAATCCGACTAGAGTTACGTCCCTTCGTTATTAGTGGGAAAGACTAATGTCAGGAATGCACTGAACCGCGCTGATTTCACAATCAGAAATTCTCTCCTTTAAATGATAATTCGGCTGCTAATAAAATGTCAGAAATCGTATAATCATCACTATATGATCAGTAAAATAAATGGTTTCTATTGAACGACTAAAATATGTATATGCCCAATATTATTGTTCCTCTAGGTTTGTTTTTCGCAATAGTTTTATGGGAATCTACGTGTTTTTATATGCAAAATTTGTATGCATACAAACAAATCAATTTTATGTGTATATTGAATTATGGCGCAAATAGGCCTATGTCATATCAGATTACTTAAATGAAAAAAAAGAGCACTAAATATATATTTTTTGTCGTTTACCCTATAATCACACGTTATCAAACAAATATTTACGGCACACAAACCTCAAATTTCTGTATATTAGCTCTTTTAAAACACAGGGACGCGATCCAATATCTTAATAGAAGTATATTGTAAAATGAAGTAGTCACCAACTACTACAATGAGACCCCGCCTCACAATGACATTGGCAGTTCTCTATTACAGTAGCGGTAAGTTGTCGCTTCTTAGCTTAGCTGATGTTGTCTTGGCATGAAGTGGTGAGGTAATGTCGCGGTCGTTATTATTATTTATTTATTTATTTATTTATCTTTATTAATAAATGATAAGTTATTACGTCATTGCCGTAACAAAAGGCTGGAGAACCACACCTCTTCATCAATGTTGATTATTTTTTGTTTGATTTTTGACATACATACGAATTTAAAAGAATTAGTAGCATCATCAAATTGATGATATCACATTTGCTTGTTTTTTTAGCTCCTGCATCCCATGATTTACATTTGGTTATTTTCCACGTCCATGTTTTAAAACGACGCCAAGTATGATATTCCTAACTATCTTTGATTTGATACGCATGCACAAACCTCTCAAATAGTAAAGCTACTGAACCTTGACCCTGTCTGGTTTCAGCGATTAATTCCCTGTTAAGCCAGTAACGCAATTCTGGATTCTAATTGGTTTTTTTTTGTATTTTGTTTTTTTTTATGATTATTGTTCATGTTTGAAATAGTGCCATTTTTAAAAGTGATTCTTATTTGATTTCAGATAATGAACTTATGTCTAAAAATGTAATAACAGGATTTATTATAGTTAATTAAAGTATATCTTTGATTTATGTGAACTAAATAATGACGAATGGCCATGATCGATTGATGGTTGATTGTGCGCACTCAACAGATATTAAAAGTATCCAATATTAACACCGAGAGGGATGTGTTTACGTAAGATATAAGCCTAAAACCATCTATTGCATAAAATATTTGATAGTTTGTGGCGCGTACAATATTTTACATACTAGACAGTAGCCATCTTGAATTTTGAAGAAAAAAAAAGACCCGTCAAATTCTCAAATAGGAAATATAGGATTTAAACAAATTACTCTTTTAATATAACACTCACGCCTTGTTTTTTCCTCCGCTGCTTCTCCTCGGACATTGTACTGAAGAGATTCAATAGCTTGATGTCATGCATTTGTGACGTCATAATAAAGTAATTATACGCTAGTTATTTATCACTTATTGACTTCTATAGATTTTATTGAGGTGGATATGTCGTTGAATGAACCTATAGCTGAGGAAGAGATACAGGTATTAACCGCGAGACGAGGTCGAGGTTAATATATATACACGTATAGCGTTTTATAATCACTTAATAACAACTTGAACTGAGCCCTTTTATATAATGTTGTGCTGTATCAATGTATCACTAAACAAGAAAACAGGATGGAATTGAGGCAAAAAACAAAAACACAAAAAAACAAAAACAAACAAAAACAAACAAAACATGGTACTGCACGTTCAGCACAGCCCGAAACACTTACAATTTATAATGTTATAAAACGGAACTATATCTGTCATATAGGTTATGGATTATTGGTGAATTGATTAATTGCAGATTACCTATTAAATCTCGAGTTGTCTCGGTTTGAGAACGCGCCAAAGCGACAAGATATGAAACAGGCTTTTAAAGTCAGCCACCAAAGTACAAGGTAACATTTTATGCTAAAGCAATCTCTTAACAGGGTCCAGATATGCATTCCCCGTCTTCATAAGAAAATATGGTTTATCATGATTCCCACACCTATGTTATATTCATCTAATCTTTGTTAAAATTTTTACTGATAGTTATATGAAAGTTGTCTCCCTTGAACCTAGAATTTCTTACTAAAACGTACTGGTAGCCATCTCCTTAGCATGACTTATGGACAGAATACTAGAGATTATGAAATAGGGGTTCAGAAATTGAAAAATTAATGCAAGGATGATATCAAGGACAGGATCACTTTCATAAGTTGTCCGGCTGGTAAAACAAAATTACAGATCTGATTGAGACGGACAATGTCTGAATCTCCTCATCAACAAAATGACGTGTATATATATTATATATATTTAAAACACAATAAAACAAAACCGCCATTCTAACTAAAAAATCATTTAAACAGGGGCAAAATATGAGATTTACTCCAAAACCATTTAAACACAAGGAGATAAGACCATGGGTCCCGGGTGAGTGAGCGTCTTCAACTTCACTGACGACAACTGCCACGTATATCAATGTAAAATGAGAACCGAAGAGGTGAAAGTGGACCGAGTTTACCAGATATCTATAATTGTAGAACGAACATCGAATACAGTTAAATGTCATATCACACAAAGAATAGAATCTTTCGTAGTACTGTCGAATAAAAAACTTAACAGCATTCTACATTCGATTTGGATCTCTCGCAACCCTGGTCTGTAAAGTTGTATAACGGAAAACTGATATCGGAGAACAAGCCCATAAATATCGAATAAACACCATATGTTGGAGAAGCAATGATGTTACTATCTAGAAATGGAAAAATTACAATTGGAAAATGAAATTGGAAATATCACATAACTTTAGCCCCTCTAAGTTCAGTGAAGATTAAGGCAGAGATGTAAGCCTGTATATATTGTCCTCTTTATTTCAAGTTCTTCTTAGTCGATTGTCCTACATGTATGTGTTCCTGTAATCAGTCTGCTGAAACTACCGAACATGTCCTCGATATGTTTTCGAAGTGAGACCAAAGAAGGATTACGAGTGAACGTGGAGAACGATACTGAGCACAGGATATGACGAACTTTAGAAAGCAGAAGGACTTGTGTGTTAAGAAAGCAGTCTACCTACGTCGACAAGACCAGATAAACCACACACATGTTCTTAATCTTACAAAACTCCACATTCTGTTTTCGTTGGTGTTTCTTATCTGTTCTGCCTCTTTCTATCTTTATTCCCGTCTTCGTTAAAATACAATATAAGTTAAAATAATCTGTTGCGTGACGAATTTTGTATATATTCCCTTGTTACGGAAAGGACGTAAGTAAGTTGTACAACTTTTGTCCAATCCATTTGTTTTTATCTGCAATGAAATTGATTTAAACTAAACTAACATCTCCTCCCCCCTTTGTCCCAACTACCAGCAGCTAGGAAATCAATGTTTTAGGAGCCTTCCTCCTAATTATAATGTTAATTCCTTACTATATGGTGGTCTAGACATGCCAGTACAGTACAATTGAACTGTTTTTGATTGTGTGAAAAACTTCATCAGTCAATCTAGGCGCTTTTAAAATCCCGTTACCCTTTATCTATTATCTGTGATATCTATTTAGAATTGTATCAGCAGTATAGCTTGTATAACTACTACTATCCACAACAGATATAGCCCTGATGGTTCTATAGTCATACATTGTATGTTAAATGAAATGCCCCAAGCATCATCCCTTTCGAAACCCTTTCACCTTTTCTCTTTCTTTCCCCTGCACATATGAAATTGTCAGCACTGTTTCATTAGCTATCTATAAACACAAGGAGACAGATTTACATAAGTACCAAGTACGTGTTTCTGAATCCTCCATGTTGTAAACATGTATGTATAATTTCAATTTACAAAATAAAATAGTTTAAACTAAATTCATCGTGGTATATCCGATCCAAATGACCAATGAATTTCTTGTTATTGAAAGACATTTGGTTTGTTTTGTTTAACGTCATATCAACAGCCAGGTTCATTTAAGGACGTGCCAGGTTTTGGAGGTGGGGGAAAGCTGGAGTACCCGAAGAAAAACCACCGACCTACGGTCAGTACCTTGCAACTGCCCCACGTAGGTTTCGAACTCGCAACCCAGAGGTGTTGGGCTAGTGTTAAAGTGTCGGGACACCTTAACCACTCGGCCACATATATAATTGTCAAAATGGAATACATTACAAGTTTGTTTTTTGTTTGTTTTTCCCCCTGATAAATCTTTGATGAGTTCAGCCTTGCAAAAAAAAAATCATCGATCAAGACACTAGCACATTAAAAAAAGAAACAATAGAAAGAAAAGAAGAAAAAAATCATTGACCAAGACAGTGGCCCAGTAAAATGTGTTTCCATTGGTACCCTATCATCCTGGATACTCCAGGGAGTGTAATTGATCGTACCCCTGGTGTACCCCGGATGGTAGGGTGTTAGTCTGGTGGAAGATTTTGTCATCAAACTCCACAAGGCAAACACCGTATTGATGTTTATGGTTTACTGAAGTGATATATTATATATATGTTAACAAGGGCCGAGCATTTTGTTTATTTATATGATACCTGACGTCTGAACTACACACACCGGTGATAGATAGGTATATGTAAGGATCATTATCATACTGGAGTTATACGTGTATCATCTCACATCATGGCATATTTTTATCTCATTGTTCACAGATTTGTCTCCCTTTTTACTTGTTCAAGATTTCTCTGCCAGCACATAGGGTGTGATGTCTCTGTCATCCCCTACAGTGTGATATCTCTGTCACCCCCTACAGTGTGATATCTCTGTCACCCCCTTCAGTGTGATATCTCTGTCACCCCCTACAGTGTGATATTTCTGTCACCCCTACAGTGTGATATCTCTGTCATCCCCTACAGTGTGATATCTCTGTCACCCCCTACAGTGTGATATCTCTGTCATCCCCTACAGTGTGATATCTCTGTCATCCCCTACAGTGTGATATCTCTGTCACCCCCTACAGTGTGATATCTCTGTCATCCCCTACAGTGTGATATCTCTGTCACCCCTACAGTGTGATATCTGTCATCCCCTACAGTGTGATATCTCTGTCACCCCCTACAGTGTGATGTCTCTGTCATCCCCTACAGTGTGATATCTCTGTCACCCCCTACAGTGTGATATCTCTGTCACCCCCTTCAGTGTGATATCTCTGTCACCCCCTACAGTGTGATATTTCTGTCACCCCTACAGTGTGATATCTCTGTCATCCCCTACAGTGTGATATCTCTGTCACCCCCTACAGTGTGATATCTCTGTCATCCCCTACAGTGTGATATCTCTGTCACCCCTACAGTGTGATATCTGTCATCCCCTACAGTGTGATATCTCTGTCACCCCCTACAGTGTGATATCTCTGTCACCCCCTACAGTGTGATATCTCTGTCACCCTCTACAGTGTGATATCTCTGTCACCCCCTACAGTGTGATATCTCTGTCACCCCCTACAGTGTGATATCTCTGTCACCCCCTACAGTGTGATATCTCTGTCAACCCCTACAGTGTGATATCTCTGTCACCCCCTACAGTGTGATATCTCTGTCAACCCCTACAGTGTGATATCTCTGTCACCCCCTACAGTGTGATATCTCTGTCACCCCTACGGTGTGATATATCTGTCACCCCCTACAGTGTGATATTTCTGTCACCCCTACAGTGTGATATCTGTCACCCCTACAGTGTGATATCTATGTCACCGCCTACAGTGTGATGTCTCTGTCACCCCATACAGTGTGATATCTCTGTCACCCCCTACAGTGTGATATCTCTGTCACCCCCTACAGTTTGATATCTCTGTCACCCTCTACAGTGTGATATCTCTGTCACCCCCTACAGTGTGATATCTCTGTCACCCCTACAGTGGGATATCTCTGTCACCCCCTACAGTGTGATATCTCTGTCACCCCCTGCAGTGTGATATCTCTGTCACCCCCTACAGTGTGATATCTCTGTCACCGCCTACAGTGTGATATCTCTGTCACCCCCTACAGTGTGATATCTCTGCCACCCCCTACAGTGTGATGTCTCTGTCACCCCCTACCGTGTGATATCTCTGTCACCCCTACAGTGTGATATCTGTCACCCCTACAGTGTGATAACTCTGTCACCCCTACAGTGTGATATCTGTCATCCCCTACAGTGTGATATCTCTGTCACCCCCTAGAAGTGTGATATTTCTGTGACCCCCTACAGTGTGATATCTCTGTCACCCCCTACAGTGTGATATCTCTGTCACCCCCTACAGTGTGATATCTCTGTCACCCCCTACAGTTTGATATTTCTGTCACCCCTACAGTGTGATATCTGTCACCCCTACAGTGTGATATCTCTGTCACCGCCTACAGTGTGATGTCTCTGTCACCCCATACAGTGTGATATCTCTGTCACCCCCTACAGTGTGATATCTCTGTCACCCCCTACAGGTTGATATCTCTGTCACCCTCTACAGTGTGATATCTCTGTCACCCCCTACAGTGTGATATCTCTGTCACCCCTACAGTGGGATATCTCTGTCACCCCCTACAGTGTGATATCTCTGTCACCCCCTGCAGTGTGATATCTCTGTCACCCCCTACAGTGTGATATCTCTGTCACCGCCTACAGTGTGATATCTCTGTCACCCCCTACAGTGTGATATCTCTGCCACCCCCTACAGTGTGATGTCTCTGTCACCCCCTACCGTGTGATATCTCTGTCACCCCTACAGTGTGATATCTGTCACCCCTACAGTGTGATAACTCTGTCACCCCTACAGTGTGATATCTGTCATCCCCTACAGTGTGATATCTCTGTCACCCCCTAGAAGTGTGATATTTCTGTGACCCCCTACAGTGTGATATCTCTGTCACCCCCTACAGTGTGATATCTCTGTCACCCCCTACAGTGTGATATCTCTGTCACCCCCTACAGTTTGATATTTCTGTTACCCCTACAGTGTGATATCTCTGTCACCCCCTACAGTGTGATGTCTCTGTCACCCCCTACAGTGTGATATCTCTGTTACCCCTACAGTGTGATATCTCTGTCACCCCCTAAAGTGTGATATCTCTGTCGCCCCTACAGTGTGATATCTCTGTCACCCCCTACAGTGTGATATCTCTGCCACCCCCTACAGTGTGATATATCTGTCATCCCCTACAGTGTGATATCTCTGTCACCCCTACAGTGTGATATCTCTGTCACCCCATACAGTGTGATATCTCTGTCACCCCCTACAGTGTGATATCTCTGTCACCCCTACAGTGTGATATCTCTGTAATCCCCTACAGTGTGATATATATGTCGCCCCCTAGAGTGTGATATCTCTGCAATCCCTACAGTGTGATATCTCTGTCATACCGACAGTGTGACATCTCTGTCACCCCCTACAGTGTGATATCTATGTCACCCCTGCAGTGTGATATCTCTGTCGTCCCTACAGTGTGATATCTCTGTCACCCCCTACAGTGTGACATCTCTGTCACCCCCTACAGTGTGATATCTGTCATCCCCTACAGTGTGATATCTCTGTCACTCCTACAGTGTGATATCTCTGTCACTCCTACAGTGTGATATCTCTGTCACTCCTACAGTGTGATATCTCTGTCACCCCTACAGTGTGATATCTCTGTCACCCCCTACAGTGTGATATCTCTGTCACCCCTACAGTGTGATATCTCTGTCACCCCCTACAGTGTGATATCTCTGTCGCCCCCTACAGTGTGATATATCTGTCATCCCCTAGGGTGTGATATCTCTGTCACCCCCTACAGTGTGATATCTCTGCCATCCCCTACAGTGTGATATCTCTGTCACCCCCTACAGTGTGATATCTCTGTCACCCCCTACAGTGTGATATCTCTGTCACCCCCTGCAGTGTGATATTTCTGTCACCCCTACAGTGTGATATCTCTGTCACCCCCTGCAGTGTGATATCTCTGTCACCCCCTACAGTGTGATATCTCTGTCACCCCTACAGTGTGATATCTCTGTCACCCCTACAGTGTGATATCTCTGTCATCCCCTACAGTGTGATATCTCTTTCATCCCCTACAGTGTGATATCTCTGTCACCCCTACAGTGTGATATCTCTGTCACCTCTACAGTGTGATATCTCTGTCACCCTTACAGTGTGATATCTCTGTCACCCCCTACAGTGTGATATCTCTGTCACCCCCTACAGTTTGATATTTCTGTTACCCCTACAGTGGGATATCTCTGTCACCCCCTAGAGTTTGATATCTCTGTCACCCGCTACAGTGTGATATCTCTGTCACCCCCTACAGTGTGATATCTCTGTCATCCCCTACAGTGTGTTATCTCTGTCACCCCCTACAGTGTGATATCTCTGTCACCCCCTACAGTGTGATATCTGTCATCCCCTACAGTGTGATATCTCTGTCACTCCTACAGTGTGATATCTCTGTCACTCCTACAGTGTGATATCTCTGTCACTCCTACAGTGTGATATCTCTGTCACCCCTACAGTGTGATATCTCTGTCACCCCCTACAGTGTGATATCTCTGTCACCCCTACAGTGTGATATCTCTGTCACCCCCTACAGTGTGATATCTCTGTCGCCCCCTACAGTGTGATATATCTGTCATCCCCTAGGGTGTGATATCTCTGTCACCCCCTACAGTGTGATATCTCTGCCATCCCCTACAGTGTGATATCTCTGTCACCCCCTACAGTGTGATATCTCTGTCACCCCCTACAGTGTGATATCTCTGTCACCCCTGCAGTGTGATATTTCTGTCACCCCTACAGTGTGATATCTCTGTCACCCCCTGCAGTGTGATATCTCTGTCACCCCCTACAGTGTGATATCTCTGTCACCCCCTACAGTGTGATATCTCTGTCACCCCTACAGTGTGATATCTCTGTCATCCCCTACAGTGTGATATCTCTTTCATCCCCTACAGTGTGATATCTCTGTCACCCCTACAGTGTGATATCTCTGTCACCTCTACAGTGTGATATCTCTGTCACCCTTACAGTGTGATATCTCTGTCACCTCTACAGTGTGATATCTCTGTCACCCCTACAGTTTGATATTTCTGTTACCCCCTACAGTGGGATATCTCTGTCACCCCCTAGAGTTTGATATCTCTGTCACCCGCTACAGTGTGATATCTCTGTCACCCCCTACAGTGTGATATCTCTGTCATCCCCTACAGTGTGTTATCTCTGTCACCCCCTACAGTGTGATATCTCTGTCACCCCCTACAGTGTGATATCTCTGTCACCCCCTACAGTGTGATATCTCTGTCACCCCCTACAGTGTGATATCTCTGTCATCCCCTACAGTGTGATATCTCTGTCATCCCCTACAGTGTGATATCTCTGTCATCCCCTACAGTGTGATATCTCTGTCACCCCTTACAGTGTGATATCTCTGTCACCCCCTACAGTGTGATATCTCTGTCACCCCCTACAGTGTGATATTTCTGTCACCCCTACAGTGGGATATCTCTGTCACCCCCTAGAGTTTGATATCTCTGTCATCCCCTACAGTGTGATATCTCTGTCACCCCCTACAGTGTGATATCTCTGTCATCCCCTACAGTGTGTTATCTCTGTCACCCCCTACAGTGTGATATCTCTGTCACCCCCTACAGTGTGATATCTCTGTCACCCCCTACAGTGTGATATCTCTGTCACCCCCTACAGTGTGATATCTCTGTCATCCCCTACAGTGTGATATCTCTGTCATCCCCTACAGTGTGATATCTCTGTCATCCCCTACAGTGTGATATATCTGTCACCCCCTACAGTGTGATATCTCTGTCACCCCCTACAGTGTGATATCTCTGTCACCCCCCTGCAGTGTGATATTTCTGTCACCCTACAGTGGTGATATCTCTGTCACCCCCTACAGTGTGATATCTCTGTCACCCCCTGCAGTGTGATATCTCTGTCACCCCCTACAGTGTGATATCTCTGTCACCCCTACAGTGTGATATCTCTGTCACCTCTACAGTGTGATATCTCTGTCACCCTTACAGTGGGATATCTCTGTCACCCCCTAGAGTTTGATATCTCTGTCACCCCCTACAGTGTGATATCTCTGTCACCCCCTACAGTGTGATATCTCTGTCACCCCCTACAGTGTGATATCTCTGTCACCCCCTACAGTGTGATATCTCTGTCATCCCCTACAGTGTGATATCTCTGTCATCCCCTACAGTGTGATATCTCTGTCACCCCCTACAGTGTGATATCTCTGTCACCCCCTACAGTGTGATATCTCTGTCATCCCCTACAGTGTGATATCATCTGTCACCCCCTACAGTGTGATATCTCTGTCACCCCCTGCAGTGTGATATTTCTGTCACCCCTACAGTGTGATATCTCTGTCACCCCCTACAGTGTGATATCTCTGTCACCCCCTGCAGTGTGATATCTCTGTCACCCCCTACAGTGTGATATCTCTGTCACCCCTACAGTGTGATATCTCTGTCACCCCTACAGTGTGATATCTCTGTCATCCCCTACAGTGTGATATCTCTGTCATCCCCTACAGTGTGATATCTCTGTCACCCCTACAGTGTGATATCTCTGTCACCCTCTACAGTGTGATATCTCTGTCACCCTTACAGTGTGATATCTCTGTCACCCCCTACAGTGTGATATCTCTGTCACCCCTACAGTGTGATATTTCTGTCACCCCTACAGTGGGATATCTCTGTCACCCCCTAGAGTTTGATATCTCTGTCACCCCCTACAGTGTGATATCTCTGTCACCCCCTACAGTGTGATATCTCTGTCATCCCCTACAGTGTGTTATCTCTGTCACCCCCTACAGTGTGATATCTCTGTCACCCCCTACAGTGTGATATCTCTGTCACCCCCTACAGTGTGATATCTCTGTCACCCCCTACAGTGTGATATCTCTGTCATCCCCTACAGTGTGATATCTCTGTCATCCCCTACAGTGTGATATCTCTGTCATCCCCTACAGTGTGATATCACTGTCACCCCCTACAGTGTGATATCTCTGTCACCCCCTACAGTGTGATATCTCTGTCATCCCCTACAGTGTGATATCTCTGCCATCCCCTACAGTGTGATATCTCTGTCATCCACTACAGTGTGATATCTCTGTCACCCCCTACAGTGTGATATCTCTGTCACCCCTACAGTGTGATATCTCTGTCACCCCCTACAGTGTGATATCTCTGTCACCCCTACAGTGTGATATCTCTGTCACCTCTACAGTGTGATATCTCTGTCACCCTTACAGTGTGATATCTCTGTCACCCCCTACAGTGTGATATCTCTGTCACCCCCTACAGTGTGATATCTCTGTCATCCCCTACAGTGTGATATCACTGTCACCCCCTACAGTGTGATATCTCTGTCACCCCCTGCAGTGTGATATCTCTGTCACCCCCTACAGTGTGATATCTCTGTCACCCCTACAGTGTGATATCTCTGTCACCCCTACAGTGTGATATCTCTGTCATCCCCTACAGTGTGATATCTCTTTCATCCCCTACAGTGTGATATCTCTGTCACCCCTACAGTGTGATATCTCTGTCACCTCTACAGTGTGATATCTCTGTCACCCTTACAGTGTGATATCTCTGTCACCCCCTACAGTGTGATATCTCTGTCACCCCCTACAGTGTGATATCTCTGTCACCCCTACAGTGTGATATCTCTGTCACCCCTACAGTTTGATATCTCTGTCACCCCCTACAGTGTGATATCTCTGTCACCCCCTACAGTGTGATATCTCTGTCACCCCCTACAGTGTGATATCTCTGTCACCCCCTACAGTGTGATATCTCTGTCATCCCCTACAGTGTGATATCTCTGTCATCCCCTACAGTGTGATATCTCTGTCATCCCCTACAGTGTGATATCACACTGTCACCCCCTACAGTGTGATATCTCTGTCACCCCCTACAGTGTGATATCTCTGTCATCCCCTACAGTGTGATATCTCTGCCATCCCCTACAGTGTGATATCTCTGTCATCCACTACAGTGTGATATCTCTGTACCCCCCTACAGTGTGATATCTCTGTCACCCCTACGTGTGATATCTCTGTCAACCCCTACGTGTGATATCTCTGTCATCCCCTACAGTGTGATATCTCTGTCACCCCCTACAGTGTGATATCTCTGTCATTTCCCACTACAGTGTTATATCTCTGTATCCTCTACAGTGGGATATCTCTGTCATCCCCTACAGTGTGATATCTCTGTTCACCCCATACAGTGTGCTATACTCTGTTCATCCCCTACGATGCTGTGATATCTCGTGTCATCTCACTACAGTGTGATATCTACTGTCACCCCCTCTACAGTGTGATATCTCTGTCACCCCTACAGTTGTGATATCTCTGTCACCCCTACAGTGTGATATCTCTGTCAACCCTGCAGTGTGATATTTCTGTCACCCCTACAGTGGGATATCTCTGTCACCACCTACAGTGTGATATCTCTGTTCACCCCCTGCAGTGGATTCCTGTCACCCCCTACCCTCAGTGTGATCTCTGTCACCCCCTACAGTGTGATGTCTCTGTCACCCCTACAGTGTGATATCTCTGTCATCCCCTACAGTGTGATATATCTGTCATCCCCTACAGTGTGATATCTCTGTCACCCCTACAGTGTGATATCTCTGTCACCCCCTACAGTGTGATATCTCTGTCACCCTACAGTGTGATATCTCTGTCACCCCCTACAGTGTGATATCTCTGTCACCCCCTACAGTGTGATATCTCTGTCACCCCTACAGTGGGATATCTCTGTCACCCCCTAGAGTGTGATATCTCTGTCACCCCCTACAGTGTGATATCTCTGTCACCCCCTACAGTGTGATATCTCTGTCATCCCCTACAGTGTTATATCTCTGTCACCCCCTACAGTGTGATATCTCTGTCACCCCCTACAGTGTGATATCTCTGTCACCCCCTACAGTGTGATATCTCTGTCACCCCCTACAGTGTGATATCTCTGTTACCCCCTACGGTGTGATACTCTGTCATCCCCCTACAGTGTGATATCTCTGTCACCCCCTACAGTGTGATATCTCTGTCATCCCCTACAGTGTGATATCTCTGTCATCCACTACAGTGTGATATCTCTGTCACCCCCTACAGTGTGATATCTCTGTCACCCCTACAGTGTGATATCTCTGTCACCCCTACAGTGTGATATCTCTGTCACCCCTGCAGTGTGATATTTCTGTCACCCCTACAGTGGGATATCTCTGTCACCCCCTACAGTGTGATATCTCTGTCACCCCCCTGCAGTGTGATATCTCTGTCACCCCCCTACAGTGTGATATCTCTGTCACCCCCTACAGTGTGATATCTCTGTCACCCCTACAGTGTGATATCTCTGTCACCCCCCTACATGTGATATCTCTTTCATCCCTACAGTGTGATATCTCTGTCACCCCTACAGTGTGATATCTCTGTCACCTCTACAGTGTGATATCTCTGTCACCCTTACAGTGTGATATCTCTGTCACCCCCTACAGTGTGATATCTCTGTCACCCCCTACAGTGTGATATCTCTGTCACCCCTACAGTGGGATATCTCTGTCACCCCCTAGAGTTTGATATCTCTGTCACCCCCTACAGTGTGATATCTCTGTCACCCCCTACAGTGTGATATCTCTGTCATCCCCTACAGTGTGTTATCTCTGTCACCCCCTACAGTGTGATATCTCTGTCACCCCCTACAGTGTGATATCTCTGTCACCCCCTACAGTGTGATATCTCTGTCACCCCCTACAGTGTGATATCTCTGTCATCCCCTACAGTGTGATAACTCTGTCATCCCCTACAGTGTGATATCTCTGTCATCCCCTACAGTGTGATACCACTGTCACCCCCTACAGTGTGATATCTCTGTCACCCCCTACAGTGTGATATCTCTGTCATCCCCTACAGTGTGATATCTCTGCCATCCCCTACAGTGTGATATCTCTGTCATCCACTACAGTGTGATATCTCTGTCACCCCCCTACAGTGTGATATCTCTGTCACCCCTACAGTGTGATATCTCTGTCACCCCCTACAGTGTGATATCTCTGTCACCCCCTACAGTGTGATATCTCTGTCACCTCTACAGTGTGATATCTCTGTCACCCTTACAGTGTGATATCTCTGTCACCCCCTACAGTGTGATATCTCTGTCACCCCCTACAGTGTGATATCTCTGTCATCCCCTACAGTGTGATATCACTGTCACCCCCTACAGTGTGATATCTCTGTCACCCCCTGCAGTGTGATATTTCTGTCACCCCTACAGTGGGATATCTCTGTCACCCCCTACAGTGTGATATCTCTGTCACCCCCTGCAGTGTGATATCTCTGTCACCCCCTACAGTGTGATATCTCTGTCACCCCCTACAGTGTGATATCTCTGTCACCCCCTACAGTGTGATATCTCTGTCATCCCCTACAGTGTGATATCTCTTTCATCCCCTACAGTGTGATATCTCTGTCACCCCTACAGTGTGATATCTCTGTCACCTCTACAGTGTGATATCTCTGTCACCCCTTACAGTGTGATATCTCTGTCACCCCCTACAGTGTGATATCTCTGTCACCCCCTACAGTGTGATATTTCTGTCACCCCTACAGTGGGATATCTCTGTCACCCCCTAGAGTTTGATATCTCTGTCACCCCCCTACAGTGTGATATCTCTGTCACCCCCTACAGTGTGATATCTCTGTCACCCCCTACAGTGTGATATCTCTGTCACCCCCTACAGTGTGATATCTCTGTCATCCCCTACAGTGTGATATCTCTGTCATCCCCTACAGTGTGATATCTCTGTCACCCCCTACAGTGTGATATCTCTGTCACCCCTACAGTGTGATATCTCTGTCATCCCCTACAGTGTGATATCACTGTCACCCCCTACAGTGTGATATCTCTGTCACCCCCTGCAGTGTGATATTTCTGTCACCCCTACAGTGGGATATCTCTGTCACCCCCTACAGTGTGATATCTCTGTCACCCCCTACAGTGTGATATCTCTGTCACCCCCTACAGTGTGATATCTCTGTCACCCCTACAGTGTGATATCTCTGTCACCCCTACAGTGTGATATCTCTGTCATCCCCTACAGTGTGATATCTCTTTCATCCCCTACAGTGTGATATCTCTGTCACCCCTACAGTGTGATATCTCTGTCACCCCCTACAGTGTGATATCTCTGTCACCCCTTACAGTGTGATATCTCTGTCACCCCCTACAGTGTGATATCTCTGTCACCCCCTACAGTGTGATATTTCTGTCACCCCTACAGTGGGATATCTCTGTCACCCCCTACAGTTTGATATCTCTGTCACCCCCTACAGTGTGATATCTCTGTCACCCCCTACAGTGTGATATCTCTGTCACCCCCTACAGTGTGATATCTCTGTCATCCCCTACAGTGTGATATCTCTGTCATCCCCTACAGTGTGATATCTCTGTCACCCCTACAGTGTGATATCTCTGTCATCCCCTACAGTGTGATATCTCTGTCATCCACTACAGTGTGATATCTCTGTCACCCCCTACAGTGTGATATCTCTGTCACCCCTACAGTGTGATATCTCTGTCACCCCCTACAGTGTGATATCTCTGTCACCCCTGCAGTGTGATATTTCTGTCACCCCTACAGTGGGATATCTCTGTCACCCCCTACAGTGTGATATCTCTGTCACCCCCTGCAGTGTGATATCTCTGTCACCCCCTACAGTGTGATATCTCTGTCACCCCTACAGTGTGATATCTCTGTCACCCCTACAGTGTGATATCTCTGTCATCCCCTACAGTGTGATATCTCTGTCATCCCCTACAGTGTGATATCTCTGTCACCCCTACAGTGTGATATCTCTGTCACCTCTACAGTGTGATATCTCTGTCACCCCTTACAGTGTGATATCTCTGTCACCCCCTACAGTGTGATATCTCTGTCACCCCCTACAGTGTGATATCTCTGTCACCCCTACAGTGTGATATCTCTGTCACCCCCTACAGTGTGATATCTCTGTCACCCCTACAGTGTGATATCTCTGTCCACCCCTACAGTGTGATATCTCTGTCATCCCCTACAGTGTGATATCTCTGTCACCCCTACAGTGTGATATCTCTGTCACCCCCTACAGTGTGATATCTCTGTCACCCCTACAGTGTGATATCTCTGTCACCCCCTACAGTGTGATATCTCTGTCATCCCCTACAGTGTGATATCTCTGTCATCCCCTACAGTGTGATATCTCTGTCACCCCTACAGTGTGATATCTCTGTCACCCCCTACAGTGTGATATCTCTGTCACCCCCTACAGTGTGATATCTCTGTCATCCCCTACAGTGTGATATCTCTGTCACCCCTACAGTGTGATATCTCTGTCATCCCCTACAGTGTGATATCTCTGTCACCCCTACAGTGTGATATCTCTGTCACCCCTACAGTGTGATATCTCTGTCACCCCCTACAGTGTGATATCTCTGTCACCCCCTACAGTGTGATATCTCTGTCACCCCTCTACAGTGTGATATCTCTGTCACCCCTACAGTGTGATATCTCTGTCACCCCTACAGTGTGATATCTCTGTCACCCCCTACAGTGTGATATCTCTGTCATCCCCTACAGTGTGATATCACTGTCACCCCCTACAGTGTGATATCTCTGTCACCCCCTGCAGTGTGATATTTCTGTCACCCCCTACAGTGGGATATCTCTGTCACCCCCTACAGTGTGATATCTCTGTCACCCCCTGCAGTGTGATATCTCTGTCACCCCCTACAGTGTGATATCTCTGTCACCCCCTACAGTGTGATATCTCTGTCACCCCTACAGTGTGATATCTGTCATCCCCTACAGTGTGATATCTCTTTCATCCCCTACAGTGTGATATCTGTCACCCCTACAGTGTGATATCTCTGTCACCTCTACAGTGTGATATCTCTGTCACCCTACAGTGTGATATCTCTGTCACCCCCCTACAGTGTGATATCTCTGTCACCCCCTACAGTGTGATATTTCTGTCACCCCTACAGTGGGATATCTCTGTCACCCCCTAGAGTTTGATATCTCTGTCATCCCCTACAGTGTGATATCTCTGTCACCCCCTACAGTGTGATATCTCTGTCACCCCCTACAGTGTGATATCTCTGTCACCCCCTACAGTGTGATATCTCTGTCATCCCCTACAGTGTGATATCTCTGTCATCCCCTACAGTGTGATATCTCTGTCACCCCCTACAGTGTGATATCTCTGTCACCCCCTACAGTGTGATATCTCTGTCATCCCCTACAGTGTGATATCACTGTCACCCCCTACAGTGTGATATCTCTGTCACCCCCCTGCAGTGTGATATTTCTGTCACCCCCTACAGTGTGATATCTATGTCACCCCCTACAGTGTGATATCTCTGTCACCCCCTACAGTGTGATATCTCTGTCAACCCTACAGTGTGATATATCTGTCATCCCCTACAGTGTGATATCTCTGTCATCCCTACAGTGTGATATCTCTGTCACCCCCTACAGTGTGATATCTCTGTCATCCCCTACAGTGTGATATCTCTGTCATCCCCTACAGTGTGATATTTCTGTCATCCCCTACAGTGTGATATCTCTGTCACCCCCTACAGTGTGATATCTCTGTCACCCCCTGCAGTGTGATATCTCTGTCACCCCCTACAGTGTGATATCTCTGTCACCCCTACAGTGTGATATCTCTGTCACCCCTACAGTGTGATATCTCTGTCATCCCCTACAGTGTGATATCTCTTTCATCCCCTACAGTGTGATATCTCTGTCACCCCCTACAGTGTGATATCTCTGTCACCCCCTACAGTGTGATATCTCTGTCACCCTTACAGTGTGATATCTCTGTCACCCCTACAGTGTGATATCTCTGTCACCCCCTACAGTGTGATATTTCTGTCACCCCTACAGTGGGATATCTCTGTCACCCCCTAGAGTTTGATATCTCTGTCACCCCCTACAGTGTGATATCTCTGTCACCCCTACAGTGTGATATCTCTGTCATCCCCTACAGTGTGTTATCTCTGTCACCCCCTACAGTGTGATATCTCTGTCACCCCCTACAGTGTGATATCTATCTCACCCCCTACAGAGTGAGATCTCTGTCACCCCCTACAGTGTGATATCTCTGTCATCCCCTACAGTGTGATATCTCTGTCATCCCCTACAGTGTGATATCTCTGTCATCCCCTACAGTGTGATATCACTGTCACCCCCTACAGTGTGATATCTCTGTCACCCCCTACAGTGTGATATCTCTGTCATCCCCCTACAGTGTGATATCTCTGTCCATCCCCTACAGTGTGATATCTCTGTCATCCACTACAGTGTGATATCTCTGTCACCCCTACAGTGTGATATCTCTGTCACCCCTACAGTGTGATATCTCTGTCACCCCCTACAGTGTGATATCTCTGTCACCCCCTACAGTGTGATATCTCTGTCACCCCTACAGTGTGATATCTCTGTCACCCCTTACAGTGTGATATCTCTGTCACCCCCTACAGTGTGATATCTCTGTCACCCCCTACAGTGTGATATCTCTGTCATCCCCTACAGTGTGATATCACTGTCACCCCCTACAGTGTGATATCTCTGTCACCCCCTGCAGTGTGATATTTCTGTCACCCCTACAGTGGGATATCTCTGTCACCCCCTACAGTGTGATATCTCTGTCACCCCCTGCAGTGTGATATCTCTGTCACCCCCTACAGTGTGATATCTCTGTCACCCCTACAGTGTGATATCTCTGTCACCCCTACAGTGTGATATCTCTGTCATCCCCTACAGTGTGATATCTCTTTCATCCCCTACAGTGTGATATCTCTGTCACCCCTACAGTGTGATATCTCTGTCACCCCTACAGTGTGATATCTCTGTCACCCCCTACAGTGTGATATCTCTGTCATCCCCTACAGTGTGATATCTCTGTCATCCCCTACAGTGTGATATCTCTGTCATCCCCTACAGTGTGATATCACTGTCACCCCCTACAGTGTGATATCTCTGTCACCCCCTACAGTGTGATATCTCTGTCATCCCCTACAGTGTGATATCTCTGCCATCCCCTACAGTGTGATATCTCTGTCATCCACTACAGTGTGATATCTCTGTCACCCCCTACAGTGTGATATCTCTGTCACCCCTACAGTGTGATATCTCTGTCACCCCCTACAGTGTGATATCTCTGTCACCCCCTACAGTGTGATATCTCTGTCACCCCCTACAGTGTGATATCTCTGTCACCCCCTACAGTGTGATATCTCTGTCATCCTCTACAGTGTGATATCTCTGTCATCCCCTATAATGTGATATCTCTGTCACCCCTACAGTGTGATATCTCTGTCATCCCCTACAGTGTGATATCTCTGTCACCCCTACAGTGTGATATCTCTGTCACCCCCTACAGTGTGGTATCTCTGTCACCCCTACAGTGTGATATCTCTGTCACCCCCTACAGTGTGATATCTCTGTCACCCCCTACAGTGTGATATCTCTGTCATCCCCTACAGTGTGATATCACTGTCACCCCCTACAGTGTGATATCTCTGTCACCCCCTGCAGTGTGATATTTCTGTCACCCCTACAGTGGGATATCTCTGTCACCCCCTACAGTGTGATATCTCTGTCACCCCCTGCAGTGTGATATCTCTGTCACCCCCTACAGTGTGATATCTCTGTCACCCCTACAGTGTGATATCTCTGTCACCCCTACAGTGTGATATCTCTGTCATCCCCTACAGTGTGATATCTCTTTCATCCCCTACAGTGTGATATCTCTGTCACCCCTACAGTGTGATATCTCTGTCACCTCTACAGTGTGATATCTCTGTCACCCTTACAGTGTGATATCTCTGTCACCCCCTACAGTGTGATATCTCTGTCACCCCCTACAGTGTGATATTTCTGTCACCCCTACAGTGGGATATCTCTGTCACCCCCTAGAGTTTGATATCTCTGTCACCCCCTACAGTGTGATATCTCTGTCACCCCCTACAGTGTGATATCTCTGTCACCCCCTACAGTGTGATATCTCTGTCACCCCCTACAGTGTGATATCTCTGTCATCCCCTACAGTGTGATATCTCTGTCATCCCCTACAGTGTGATATCTCTGTCATCCCCTACAGTGTGATATCACTGTCACCCCCTACAGTGTGATATCTCTGTCACCCCCTACAGTGTGATATCTCTGTCATCCCCTACAGTGTGATATCTCTGCCATCCCCTACAGTGTGATATCTCTGTCATCCACTACAGTGTGATATCTCTGTCACCCCCTACAGTGTGATATCTCTGTCACCCCTACAGTGTGATATCTCTGTCACCCCCTACAGTGTGGTATCTCTGTCACCCCTACAGTGTGATATCTCTGTCACCCCCTACAGTGTGATATCTCTGTCACCCCTACAGTGTGATATCTCTGTCACCCCTACAGTGTGATATCTGTCACCCCCTACAGTGTGATATCTCTGTCACCCCCTACAGTGTGATATCTCTGTCACCCCTACAGTGTGCTATCTCTGTCACCCCCTACAGTGTGATATCTCTGTCACCCCTTACAGTTTGATATCTCTGTCACCCTCTACAGTGTGATATCTCTGTCACCCTCTACAGTGTGATATCTTTGTCACCCCCTACAGTGTGATATCTCTGTCACCTCCTACAGTGTGATATCTCTGTCATCCCCTACAGTGTGGTATCTCTGTCATCCCCTACAGTGTGATATCTCTGTCACCCCCTACAGTGTGATATCTGCCATCCCCTACAGTGTGATATCTTTGTCACCCCCTACAGTGTGATATCTCTGTCACCCCTACAGTGTGATATCTCTGTCACCCCCTACAGTGTGATATCTCTGTCACCCCCTACAGTGTGATATCTCTGTCATCCCCTACAGTGTGATATCTCTGTCATCCCCTATAGTGTGATATCTCTGTCACCCCCTACAGTGTGATATCTCTGTCATCCCCTACAGTGTGATATCTCTGTCACCCCCTACAGTGTGATATCTCTGTCACCCCCTACAGTGTGGTATCTCTGTCACCCCCTACAGTGTGATATCTCTGTCACCCCTACAGTGTGATATCTCTGTCACCCCTACAGTGTGATATCTCTGTCACCCCCTACAGTGTGATATCTCTGTCACCCCCTACAGTTTGATATCTCTGTCACCCTCTACAGTGTGATATCTCTGTCACCCTCTACAGTGTGATATCTTTGTCACCCCCTACAGTGTGATATCTCTGTCACCTCCTACAGTGTGATATCTCTGTCATCCCCTACAGTGTGATATCTCTGCCATCTCCTACAGTGTGATATCTCTGTCATCCCCTACAGTGTGATATCTCTGTCACCCCCTACAGTGTGATATCTGCCATCCCCTACAGTGTGATATCTTTGTCACCCCCTACAGTGTGATATCTCTGTCATCCCCTACAGTGTGATGTCTCTGTCACACCCTACAGTGTGATATCTCTGTCACCCCCTACAGTGTGATATCTCTGTCACCCTACAGTGTGATATCTGTCACCCCTACAGTGTGATAACTCTGTCACCCCCTACAGTGTGATATCTGTCACCCCCTACAGTGTGATGTCTCTGTCACCCCCTACCGTGTGATATCTCTGTCACCCCTACAGTGTGATATCTCTGTCATTCCCTACAGTGGGATATCTCTGTCATCCCCTACAGTGGGATATCTCTGTCACCCCTACAGTGTGATATATCTGTCACCCCTACAGTGTGATATCTCTGTCACCCCCTACAGTGTGATATCTCTGTCACCCCCTACAGTGTGATATCTCTGTCATCCCCTACAGTGTGATATCTCTGTCATCCCCTCTACAGTGTGATATCTCTGTCATCCCCTACAGTGTGATATCACTGTCACCCCCTACAGTGTGATATCTCTGTCACCCCCTACAGTGTGATATCTCTGTCATCCCCTACAGTGTGTATCTCTGTCACCCCCCTACAGTGTGATATCTCTGTCACCCCCTACAGTGTGATATCTCTGTCACCCCCTACAGTGTGATATCTCTGCCACCCCCTACAGTGTGATATCTCTGTCATCCCCTACAGTGTGCTATCTCTGTCATCCCCTACAGTGTGATATCTCTGTCATCCCCTACAGTGTGATATCTCTGTCACCCCCTACAGTGTGATATCTCTGTCATCCCCTACAGTGTGATATCTCTGTCATCCCCTACAGTGTGATATCTCTGTCATCCCCTACAGTGTGATATCTCTGTCACCCCCCTACAGTGTGATATCTCTGTCACCCCTACAGTGTGATATCTCTGTCACCCCCTACAGTGTGATATCTCTGTCACCCCCTACAGTGTGATATCTCTGTCACCCCCTACAGTGTGATATCTCTGTCACCCCCTACAGTGTGATATCTCTGTCATCCTCTACAGTGTGATATCTCTGTCATCCCCTACAGTGTGATATCTCTGTCATCCCCTACAGTGTGATATCTCTGTCACCCCCTACAGTGTGATATCTCTGTCACCCCCTACAGTGTGATATCTCTGTCACCCCCTACAGTGTGATATCTCTGTCATCCTCTACAGTGTGATATCTCTGTCATCCCTACAGTGTGATATCTCTGTCACCCCCTACAGTGTGATATCTCTGTCATCCCCTACAGTGTGATATCTCTGTCACCCCTACAGTGTGATATCTCTGTCACCCCCTACAGTGTGGTATCTCTGTCACCCCTACAGTGTGATATCTCTGCCATCTCCTACAGTGTGATATCTCTGTCACCCCTACAGTGTGATATCTCTGTCACCCCCTACAGTGTGATATCTCTGTCACCCCCTACAGTGTGATATCTCTGTCATCCCCTACAGTGTGATATCTCTGTCATCCCCTATAGTGTGATATCTCTGTCACCCCCTACAGTGTGATATCTCTGTCATCCCATACAGTGTGATATCTCTGTCACCCCTACAGTGTGATATCTCTGTCACCCCCTACAGTGTGGTATCTCTGTCACCCCCTACAGTGTGATATCTCTGTCACCCCTACAGTGTGATATCTCTGTCACCCCTACAGTGTGATATCTCTGTCACCCCCTACAGTGTGATATCTCTGTCACCCCCTACAGTTTGATATCTCTGTCACCCTCTACAGTGTGATATCTCTGTCACCCTCTACAGTGTGATATCTTTGTCACCCCCTACAGTGTGATATCTCTGTCACCCCCTACAGTGTGATATCTCTGTCATCCCCTACAGTGTGATATCTCTGCCATCTCCTACAGTGTGATATCTCTGTCATCCCCTACAGTGTGATATCTCTGTCACCCCCTACAGTGTGATATCTGCCATCCCCTACAGTGTGATATCTTTGTCACCCCCTACAGTGTGATATCTCTGTCATCCCCTACAGTGTGATGTCTCTGTCACACCCTACAGTGTGATATCTCTGTCACCCCTACAGTGTGATATCTCTGTCACCCTACAGTGTGATATCTGTCACCCCTACAGTGTGATAACTCTGTCACCCCCTACAGTGTGATATCTGTCACCCCCTACAGTGTGATGTCTCTGTCACCCCCTACCGTGTGATATCTCTGTCACCCCTACAGTGTGATATCTCTGTCATTCCCTACAGTGGGATATCTCTGTCATCCCCTACAGTGGGATATCTCTGTCACCCCTACAGTGTGATATATCTGTCACCCCTACAGTGTGATATTTCTGTCACCCCCTACAGTGTGATATCTCTGTCACCCCCTACAGTGTGATATCTCTGTCATCCCCTACAGTGTGATATCTCTGTCATCCCCTACAGTGTGATATCTCTGTCATCCCCTACAGTGTGATATCACTGTCACCCCCTACAGTGTGATATCTCTGTCACCCCCTACAGTGTGATATCTCTGTCATCCCCTACAGTGTGTTATCTCTGTCACCCCCTACAGTGTGATATCTCTGTCACCCCCTACAGTGTGATATCTCTGTCACCCCCTACAGTGTGATATCTCTGCCACCCCCTACAGTGTGATATCTCTGTCATCCCCTACAGTGTGCTATCTCTGTCATCCCCTACAGTGTGATATCTCTGTCATCCCCTACAGTGTGATATCTCTGTCACCCCCTACAGTGTGATATCTCTGTCATCCCCTACAGTGTGATATCTCTGCCATCCCCTACAGTGTGATATCTCTGTCATCCCCTACAGTGTGATATCTCTGTCACCCCCTACAGTGTGATATCTCTGTCACCCCTACAGTGTGATATCTCTGTCACCCCCTACAGTGTGATATCTCTGTCACCCCCTACAGTGTGATATCTCTGTCACCCCCTACAGTGTGATATCTCTGTCACCCCCTACAGTGTGATATCTCTGTCATCCTCTACAGTGTGATATCTCTGTCATCCCCTACAGTGTGATATCTCTGTCACCCCCTACAGTGTGATATCTCTGTCATCCCCTACAGTGTGATATCTCTGTCACCCCTACAGTGTGATATCTCTGTCACCCCCCTACAGTGTGGTATCTCTGTCACCCCTACAGTGTGATATCTCTGCCATCTCCTACAGTGTGATATCTCTGTCATCCCCTACAGTGTGATATCTCTGTCACCCCCTACAGTGTGATATCTGCCATCCCCTACAGTGTGATATCTTTGTCACCCCCTACAGTGTGATATCTCTGTCATCCCCTACAGTGGGATGTCTCTGTCACACCCTACAGTGTGATATCTCTGTCACCCCTACAGTGTGATATCTCTGTCACCCTACAGTGTGATATCTGTCACCCCTACAGTGTGATAACTCTGTCACCCCCTACAGTGTGATATCTGTCACCCCCTACAGTGTGATGTCTCTGTCACCCCCTACCGTGTGATATCTCTGTCACCCCTACAGTGTGATATCTCTGTCATTCCCTACAGTGGGATATCTCTGTCATCCCCTACAGTGGGATATCTCTGTCACCCCTACAGTGTGATATATCTGTCACCCCTACAGTGTGATATTTCTGTCACCCCCTACAGTGTGATATCTCTGTCACCCCCTACAGTGTGATATCTCTGTCATCCCCTACAGTGTGATATCTCTGTCATCCCCTACAGTGTGATATCTCTGTCATCCCCTACAGTGTGATATCACTGTCACCCCCTACAGTGTGATATCTCTGTCACCCCCTACAGTGTGATATCTCTGTCATCCCCTACAGTGTGTTATCTCTGTCACCCCCTACAGTGTGATATCTCTGTCACCCCCTACAGTGTGATATCTCTGTCACCCCCTACAGTGTGATATCTCTGCCACCCCCTACAGTGTGATATCTCTGTCATCCCCTACAGTGTGCTATCTCTGTCATCCCCTACAGTGTGATATCTCTGTCATCCCCTACAGTGTGATATCTCTGTCACCCCCTACAGTGTGATATCTCTGTCATCCCCTACAGTGTGATATCTCTGCCATCCCCTACAGTGTGATATCTCTGTCATCCACTACAGTGTGATATCTCTGTCACCCCCTACAGTGTGATATCTCTGTCACCCCTACAGTGTGATATCTCTGTCACCCCCTACAGTGTGATATCTCTGTCACCCCCTACAGTGTGATATCTCTGTCACCCCCTACAGTGTGATATCTCTGTCACCCCCTACAGTGTGATATCTCTGTCATCCTCTACAGTGTGATATCTCTGTCATCCCCTACAGTGTGATATCTCTGTCACCCCCTACAGTGTGATATCTCTGTCATCCCCTACAGTGTGATATCTCTGTCACCCCTACAGTGTGATATCTCTGTCACCCCCTACAGTGTGGTATCTCTGTCACCCCTACAGTGTGATATCTCTGTCACCCCCTACAGTGTGATATCTCTGTCACCCCTACAGTGTGATATCTCTGTCACCCCTACAGTGTGATATCTGTCACCCCCTACAGTGTGATATCTCTGTCACCCCCTACAGTGTGATATCGCTGTCACCCCTACAGTGTGCTATCTCTGTCACCCCCTACAGTGTGATATCTCTGTCACCCCTTACAGTTTGATATCTCTGTCACCCTCTACAGTGTGATATCTCTGTCACCCTCTACAGTGTGATATCTTTGTCACCCCCTACAGTGTGATATCTCTGTCACCTCCTACAGTGTGATATCTCTGTCATCCCCTACAGTGTGGTATCTCTGTCATCCCCTACAGTGTGATATCTCTGTCACCCCCTACAGTGTGATATCTGCCATCCTCTACAGTGTGATATCTGTGTCACCCCCTACAGTGTGATATCTCTGTCACCCCCTACAGTGTGATATCTCTGTCACCCCCTACAGTGTGATATCTCTGTCACCCCCTACAGTGTGATATCTCTGTCATCCCCTACAGTGTGATATCTCTGTCATCCCCTATAGTGTGATATCTCTGTCACCCCCTACAGTGTGATATCTCTGTCATCCCATACAGTGTGATATCTCTGATACCCCTACAGTGTGATATCTCTGTCACCCCCTACAGTGTGGTATCTCTGTCACCCCCTACAGTGTGATATCTCTGTCACCCCTACAGTGTGATATCTCTGTCACCCCTACAGTGTGATATCTCTGTCACCCCCTACAGTGTGATATCTCTGTCACCCCCTACAGTTTGATATCTCTGTCACCCTCTACAGTGTGATATCTCTGTCACCCTCTGCAGTGTGATATCTTTGTCACCCCCTACAGTGTGATATCTCTGTCACCTCCTACAGTGTGATATCTCTGTCATCCCCTACAGTGTGATATCTCTGCCATCTCCTACAGTGTGATATCTCTGTCATCCCCTACAGTGTGATATCTCTGTCACCCCCTACAGTGTGATATCTGCCATCCCCTACAGTGTGATATCTTTGTCACCCCCTACAGTGTGATATCTCTGTCATCCCCTACAGTGTGATGTCTCTGTCACCCCCTACAGTGTGATATCTCTGTCACCCCTACAGTGTGATATCTCTGTCACCCTACAGTGTGATATCTGTCACCCCTACAGTGTGATAACTCTGTCACCCCCTACAGTGTGATATCTGTCACCCCCTACAGTGTGATGTCTCTGTCACCCCCTACCGTGTGATATCTCTGTCACCCCTACAGTGTGATATCTCTGTCATCCCCTACAGTGGGATATCTCTGTCATCCCCTACAGTGGGATATCTCTGTCACCCCTACAGTGTGATATATCTGTCACCCCTACAGTGTGATATTTCTGTCACCCCCTACAGTACGATGTCTCTGTCACCCCTTACAGTGTGATATCTCTGTCATCCCCTACAGTGTGATATTTCTGTCACCCCCTACAGTGTGATATCTCTGTCACCCCCTACAGTGTGATATCTCTGTCACCCCTAAAGTGTGATATATATGTCACCCCTACAGTGTGATATCTCTGTCACCCCTACAGTGTGATATCTCTGTCACCCCCTACAGTGTGATGTCTCTGTCATCCCCTACAGTGTGATATCTCTGTTACCCCCTACAGTGTGATATATCTGTCACCCCTACAGTGTGATATTTCTGTCACCCCCTACAGTGTGATATCTCTGTCACCCCTACAGTGTGATATCTCTGTCACCCCCTGCAGTGTCATATCTCTGTTACCCCCTACAGTGTGATATCTCTGTCATCCCCTACAGTGTGATGTATCTGTCACCCCCTACAGTGTGATATCTCTGTCACCCCCTACAGTGTGATATCTGTCATCCCCTACAGTGTGATATTTCTGTCACCTCCTACAGTGTGATATCTCTGTCACCCCCTACAGTGTGATATCACTGTCATCCCCTACAGTGTGATACCTCTGTCACCCCCTACAGTGTGATATGTCTGTCACCCCCTACAGTGTGATATCTATGTCACCCCCTACAGTGTGATATCTCTGTCACCCCCTACAGTGTGATATCTCTGTCAACCCTACAGTGTGATATATCTGTCATCCCTACAGTGTGATATCTCTGTCATCCCTACAGTGTGATATCTCTGTCATCCCCTACAGTGTGATATTTCTGTCATCCCCTACAGTGTGATATCTCTGTCACCCCCTACAGTGTGATATCTGTCATCCCCGACAGTGTGATATCTCTGTCATCCCCTACAGTGGGATATCTCTGTCACCCCTACAGTGTGATATATCTGTCACCCCTACAGTGTGATATTTCTGTCACCCCCTACAGTACGATGTCTCTGTCACCCCTTACAGTGTGATATCTCTGTCACCCCTACAGTGTGATATTTCTGTCACCCCCTACAGTGTGATATCTCTGTCACCCCTACAGTGTGATATCTCTGTCACCCCCTGCAGTGTCATATCTCTGTTACCTCCTACAGTGTGATATCTCTGTCATCCCCTACAGTGTGATGTATCTGTCACCCCCTACAGTGTGATATCTCTGTCACCCCCTACAGTGTGATATCTGTCATCCCCTACAGTGTGATATTTCTGTCACCTCCTACAGTGTGATATCTCTGTCACCCCCTACAGTGTGATATCACTGTCATCCCCTACAGTGTGATACCTCTGTCACCCCCTACAGTGTGATATGTCTGTCACCCCCTACAGTGTGATATCTATGTCACCCCCTACAGTGTGATATCTCTGTCACCCCCTACAGTGTGATATCTCTGTCAACCCTACAGTGTGATATATCTGTCATCCCTACAGTGTGATATCTCTGTCATCCCTACAGTGTGATATCTCTGTCACCCCCTACAGTGTGATATCTCTGTCATCCCCTACAGTGTGATATCTCTGTCATCCCCTACAGTGTGATATTTCTGTCATCCCCTACAGTGTGATATCTCTGTCACCCCCTACAGTGTGATATCTGTCATCCCCGACAGTGTGATATCTCTGCCAACCCAAATCTCACGCAATATTACAATGACGTCACGACGATAATTTAAACGCATCGTGTCAGTATTATGACGCATTGCAATATGTTTCAATGTTTGAACAACTTTTCTCTACGCGATTTAAGATGTGAGATTTCCTACCACTTGACAAAGAAAGTCCCAAACACTCAGAATGATATTGAGTCTTGATTTCTTTTGACAAACTAGAATTTCACGCCTCGAGCTGGAGATTTCTCTGTCGCATTATAAAGACTGAGAGATATTGTATCAGTCTCCCGTTTCACTTCTTAAAGATGTCTGTGCATGTCCCTTGGGTATAGAATAGCACGTGCTGGTAACAATTCAATGACGTCACATCGACAATTCAAACACGTCACATCAACGCTGTGCTGCATTGCAGTATTTGCAAAGCATTCGATCTTGCGTAAATAAAATAGTGTGGTGGGGGAAAATCATCACCTACTTTGAGGACAGAAAAAAATATCCATATTCTTGAGTGTCTTACCCTCGGCAGAGCCGGGGTTGGACAGCTAAGAATATCACCCCGAGGGTTGAAGATTTCTGTCGCGCCCTCAAGGTAGGGGCCCCGGTGATTATATCAACCTCACCAAAAATCAATCTGATTAAAATCAGCTGTTACATGGCTACGTTTACTATGCACTACGCCTGATTTTAATCAGATTGACCAAAAATAGATAATTTTAAATGTTATATCACAGGACTGTACAAAAAATAAACATTTAAGTAACAATATGTGTCTGAATGTGTTACTAATAAATATGTTTCATATGCCAACTTTTCCGTTGTCATGGTCTTTGTTCTCACTTTGAGGACATGGAATAACTGGATTCGGCCTAGATTTACTTGGCGAACAGCTGGTCGTATTAGTTCCCTACCGGTGAAGCCTGTAGACTTTAGATTTCTTTCTCCGTCCGTCTTGTACGTATTCACATAAGTAACTCTAAACTTCACAAAATGATAAAGGACCATGATATCTCGGACATGTTTGAGTTTCAAGGTTTTTGGGGTCAAGGTCACCGTTATTATTTTAGCGGAAGCTGATAGGGGACATGTATTGTTTTAGTAGCCTTGTTCTCCCGGTATTTTCTAAGAATCTCCGTGAAAGTCTATATGTTAAAACAGCATTCTTAAGAACAAGTATATATACCTGACTAAGTATGTATTACATATAAACATGTACCATAAATCCCATCCGCATTATAATTAAATACATGTAGATGTACACGACTCTTAAAATAATGTTCATGTATACGTATATATATTTGAAACGTATCTGCATATATCTATATCTTGATAAAGTTTTTAAAAGTTCACAAGTCTAAAGAATATCTTAAAACACATGTCGTATTTGGAGCGTGTATCTGAAGCGTATCTGCATATCTTGATCAAGTACTCGTATTTCAAAAGAAAGCAATTCTGATAATCTTTTAAAATGCATGTCAGGAATGTGATGGCATGTCTGGATGAGATAATTTTTAAGGCACCTGACTCTTTAAATATTCTAAAAATATGTAGGACATACAAGAAATCGCTCTGATAGCACGTGCTCATAGCTGTTTAAATGATAACACTTTTTAAACTTTTTATTCGGGAATGCAATACCTTTAATTTTAAAAATAACTGTTTGATTTTTACTAATTATAGCTATTGTATAGTTCACAAAAATGTGAAACACACTTTCATGTTACAGAGTATAGACATTTAAGCTCAAAATCGATAGAACAGGATGTCCCTGAAACAGTACAAGGAGAACAAGACCAGGTGTTTCGGAAGCGTAAGCATATTCTACTTCATTGGTCACACCGGCCATGCAATATCCATCGAGTTTTCAAATATTTTTTGGTCATGCGCACTTCAATCATTTCTGCATGATTTTTATGTACTGTATTTTCAGGTAAATCAAAATGTATGATTGACATCGAGGACAAGTTGAGAGTGCCATTTTAATTTGGCCCAAACGTTCATACCAAATATGAAGGAATCGCATCATATCCAACTTCACTAACATACGGTGTTCAATGCGATACTCTCCGTTTTTTTTCATTTTTTATTTATTTACACTTTATTTTTTTTTTATTTATTTATTTATTTTTTTTTATCGCATTATAACATGCACCCTTTGCTAACGAGGTTTCATCATATCCTACATCTATCCCGCCCTTCTAGAGAAAAAAATAGGTTACATCAGCAGGTTAATGATGAAGAAATCCAAAAGGAAAGTCATGTTTCCTTATTAAAGCGCCTGGACAAAGGTGTAGGCGATATATTTAATATATGACTGCTTTCTGTATGGTCGTGTGTACTGTTGTATTATCGGGGACTTTGTTTGGTAAGATTAAACGTTATCTATCAGTAAACAGTATGTATTTTAGATAAGTTCATATTTATCAACTATATCTTGCTAGATAATGGGTTTATGGGTTATCAACATCAATAGATACATGTATATAGTAATGTGTACAGAAACATAGGTACACCTGCATTATGCATAGATAAAATATTGTACAATCTTGTTTTTCTGCTCTCACTAGCTCTCTCTCTCTCTCTCTCTCTCTCTCTCTCTCTCTACATGTATTTGGACCTTTCCTAAATGACGATTTTATTTTAGTTTTATATCAATTTTAGAGAAAATACATACCAAGAAAATATCCCTTTGTGTTGAAGTGTTCGGAATTTTTTTTAATTGTACCCTCAGATTTATAAAGTGTATATGGATTCATGTTGTACGACATATTTCCTACAGTTCAATTACGTATACATGTATATGTATATAGTGTATCTGTAGCTGGTTTAGATTGGCCCCTGTTTCTAGAATATTAAAATCAAAATTATAAATGAAATTAAAATTTGTATTGGATTTTATTTAGATATGTACGTGACATTTCAAATCATATGGGAGATAAGGTTTTTAAAGTGTAAGAATCTATTCTTTACTAGTTTTTTTCTCGACCAATCATTGTCGAGTACGTACGGAAAAACCAAGCCATTCATCTTTGTGTAAATCTAGGCCATGGGCATTGAGATGTGAAATCGACATCGGGGTCTCTAAATCCCAAGTTCATTCAGCTAAAATCAACAGTTCAACAATGAACATTCCTTTGCTATAGCGAAAGCTACGCAGATACGGTGCTCGTAAAAAATCGCTGCCTTAGTTGAACGAATTAAATTAAACATCTGTGGCATTTGGTGGTTATGAATTGTATTCGTCTGATTATAAAAATGACTACAAACGGTAGTGTGTATACATAATACATGTGATATGATATGACCCAGATTATTTCACGCCAGTCGAGTTAAGATGCTAATTAGAAAATGTACCGCATGACCGCTATTTCGATCGTTTTGGAAGAGGAAGGAACATGCGATCTGACAATGTAGTTTTATTTCTTCGAATTCATTTTCGCCTAATTATGATGTCTAATTATCATTTAATTATTTAATTATAACTACTTGCATATCGTATATATCTACATTCACGGACTAACAGTAGATATCCAAGTCCGTATGTGCTAGACAGGATCAGTCTGAACAAATACCTAGATACTATATTTTTTTTAATCTTCAATATCAAACCTCACAGGTGTAAGCATGTATGCAAAATATTTTGATATGAACACCCAAAATAAACGCCGTTCACCGTTCACGTGTGTATTAATATAAATCCGATCATGTGCCTGGGGTCAGGCTATTTGGGGTCAAACAGCTTTAGGTGCGTCTGCCATAGGACAAGTGTAGGCATGCGAGTGGTTAGAGAGTATGTAGGTCAATGTATGGCATTTTCCACGATCGATTACCTGGAAACATTCGACCTTATGTGCAATCCTATGCCCAAGCGTTTCATTATTCAACATATTGAGCTACTGTTAAAACATATATGTCTACTTCTGCATGGGACGATGTCCAGCATGTAATGAATATTGATATATATACGAAAGTTCTAGAACGTTATCACAAGAAGTCTAGACGCCTACGCACCTGTGCGTGCGGTCGGGTCGAGCAGACCTCGATTTATTTACATCCGGGCACTTTTACTTGAAATATCGGTGAACTCGAACCATTTTAGTCATTTCCGGAGTAGACGTGTTAAATTGAATAAAACTTAATTTTCCCACGGAACAAGTGAATAAAATAATGCTCAGGTGACTGGCTGTAACCGCTACATAATATCGGAACGACGACTGCCTGTCAGTATGGTGTCTGTAAATTACTGTCTGAATCACCAAACCATGGCTGTGTTACATTTCATAATATGATACCGAACCCCAAATAAACCACTCCCCCTAACTTGCACCGACTGTGTCCCCTCTGTTTGCAAACAAACGTATTGAAGCCGGTTAGCATGTCCTTGACCTAAAGAATGTGTAAGGGTGAACTCGCTCAGCTGATTGACTACTATATTTAGGAACGACGAATAAGGTAATGTCATAGAGCAGTCTACATTCCAGACATAGTAGCTTCATGTAGAGAAGTTGGTATAGTCTGCGAAATCGTGTCAATAAATGCGGATGTGAAAATTATAATTCACCTAACTATCTAAGAAACAGATATTTATAATATTTCTGGTGTAGATGGCTTAGAAAAAATGACAGAGACGCTGCAATACAATCAAATTTATAATATTTTAGGGTAACCATGTCGAATTCTCCCTACTTATAATTCTGGCCGGCTGCCAAACAGCTGTTGATTTGTTTCCCGCGTCTTGCCAACGGAGTGGTAAATTGGCTTGGGAAAGTAGTAGTAATACGCGTAAAAATATAATCTGTCATGTTTCGTGAAAAGTCATGATTTTATACATAGTTTTTATGATAAAACAGTCTTAATTATTTTTTGTTTTTACCAACAATTGATAATAACGGGCGAATATTTTCTCATTACCTATCAGAATAAAATATTGGCAAGCGACGCGGGCACTACCTTCTCGTCGTGAATCGACCAACAGCTGTTTCCCGCCAATTATTACTCATTCTTCTCGGGCTACGACAACCTGATCGTAAATTCAGAATACAACTGTAAATATTATTTATTTTTGGAATTACGAGGACACAAGTTTTATTCGAAGATGTCAGTTTATCATAGAGGCAGTGAGAGGAGAAAAATATTAACGGATTATCGCATTCGAGAGGAGGATTATACGACAGACTTTGGGAGGTGAGTTGTAACGCTCCGTACGCACGCTTGCAGAATATAAACATTATCGTAGCTGTGAGTAACCCACCTTGTTTCGTGAATTATTTCTTTATTTTGATTTGCACTTGTATATGACTATCACAATATGATTTTAAATCATATAAAGTTATGTAATGCACATTACTTTCACCTAAGCTATGCTTCATTTTTGTGAACTTTGATGAAATTTTAACAGTTGTCCCGGTCGGCTCGATCACATGGTACGCATGAAAACAAAGGGCAGCTAACTCGTCTTCATATTATGAAATATCGCCCAACATTGCTTCTTTTTAAATTCAACTATTTCATCTTGATTATAGGGAACTGATTTGAACATTTTGAATATTCTTTTCGCTTAGTTGTAATGTATAAATTAAATATATCGTGTTTTACGTTTCACTTAGACATCGTCCTTTCCATATGGCCGGCTTGTAAAATTGGCACTGTGCCAACATACGTTTTTCTAAGTAGGCGTAGTTTATATTTTGTCATGCATGCTTTGATTACTACATTTGTATTTCGGTGTGTGTCTTGAGCTACCGATAGTAGTCTTAGGCTTCGATTATTTAATTTCATATGCGTTAAATTAAATTTTTATTGATAGTAATATTTATAACATTTCTAGTGTAAATACTCCTCCGTCTCACCGAGTTCCATTTCGTGCTGTCTGTACACCGTCTGACAGTCAGGTGATTGTGATGTGTATCCCGATTGAATCAGCTCTAGGACAGCATTTAGCACAACGCGTCAGTTACACGAGGGCATTTCTTGTCTATTTATAGATATTAACTAAGGAAGTCATGTCCGGAATTAAAATCACATTTAAGATTATTTTCACATTAAAATTTTGTTGACACGTTTTAATATCTAGAATCTACGTCTAGTTTTACGATGTGTTGTGGATTTATTTATTACAAATTGCTTTGATGCCTTTTTACGACCATGAGAACATTTTATTTTACAACTTTTAGACGAAAAAGGCAAATATTTTATTATATTTTTACTCTTATTTAATGACCCAATTGAATTTGCCAAAGGTTATAAATTTATCAAATAGATAAATGCAAGCAATGTTTTTTTACAATACAGACTTTGCATAATTAATTAGGCATGCAATTTACAAAACTGTCAAGATATTGATGGATATATCGGTTTACTTTGTTTCCAGAAACCCCAAGATGAGTGTTTTTCATAGTGTTTGCAGTTGCACTTCAAATTTGCATTGAGATTATCACAGCTTTTTGACACGAAATCCCATTTATGAAAATGGTTAAATACAACCCCAAATATCACAGCTATTGTACATGTGATCACTTGTCATTATCAGAGTTCATTTTGTAAGACCTAGAAGAAACCTAATATTCAAATACTCTGGTGTTGAAGATTTATTAGACGGATGATTTAAATATTGAAATTTTGACTTCATTTTAATTTAAGTCATACTTGCATTTGAATTGATGAAGTTTGTTAGCTGAATAACTTAAACAATAAGTAATTCAAGCACTGAGAAAATCCAAATGGTCAGATGTTTAATTTGATTTGAAGCTACATAATCATACTATTAGGAAGCCTAAAAAAATTAATTTTTATTGAAATGTTTTCTACAGTTCTGTTCAATAATGTTAGAAAAAGCAATCTATTCTAATGGCAATTTAACATTAAATAAACAATGACATCTGTTTTCAGACATCACACCCTATCACCACCACCACAGTTGGAAAAAGAAAAGAAAATGAGGCGTGAAATCGCTAACAGTAATGAGAGACGTAGAATGCAGAGCATCAACGCCGGATTTCAATCTCTGAAAACGCTTATACCCCATCATGATGGAGAAAAACTAAGCAAGGTATATTTTATTATAGATTTTTAACTGTTTTCATAGATTTATTTTATTTTTTTTCGTCATTAAAAATTAAGAAATTATTCTCTTTTCTAATTATATTGTTATTATCCGAAATCGATTGATATATATATATATATATATATACCTGTTTTAAACTGCCTTAGAAACATAAATAATGTCTGAAATAAACTTATCCGTATTGTAGAGTTCAAGTTCAAGAAACTTGGCATTGTGCCAATATCGTTGGACGTGTTGCCAAGTATGGGTAGTGCACCAAGTGGCAAAATTAATCTTCTTGTCTAGACTAAAGGGGGAGCATCCAATGTTTTGTCATGCTGCGAATCATATATATTTGTATTGTAGACCAGTCTGTGTACAAAAGATCGAGTTGTTGATTTTCGTTTGTCATTTATAACGACACTTATCATAATCCACAAATTATCTCCAAAGCCATTTGGCATTGTGCTGTAGAAGCACATATATAATCTTATCAGTGATGATTGTTATTGGGGCGACAGCAGGCTGCAGCTCCTGCTCAGCTGGAAATGTACATGTGATGACCAGCGGTCATCTAATGGGTTTGACCAGATGAGGTCAGTCTGGGGGAAATAGTTGGCGATGACTGCTGTCTGCTCGGTCTACTGCCAGTAATAACATAAGCAGCTTACACAGTTGAGCTGTAATTAATACACATACAAATAAACACATACTGTATGTATACATGGTGACTATACACTAATGTATCTACCATATTTTCTGTTTATAAAATTAGACTTGTATATTTAACATAGACATGTATGTAATATAATTCCAAAAAAAATTTTTTTTTGCAGGCTGCAATTTTACAACAAACGACTGATTACATTCAAGCATTAGAACAAGATAAATCCAAGTTGATTGCACAGAACACGCATTTGAAGCGTATATTGAGTGATTTTGACTCTGGAGATAGACTACTCCAAGAGTCGGTGTATCGTGATTCACCCCCTCCCAAGCGGAAGAAGCGGGATACCGGTAAGAAACGTTTGAATACATAATATGATGTGACATCAGAAAGTCTATTCAAATAATATAAAGGACCACATTTATAGAAAATTAAAACCCAGCACAAATCTATAGGACAATATAATAACCTTGGTAAATATGTTTAAATTTCTACTATATACATACATACAAATATTTATTTATTCAACCAACAATGTCCTAGTGCCATCATTTCCTAGTGTAAATTTAAAGCTATTTTTCAGCATAATTGGGTCTAGTAGATTTTATATCTAAGGTTAGCAAACATGTTTTTGTCTCGACTGTGACAAAGTCAAGGCTATGGTGTTGTCGTCAACATTTCACTTAAAAGTTTTTTGTTAAATGTCCGTTTCTCAAAAAGTATTTAAGTCCAACTTTAACCATACTTGGTATATAGTTAGATCACACAGTGGACATGTATCTCAACACGGCCTTCATTTATTGAATATTGTCTATAATTTACGTAATTACGTCCAGTAGCTCTGGAAGTTAAGAATTTGGAATCTGGACTTTGAAGTTTTGAGTTTATAATTAGCTCAGTTTCTCAAAGAGCTTATACGTAGTTGCATTGTAGTATTGACATTTCAACCCACCCTAAGTCAGATTACATAAATTTCCTGATTTTGCTGTGTTTTGTGTTAAAAATGTTAGATTTTGAGAAATTGATATTAAATCTGAATTGCTTCTCCAATTGTTTTACGAGTTAGTGATTTTGTGAAAATGATATTTGTTTTGCAATCAATATTTATAAATGTCTATAATGTATACAGGGTGCTTCCATACTATTATGTGGAGTTTTTAGGGGGGGATGATATAAATTTAGTATAAAAAAAAAAATGAGTATATCGACGACATACAAGGTATATAATTCAGTGTTATTCTTGTTACAATACTATACGATGACAATATTGGTCAGAATCTACTAATACCTAGCATTATAGTTATTTATTACCAATACCAAGTGTTCTTCCTGAAATTTATAACATCCTGTGTCTGCTTAAATTATAGATATTGAATTTCATAACCTTTTCTTCATTTTGGGAATATAACACTCAGCAAGAGGCTGTATAAAAATATTGCTTGAAGTCCCTTGATTTTGGTGTGTAAAATTATTTTATTACCCAAGACAGTTTTGGTCTGTCTGATTGTGGATTATAATGGGACGTTATTACAGAATGATATGTACGTACTACAATTTTCTCATATTGGTACTTCAATATTTCAGAATCATCTGATGAAGGTATTTCGGCCGACTATGATGCCTTGGAGGATATAAAACGAGAAATGATGGAATTGAAATGTCAACTGGAACAAGAACGTCAGCTTCGTATGATACTTGAAGAAAGGGAGGCTCAAGAGCGGATCAGACAATTAGCATCACGTGTCAACATGCAGGTTCAAATGCAGAAAGACAAAATGGTAAGAGACATTGTAATATGTATGCATTTGTTGCTGAAAATGTTTGGCTATGATATAAATTGATATACTTGAACGCAGCAAGTATTATGATAATGTTGATCTGATAGTTAAGTATTCATGTAACTGACTTGGAACTAAACAATCCAAAAATTAACTTGATATTGATATGATACAGTGTTATAATCATCTACAAGTTAAACTAGTTATCTATTCTACAGTGTTATAATCTATCTACAAGTTAAACTAGTTATCTATTCAGTCTTTTGCACTAAAATTCTGAAGTAAGTCGAATTATGAGAAAAACTGTAAAGTGTGATGGTATGATATATCAAAGATTAAGAAAATTGAATGTTCAATCATATGCAATAAGTAGTTTGTATAATGAATTGAATTTCAATATATATCTTATTGAATGCTAGTTAGTCAAGGTAATGCGTTAGGAAGTAAATATTGGTCAGTTTAATATTTATAGATAGATCTATATTTACGAATTTGTCTATTTTTACTGTAGATTTACATGGAACAAATTGAAGAGGACCGTCATGGGCACATTGTGAAATCTGATTGCGAGAGTCCAATGTCAGAATCAATGTCGCGCAGGAACCTAGAAACAATTGTGGAAGCCATCCGTCATCTCGAAGGTGATGAGCTACAACTGCCTCCCGATGTAGCAGATAGACATTGTGAAGAAAGAGTGATCATTCCACATAGTGCAGAGGAAAGTGAGAAAGACAGTGGCTCTGAAGATTTCAAATCTGAGTGTTCCAATAGAGACTCGCCAATATCTTATGTTCAGCAAGACCAAGATTCATCACGCTTGCGTTCCACAAGTCCACACCAAATTTACCACAAAAACTATCCCATTGCACGGAACCTCCTGCATGGAAACATGACATCACAATTTTATTGTCGACCGGGTGTTATAGTGCAGAAATTATAGGCATACTGTAAGGTTGCCAACCTCATATCATCATCATTGTACATAATCATGCGCTTCATATCACTAGTTGGTGCACACGTTACGATCGGAAAAAATGTTGTCAAGTTTTAAAATACCAAGAATAAATCAAACATGGTAGATATAAACAGATGCACAGAGAGGTTATGTGTAACCAGAAGAACAAAGGCACCACCATGACTTTTGCATTCATTTGACAAGCCATTTTTTATCAATTTTTTAAAAATCAGTTTTGTAATGTATACATGTTGAAATCATAGTACTGAAAAGTTGCTTCAAAGTATTTCTAGTATAGAAATCCAAATCGATGACTAGATCAATTGGATGTAAAAGAATGCCAAAAGGTAATGAACAAAAATTACACCGGGTAACTTAAGATTGAATATTAGACCAATTTACCAAATACCAAATAGTCAAAAATGTTTTATGATTGACAATCGCCCAAAAGCAGAAAATTTTTGATCGCCTTTACAAATAAAGATGTGCCGATGTGTTTTGTATTCCTTTTTATAGCTACCCATTTATAGGTGTAACTGTGGCACATATATGAATCACTTTTCATCAATGCTTTTCTTTTTCTTTTCAAAATAGTCAAAATTGTTAAGTATGGCTATAGTGTGTGAACAGTACTAGTGAAGTCTCGCTTTTAAAACTGCTGTGAGCAGCATTCCATTTTCTTCTGCCTTAATCTGTCCATGTATATATGAATTTTCATATCCTTCGATAAAAGAGGGAATTAATTGTATGTGTATACTTGTGTAACGGTTAACACGGTCCAAGATCTATCAGAATGAAACACATAATCGTGTTTTAACTCGAATTGTACATGCAACACCAATTTAATTTGATACTTGAAGAGATGTTGTTTAGTGCTTGTAAAATTTGATTTTCATGACTGTATGCCATTAGAAATGGATTGCTTGTTAAAAACTACTGTATACATGTTTTGCACATGTAGGTAAGAGTGTTATGTTAGATACAAAATCTGTTTTGAAAGAGGTTGTTTGTGTTGCTAGTATGTTGATGACCTGTACTTGTTAAATATACTTGTTACCATTTCCAATTTTAGATTTATAAGCAATAGCATATTGTAGCTTGTACTATGCTATGGCTACCAGAAAGTTATACAAGTTACCATGACGTGAATCACTGGAGGGAAATCTGCACAATTAAAAAAAAAATAGAGCAAATATTTCCAGATTTATTTTCGTAGTTGTGTTGCAGATTCTGCTCGTTTCTTGTTATTTTAGTTAATTTGATAAAAAAAAATTATTCGAGTAAATAGAAATGGTAACATTTAAAAAATCTTGTTTCTGGTAAGGACATGTAGATGGTAGGTATTCTCAATACAGTACAACATTTAACTTTGAGATACTGCTACTGCTGTTTTACAGGGGTACCAGTTTGTTCCAGAACTTAGGAAAAATATACTCAACAATTATTTCAGATGGGAAAGATAGAAAATTTGAAATCTTTCAGGCGAGGAGCCATAAATAAATGGGTAAAAAATAATCTTCATTTGCAATACTCTTGCTTTTAGACTTAACATAAAATTTCCACTCTTCGCTGAAAACGAAATCGGTGAACAATTGTTCAAACAGATCTAGAAATTTTAGTGTTGTACAGTGTTTAGTTTACAAGTCCAGCACATGTATTGAAAATTGGTTTAAGAACTGAGACAAGTTTAATACCAGAAACATCTAGTGTACAGTATAGTATTGGTCCTGATAGTTGTAACGATCTACCATGAAATGTACATGTGTTAACTTTTAAATTTCCTTATTAAAGTTCATGAGTTGTCAAGAACTTTACTAAATGCACATAACAATGCAAGCTAAATCTGGGTCTTATTTCACAATGATGTGCCGGGCTAGAGAGGACAGTGGTTGAAATTTATTTTTTGATTTGCAAAGTTTGGTTAAATCTATTTGATGCAAAAAAAAAAAAAAAAAAATGAAATGTACTATGATTTTTTTTAAAGAAAACCAGTGATTTTCAGTTGTGATCATTGGTTCAAATGAAACAAAAAATATTCAAAGATTGAAAGAAAAAATGTAATTTTTATTTCAACTGTTATCTTTCTTTCTTGCGACATCTTGTTGGAAAGATCCATATTTGTGTAATTTAAGTTTGATAATGTATAATTTAATGTAGATGCTTGTTTTAAACCATGTTCACCATAAACTATCATTCAAATAATAAATATTCCTGATAGTTGGGTCCCGGACTCATGCTTTTGTCATGGGACTTGCCTAAAAAAAAAACTACTAAAATTACAATTTCTATCCAATTGCCTATTTTGAATTTTTCAGAGAATAGGAAAGGGATTTATGTCTTTGGCCTAGACTAGTTTGGGGTTTTGTTTTGAAATTTTACAAATCGTTCATACAGTGCTCATCACACATGTAAAGTATTATTTTGAACGTGTTACACGGTTAAAATGCTTAAGTTTGTACTTGACCACTTGCTATTGAGCTTTCTGCCTTCTACATGTTTCCACAAATGTTGCCAGATAATTTTAATAATTTTACATTTATGCACAGTTGATTGCATGATGGCAAAATTCTAAGTGTAGAGGTTTCACAATTAATGAGTAACTACACAATAAATAGTTCGGGGAACAACTGCATATGGACATTTAAATCCTCATATCATATATCATGTAATAGAATATTGTAGATAATGATGCTTTACTTTTCTTTTACATGACTCCACTGTGCTTTCTGAAAGTGCTCTTTATTATTTCAAGAATGTTGATTGGTCCATGAAACATATAATGTACATGTTCAGTGTGCCGCGACCCCCCCCACCCCCAAAAAAAATCAAATTTTCTTGTATTCAAAGCACATTTTATTTCAGCACTGTATATTGGGATGCTAAGAGTCCAAAGTAAAGTTATAAGAATTATCTTTCATTGATTTTCAAGTCTCGAAGAAAAGAAAAAAAAAATAGATTTGAAATTCTGGCTTGCACTAAATGTTGACCTTTTATCCAAAATCTTTTCATTCCTCTCTATGTATATTAAAGGTGAACAAAATATGTAACGATTTGCTTGTAGTTGTGGTATTATTGCCAACCATTCGATATATATTTATACCTTGTTATTAGTGCTACTGTATTCCATAAATAAAAACTCGAGAGTTGGAGCAACTCTCTTGCACCCATATTGTACTTTTCCTAGGGCACGCTTTACCAAAATGTCAATTTTATTTTACACCCCACAGTATAGAGGTGTCTCGCTACCACACTCTGTATTCAAGTGTGGAATTTCGCAAAACAGTTACCCAAAGACAAAGTAGTTTCAAAAATCTTTAAAAGTAGCAACTTAATTGTAGAATATAGATATTAGCATCATCTGCACCCACAGGGTTTTAGCATCAGGACTATTGTTTACTAACGATGAGATATATAAATGATGGATCATTTGAAATTATTTAAAAGAAATTTTTTACAAATTTTGATAATATATTTAAAGGTTTTCCAAAAGTCCCTTAATGTCCTCCTCAACAGAAAAGTAAAGTTTCAGAAGTTAAATTTATTAGGAAGGTAATTGCAGACAATTAACTATTAATTTCTGATGATTAACTTGTTTAACATGTCGATGTAACTTTCTGCCCATGAATGATAATGACCTTCAGACTTTGTTGAATTCCTTGTTTTATTGAGAATATTCTGATGAGAGTGCTGTCTGTAATATATATTGTGAAATGTTACATGGAGCTGATCAACGAGAATGTTGGGTCAATTCCTTTATATTAAAAGTGTGAGTGTGTTATTGCTATCAATCATTCATGTATATATCCATATAATTTATTGATTGATAATAAAATTAATGTAAGGTGTCATCTGATAATTGTATCATTAAATCATCTGTACTCCTTTGAAATTATCTCTGCTGTTATTTTTTCAATTGATATGTAGCCGGGAGCTGCTGAGCTTATACTAGAGATTTCTCAAACCCGTTATTACCGAGGATCCCTACTGAAAAATGAGAGAGAAAGGACTCTGAAGTACTGAGTCTGTTATTCAAAGATTTATTGACGAAATTTGACCTGAACATTAAAAAATCAGAACGACATGTAGTGTCAGTTGATCGACGCCATTCACTTGGAGACCGAAAAGATTGATTTAATACGGTATTGTGTACCGCCTGTCGTCTGTCCGGCAACATGTTACTTTGAACAGCTAACTGTATTGGAACTAGGAGGTGATATCTTGAAGATCCAGTGCCGTAGAATTTGACCTGTAGGTACATGGGATGCTATGAATTTTCGTCGTGTAGATGACCTATTTTCAATGTTGGAGATGTTTTAACAATCTTCTCCAGTTTGACTTGACAGGCAGTACTCGGCAGCAGATTCCTGGAAATGGGTGTTATAAAGTTACCGTAATAATGAACTCTTCCTATTTTGAGGTCACATATGTTAAATTTGCAGTATTTAAGTTTTACTTTAGACACTATTTCTTGCTTAAATATCTGAATATCTTAAGTGAACCTGTTAGGTATGTTACAACACGAAATTCCAAGTAAAGAATGTTTAATATTGAATATAGGGGGCGCTACAGACTTTTAGTGTGGTCACGTGGCACATTGGTAACACATTTGGCGGCTGGGGTTGGATTCCCTGATTGGAACTGAAAAGGCATGGAGTCACCTGTCCGACCACCTTGGTTTTCTCCTGATCTTTCGGTTTCCCCGCGCGCTTTCATCAGCCCAAACAAGAGTGGTTTTAAAATATATAGTTAGATTTACATACTCTTACTGGGTAATCATCGGCTACCCACCTCGATCGTTACTTAAAACGCAATTCTTCGGAACAGCTTTCAGGTAATACGGTGTATGATAAAAGTAATACTTAGCCCGCCGTCTGATGACTTTTCAAATAGCTCCTCCGTCTGTCGTCCGCCCGCAAACAATTCTTGTTACCGCTATTTCTCAGAACGTAATGTGTAGATATTTCTCGAATTTCATAAATTATATAAATTTTCCATGAGTTGCGAATGTTAAATTTTGAGACTAATCAAAAGCAAAATGGCTACAGGCGGCCATTTTTAATTTTGACAGTTGAATGCCGTAACTGCTATTTCTCCGGAAGTAAGTATACTGACTGAACTATTTTATTGGTTCAAAAAAACAATTTTTGCTGAGTTTTACTTTTTTCTCGTTTAATGATATCATTCAATGCCTAAGTGATATTTCACTTTAACGAAATTCTTAGAGGGATAATCTATAGTTTTCTGTTGTGTGAACACATTCATAAGCGACATCACTTGAAAGTTGTGTTAAAGTGATGCGTGATATCAATAAATGAGATTAGATAGCAAAATCCTTTAAAGAAGAAGATTCTGCTAGGTTCACACGATAAATCCTGATTCAGGTGGCTACAATTGTATCCCGAGTTTCGTTAATAATTAAGGCGACACGGTCTGTAATTAAAGACACGTGAAGGCTTGTGATGTTCCGGAGTTATGGAGTTAGTCCATACGCTCGCCGATTCCTTGTAGTTTCTGAAAGGTGATTCAATACTTTTATAGTTGTTTGTATTAAAGATGATCTTGTACTGGTAAGATGATATAAATATTGTTACAAGGCAACCTCCGAAAACCGAACCTTCTAAAAACACCTCTGAATACTGAACGAATGGTCATCGAACGGAATTGGTCCTTCTTTATTATAGTACTTAAAAAAAACTTGCAAATACCAGTCCCTCTGAATTCCGAACACCGGACCGATTTGTGTCGGAATTCGACCGGTCATTTCGATCAACTTCTCCAAACCGAACCCTCTGTAAGCCTAACAAATATCCATGCCCCATGCATGTTCGGTTTACAGAGGTTCCACTGTATTTTTGAGATATATCAACTACTAAACTTGGAAGTAATGTATAATGATAAGATGGAGTTAGTTTGTTGTGCATTTTGTAAAATAAAGCTTTTTTCGTCCTCTTCCGATAATAGTGTGTCCTGTTTCAAAACTTGAGATGGTTTATTTACTCTGACAGCTTCCAATGGAAAAACGTTTTCTGATAAATCAAAATGAAATAATTTAGAACAACTACTCAAAAACCCACATATATATTTCATAACAGGTTCACAAGAATTTTTAATTACGGCATTAATTCCCTTTGAAGCACTCTCGTAAATAATTCCAATGTATGGTCACCCCATTAAGCATCTGCTCTAAATGTTGCCTTTAGGTACATATGGATATCAGGAAAAAATAATTAAAATGCTGCCAACAAACAATAAATCTAGATCGTGATAAAAATCAAAATCTGTTTTATTGCTTTTAAAGGGACATTCCTTCGTTTGAATAAAGTTTAGGTCGTCAAAATCTAACTTACTGGAAAATGTGTATTTTTTCCAAGTAGTAAAGTTTATAATCTTTACATTAATACGGCAGTTTTACTCTCAAGATAAAAGTTCTTCCAGTATGAAGTCCTGAAATTCTTAATTCGACCCGAAGTATCACTAGTTACCGTTAAGACATACGGTACATGTATTTGTATACGATACGCCTTTTCCTTGTACATTTCGGTGTTTATTTCATTACTTGTAGGCACAAACACTCATAATATTAATAATCATCGTTCGGACGTAGACTTCATCAATAGAAATTGTGCATGCTTCTGATGTCCGAACGAAGGAATGCCCTTTTACTTTAATTAACCATTGCTTGGACCATGCATTTCTACATGTACATTAAAGTTCGGGATTCGGTACCCGTTCAATTTCGTCGATAGAGCCAAATATCATAAAAGTATCATCAACAAAAGCTCTAGATACGCATATCAAATTTTCAGATACAATTTAAACTTTGTTTAGTTTACAACAATTCTGGAACAAGTTATACCAACTAATATTAATCACGCTTGTTGGCCCGGATGGAGGCGCACGAGGGGTCTTATGTGGGAGGAAACCGGAGTACCAGTGGATATCACTAACATCACTGATGAGTCCTAGAAGGACAGCAAAGCTGTATACTGTCCCTAATATCACCGACGAATCCTAGAAGGACGAAACAGCTGTATGATGTCCCTAGCATCGCTGGCGAGTCCTAGAAGGACGTCAAAGCTGTATGATGTCCTTAGCATCAGTGACGAGTCCTAGAATAAAAACAGCTGTATGATGTTCCTAGCATTACCGACGAATCCTAGAAGGACGAAACAGCTGTGTGATGTCCCTTGCGTCACTGACGAGTCCTAGAAGGACGAAAAAGATGTATGATGTCCCTAGCATCACTGACGAGTCCCAGAAGGGCGCCAAAGCTGTATGATGACCTTAAAATCATTGATGAGTCATAGAAGGACGAAACAGCTGTATGGTGTCCCTGGCATCACTGACGAGTCCTAGAAGGACGAAACAACTGTATTGTATGATGTCCCTAGAATCATTGATGAGGCATAGAGGGACGGAACAGCTGTGTGATGTCCCTGGCATCATCGACGAGTCCCAGAAGGACGAAGCAACTGTATGATGTCCCTGGCATCATCGGCGAGTCATAGAAAGACGAAACAGCTGCATGATTACCTATGGATCATTGATAAGTCATAAAAGGACGAAACAGCTGCTGTATGATGTCCTTAGAATTACTGACAAATCCTAGAAGGACGAAGCAGCTGAATGATGTCCCCCCCTAGCATCACTGACAAGTCCTAGAGAGGACGAAACTGCTGTATGATGTAGTTGCACATTCATTATTCAACATATATTGTATTGATGCTATTGTGTTTGTATTGTACAATAAAAAAGGCACAAAGGAAACGATGGCACGAGCCGAAAACATTACGACTATTCACAATTATTTAAAAGGAAATCCTCGTAGAGTGTTTAAATAATTTAGACTTTTCTAAGAGATTTTCGTATCCAAATGTACATTTGTACTTTACCTACCTACTACAACGACAAAATATGTTTCTGACATTCAAATCTGTAATTTGGGCGCTGTCGGTCGGATTATCTATAACCGACCATCGCACGAAACCGCCAACGCATAATTTCCCTTGAAGCGACAGCGCATCAAATATTTCAGTGCCTATAGAGGAATAACCCAACACGATGAACAGAATTTTTGGACAGATCCAGGTTGATGAAGTCTGTCGGCAATTTTGGATTGCCGCCATCTTGATATAGTATTCGTTTCCCTTGTGAAAAATGAAGATCGACTTCTATGATGTTCGTCGGTATACTCACATGTACATTGTAGCAGACGACGCTTGTCCTTGCGGAGCCCCCCGCCCTGCCCTCCATATTTTGGTCCAATCGGAACCCCTCGTCATTTTCTACGAAACTAGCCTCGCAGCGGAGGCGAGGTGTTCCGATTGATCTTGGTCTTGTTTCATTTCTTACTATAAACGTATATTTTTTATCGTACTTAAATTTTCGTGTATAACTTAATTATATTCAATAGATAAAATTATGAATTGTTATACCTACGATACCTGTCATACAAACAATCTACATTAACAGTTGTGTGAAGTTGGCTAACATTCGACATACGACATTCAATATTTAGAATTTTAAAGTCGAGCCATCCCCACATCCGACATTCAATATTCAAAATTCGAATGTCGGGCTGGCTCGACATACGACATTCAAAATTCAACATTCATAATTTGAATCTCGACAAACGATATTCAACATTCAGAATTTGAATCTCGAGCCAGCTCGACATACGGCATTCAAACTCTGAATGTTGAATGTCGTGTGTCGAATGTTTGCCAACTTCACACAGCTTACATTAACAATAATTAACGCAATCATAATTTGGCGCAACGGTTTGGTTACCGTGAAAGGCTCAGAAACAAGATGGCCGCTAAAATATATATGCGTGTGTTTTCTGATCGTATATACTATTGACCGACAGTCTGATCAAGTAATCCTACCAATTTCATCAGCTACTGTATAAATGACAGTACTCAAATACCACCAGTATGATATATATACACTGTAACATTGGAGATACCGGCACTACACTTCTTAGTCTTTATTACATACACAGGCGATAACACATTCCAGAATGATAGACGTTGAGGACATGAAATATTCACTACGCATTTATAAATGACAATTGGAAGCTTTTTATGTGTATAGTTAGCCGTTTGACGTGTGACAACCTCTTTATCTATCGCCTGTTTTCTTATCTGTATAGATTTTTTTTATTTCCATTTAATCTTGTCATATATATGCTAAACAGTATTGCATAACAAACAAACTGCGAATACCGACATGAGAGCGAAATCAATAAAACGAGGTCAAATCAGAACAGAATACAAATTTAGCTGGATAAACTTTGAAAATACATACAAGGAGAACACGACCAGGCGTTCTGGAAGGATAAGCGTCTCATACTTCTTCGACGATTACTGGCATGTTTCACGCAACTGGAATGACAATGGTTCCGTCGGGCATATCAACGATAATTGAACACGTCTGACATGATATCGCTTAAGGAACAAGACATTACCTAAAGAGTTAACGATATCCAACAATCTGTATTCTCTCCGTAGTGTGTTTTAAAGTTATTTTCGTAGTTTAAATGTAAACATCTTATTGGAAGGGGAAGCAGCGATGTTACTATCCAGAAATGGCACATTAGAAATAGGAAAATTAAAATCATCATGTAGCGGCTAAATTCGCAGTGTTTCAATACTGTCTACACAATAGAATAGTTTGAACATACATAAAATAATCCCCCCCCCCCCCCCCCCCCCCCCCACCCCCAACCGATGAATGAAAGAAAATGACGAAGCCCCTCCATTGCAATACTTTATATTTCTTCTTTGTCTCTCTTTCGCGATAGGTCAGTCGGTTAGAGCGCCGGCTACTGACCATCTTCGAACCAAGCGTTACTTTACCGCTAATTCCATGAGCTTGCGTAGAGTAACTTGTACGAGATGCGTAGCACAGGAAGATCCGATCAGTGACGGAGGTTGGTTTCGCTGAAAAACCAGTCTGGCGTGTGAGTATCCCAAGGGCAGGACCTTTCCCAGCCTGATCTGATTGCAGCAACTGGTCTCCATATTTGTCAGTGAGGACACCAACTTTCAAGAGAACGCCTAAAATGACCCCCACGGGCGATTAAACCCTACAAACAAACAAGCAAACTTTCATTAACATATTGCCTTTCGCACACAGTTTATTCCGAACATTTGAATATGAATAGAGTAATTTATACCGCTGCATCATTAAGATATTTCGTCATTCACGAATGCAAAGGGCCAAACGTGTTTATTAACATCTAAAAGGACGGTTTTGGTGTTTAAAGGGAATGAAACGACCATCTCATTGAATGAGTTTGGTAAAGTTTGGGAACAGGGTGCATCTATCCGGTACCTTTTGTACTTAAACGGTTAGGAGTTATGAATAAGGGAAAAACAATTTACCTGGTAAACTAGCTAGAAACTTACCGCGATCTGACTCAAGCATCTAACTGTTTACCGCTTCAGATGTAGCTATATCCGGTGTCGGTCATACTTACATATTGCTGCTAGGGTATGAAAAAATAGCATTTGTAAAATTAATCAAATTAATTAAGTTCAGCACAGGATTTTTACTAATATTATCAAAATATGAGATGTAACAGAATTATCATGCTATTCATTACAATACTGTTTTGTATTTTTGCATATGTTAGCAGTATTTCAAAAATTCATCAAAGCATTGCCTTTAATTTTCGCAGGTTTACCAAAATAATTATGAGACGAGTGACGTATTTTTTCGCAAAAATAATGTTGAAACAGAAAATGATTTTCTCGTTATTTGTTATTTTCAAGGTAGGCAATATTTCGCGATTTCATTCGTGAATATAAAACTCGCAAAAGTAACATTTATAGCAGTTTAATCAAATCTACCAGCAAGAATTGTATAATTATATATAAAATGATGCTCTAAAACATTTTCTTCATAAAATAGAAACGTTAAGTCCTTATATATGGCTCGATACAAACATATTTTCTACGTCTCGTATTTTTTGCTATACTGTGTCAAATAATGATAATACATGCATTGCATTACGGCTGGTATCGGATCTGCCCTAGAATGAGTTTTCATACACCACCGTCAGAACGGCAGGTTTATCAACCTAGGTCTGAATACTTAACACCGGTGTAGAATGTTTAAAAATTCATTCCATTCACGTTTTGTGTTATCTCCGGAAATACATTGAGCTATGCTACTATGTCTACATTTGTATAGATCGTAAGGTAGGGCTGATATGCTCCAGTGATCTCGCGGAATCTCTCACAACACAAACCATGTCCCATTTTGTATCAGAGTAAAATATACCGACATAATACACATTGTCCTGGTCCAGTTTTATGCTTTCGTATCATCAATGTTTTATTGTTTTTCTAGTTTACGGAGACTAACAGTAGATCGCACACAGCAAAGGTGGACAATCTATCAACTGGGATGACACCGCAATGGAAGAGGTCACATTCAGGCAAACATTCTGCATTTACTGCACTTTGACGAATTATCTGATTGATGAGAATTCGATACCGTCCGCTATTGTCTCTAAAGTACTCATGTTAGGTTATTGTGCCAAGTATACATTGTACACGTGTCACATACCATTATCCTATTGTTTAAAACGCATTCCATCCATAAAAAAATAGTTGGTGACGTAATGGACTTAAATATTTGATACATAATTAGTAGTTTGATATCATTATGCATACAAAATATTCCATAGATATTTATATCTTCAGTAAATATTTAGTCCCTATGGAGAGGTTGTAACTAATGTCCAATATCATTTAAAATGTTCAAAGAGGAGTACACGAGTACTTTATATAACGTGGCTTAATATATAAACATCACACGTGCCCATATGGCCTTTTCAGTCTTATACATAAATATTGCCCCCGTATGTGTTATATATAGATAGTGTCTTCGTATGTGTTATATATAAATAGTGTCCTCGTATGTGTTATATATAAATAGTGTCCTCGTATGTGTTATATATAAATAGTGTCCTCGTGTGTGTTATATATAAATAGTGTTCTCGTGTGTGTTATATATAGTGTCCTCGTATTTATATAAATATTGTCCTCGTATGTGTTATATATAAATAGTGTCCTCGTGTGTGTTATATATAAATAGTGTCCTCGTATGTGTTATACATAAATAGTGTCCCCGTTAGTGTTATATATATATAGTATCCTCGTATGTGTTATATATAAATAGTGTCCTCGTATGTGTTATATAAATAGTGTCCTCGAATGTGTTATATAAATAGTGTCATCGTGTGAGTTATATATCAATAATGTCCTCGTATGTGTTATATATAAATAGTGTCCACGAATGTGTTGTATATAGATAGTGTCCTCGTTAGTGTTATACATGTATATAAATATTGTCCTCGTATGTGTTATATATAAATAGTGTCCCCGTATGTGTTATATATAAATAGTGTCCTCGTATGTGTTATATATAAATAGTGTCCTTGTATGTGTTATATATAAATAGTGTCCCCGTATGTGTTATATATCAATAGTGTCCTCGTATGTGTTATATATAAATAGTGTCCCCGTATGTGTTATATATAAATAGTGTCCTCATGTGTGTTATATATAAATAGTGTCCTGGTGTGTGTTATATATAAAAAGTGTCCTCGTATGTGTTATATAAATAGTGTCCTGGTATGTGTTATATATAAATAGTGTCCTCGTATGTGTTATATATAAATAGTGTCCTCGTATGTGTTATATATAAATAGTGTCCTCGTATGTGTTATATATAAATAGTGTCCTCGTATGTGTGATATAAATAGTGTCCTCGTGTGTGTTATATATATATAAATAGTGTCCTCGTGTGTGTTATATAAATAGTGTCCTGGTATGTGTTATATATAAATAGTGTCCTCGTGTGTGTTATATATATATAAATAGTGTCCTCGTGTGTGTTATATAAATAGTGTCCTGGTATGTGTTATATATAAATAGTGTCCTCGTATGTGTTATATATAAATAATGTCCTCGTTAGTGTTATACATGTATATAAATAGTGTCCTCGATGTGTTATATATAAATAGTGTCCTCGTGTGTGTTATATATAAATATTGTCCTCGTATGTGTTATATATAAATAGTGTCCTCGTATGTGTTATACATAAATATTGTCCTCGTATGTGTTATATATAAATAGTGTCCTCGTGTGTGTTATATATAAATATTGTCCTCGTATGTGTTATATATAAATAGTGTCCCCGTATGTGTTATATATAAATAGTGTCCTCGTATGTGTTATATAAATAGTGTCCTCGTATGTGTTATACATAAATAGTGTCCTCGTTGGTGTTTTACATTAATTTTTTGTCCTCGTATTTGTTATACGTGTTTTCCTCGTATGTTTTGCATATAAAGTGTTCTTGTTTGTGTTATCAATAAAAAAGTGTTCTTGGTTGTGCGATAAATATTTTAGTGTCCCTGTATGTACGCGGGAGGCGACTGGTTAGATGCAACATTTTTATAGTGCAGTCTCTAATTTGCATAATTAATTATGTTTGAAGTATTACACAATATCTGGATCATATACCATACCCCGGTGTATCTAAGCGAGGATATAACACATAGTATGAATGAAGTATACACTTGAGGGTTTTAAACAAGACTAACAGGTGAATTTTAATCTCCGTTCTTGAATTTGACCGGGGAGTCGACTTTCTGGTAGCTGATGGCTACTTCCTTTCCAAACCACCGTAAGTCACGGCACGAGATTTTGGAACTCTTTCTCCTGCCGCAGTGATCGTAATGGGCCACTAAGGAGCTGTTCCATTTATCTTGTTCTGTGACCTGAATCGCTCAGGTAGCCAATGCAATGATTAAAGTACTGGTGTGATGTGGTACGGATAACTTGGCGCGCTGCAGAGTTCTGGACCACTCTCTGCAAGCAGCAGATTCACAAAAGTGAGGAAATGTTGAAACCATGTGCGGAATTGCAGATTCGCTCTCTTGTCCCCAGCTTTGACCGAAATAAACTTTCCGTATCCATTACAAAATATTGGCTCTGTATAATATAATCTGTAATTTTCTCAGGCCATACATGATACTTGTTTCAAAAACATTTGACCTTAGCGTTGCGCCTTCGACCAAGCGAGGAAGACAGCGGATTCTGTCCCAAGACAAACCATGCATGGGAAGTCTTCGAATTTTGAACTTCGTGTTCTCTACTTGTTCAGCACCACAGTTGACAATAAGGACTTGTCAGTGCACCATTAGTATAAATTAGGTGACCAGGTGGGGTACCAAGATGCTATTTTGTCTAGGTATGGCTTTTCAGTGTGATAACACTATAAAGCGTTTGGCATTTGCCCAAGCATCTGTGTATAACGTCTTCAAATGATCTTAACTTTTGTGAGGACGTAGCACAAATAAACAAGCAAGCAAGCAAGCAAGCAAGCAAACAAGCAAGCACACAAACAAAAACAAACAATAAAAAAAATAAAGAAAAACAAAAACATAAACAAAACAAACAAAACAAGCGAACAAAGTTAAATTTCGGAAGTGCTGTGTCCTATCAAATGTTTTATCATCTCACCTGCTATTATATATCTAGTGTCCCACTTTAATTTGAGGCCCTGTTATAAATATCGTTTACTAAGGGTCTCTTACACTATCTTTATAAGTATGTGGGTTATTCAATTGACGTACATAGATATATCTTGTAACTCTATTCTGTAGACACTCCTACACCCCCACACAGACATTCCTTTCTACTTTATGAATACCATTGCAGGATGTAGTGAAACACTAAAGCCGGTCGGTATATTTGTTCAACTGTCATATAACCCCAGTGTATATGTTAGGTTCTCGCTATGAAGCAAGAGAAGGAAAAACTTTCACTGTGCAGCAGGCAGGAATCGTTGCAAGAGCATTTTACTTTCTAGCAGTATTTTCTGTGCAAATATACAGACCTACGATCAATACAACCTAAACAAACCTTACGTTCACGGGCTTTGGTAAAGCTACATTTTGCCGATCAGTTCAAGATATGCTGGCACGGCGCCAAATATTCTGTAGTACTACACTACGCCGTCGCGTATTGATCGATAGCGTGTTATGTGGTCTGGAGTTTTACAACTGTTGTGAACTCGTTGTGCTGCGCTGGTCCTTCATATCCGATGCAATTTGATCGATTATTACGGCCCGGCTTTACTCTCCGACAGACAAACCAGGTAGGCGTCTAGCCGAATCTGGTAACTCGTAGGCAGACATCTGGTTTACTAGCTTGAAGACGTAGTAGGTGACTAGTCGCGTCTGCTATACTGTGAAGTAAACCAGGTAGGCGTCTTGTCATATCTACCTCACTCTCAGACAAATAAACCAGGTAGGCGTCTTGTCATATCTACCTCACTCTCAGACAAATAAACCAGGTAGGCGTCTAGTCATATCTACTTCACTCTCAGGCAAATAAACCAGGTAGGCGTCTATACCTCACTCTCAGACAAATAAACCAAATAGACGTCTATACCTCACTCTCAGACAAATAAACCAGGTAGGCGTCGATACCTCACTCTCAGACAAATAAACCAGGTAGGCGTCTATACCTCACTCTCAGACAAATAAACCAGGTAGGCGTCTATACCTCACTCTCCGACAAATAAACCAGGTAGACGTCTATACCTCACTCTCAGGTAGACGTCTAGTCATATCTATCTCACTCTCAGACACTCTCAGATAAATAAACCAGATAGACGTCTATACCTCACTCTCAGACAAATAAACTAGGTAGACGTCTATGCATCTACCTCACTCTCAGACAAATAAACCAGGTAGACGTCTATACCTCACTCTCAGACAAATAAACTAGGTAGACGTCTATGCATCTACCTCACTCTCAGGCAAATAAACCAGGTAGACGTCTATACCTCACTCTCAGACAAATAAACTAGGTAGACGTCTAGTCATATCTACCTCACTCGCAGATAAATAAACCAGATAGACGTCTATACCTCACTCTCAGACAAATAAACCAGGTAGACGTCTATACCTCAATCTCAGACAAATAAACAAGGTAGACGTCTATACATCTACCTCACTCTCAGACAAATAAACCAGGTAGACGTCTATACCTCACTCTCAGACAAATAAACCAGGTAGACGTCTATACCTCACTCTCAGACAAATAAACCAGGTAGACGTCTATACCTCACTCTCAGACAAATTAACCAGGTAGACGTCTATACCTCACTCTCAGACAAATAAACCAGGTAGACGTCATTACCTCACTCTCAGACAAATAAACCAGGTAGACGTCTATACCTCACTCTCAGACAAATAAACCAGGTAGACGTCTAGTCATATCTACCTCACTCTCAGACAAATAAACCAGGTAGACGTCTATACCTCACTCTCAGACAAATAAACCAGGTAGACGTCTATACCTCACTCTCAGACAAATTAAACCAGGTAGACGTCTATACCTCACTCTCAGACAAATAACCAGGTAGACGTCTATACCTCACTCTCAGACAAATAAACCAGGTAGACGTCTATACCTCACTCTCAGACAAATAAACCAGGTAGACGTCTATACCTCACTCTCAGACAAATAAACCAGGTATACGTCTATACCTCACTCTCAGACAAATAAACCAGGTAGACGTCTATACCTCACTCTCAGACAAATTGACCAGGTAGACGTCTATACCTCACTCTCAGACAAATAAACCAGGTAGACGTCGATACCTCACTCTCAGACAAATAAACCAGGTAGGCGTCGATACCTCACTCTCAGACAAATAAACCAGGTAGGCGTCTTGTCATATCTACCTCACTCTCAGACAAATAAACCAGGTAGGCGTCTTGTCATATCTACCTCACTCTGAGACAAATAAACCAGGTAGACGTCTATACCTCACTCTCAGACAAATAAACCAGGTAGGCGTCTATACCTCACTCTCAGACAAATAAACCAGGTAGGCGTCTTGTCATATCTACATCACTCTCAGACAAATAAACCAGGTGGACGTCTATACCTCACACTCAGACAAATAAACCAGGTAGGCGTCTATACCTCACTCTCAGACAAATAAAACAGGTACTATACCTCACTCTCAGACAAATAAAACAGGTAGGCGTCTATACCTCACTCTCAGACAAATAAACCAGGTAGACGTCTATACCTCACTCTCAGACAAATAAACCAGGTAGGCGTCTATACCTCACTCTCAGACAAATAAAACAGGTAGGCGTCTATACCTCACTCTCAGACAAATAAACCAGGTAGGCGTCTTGTCATATCTACCTCACTCTCAGACAAATAAACCAGGTAGACGTCTATACCTCACACTCAGACAAATAAACCAGGTAGGCGTCTATACCTCACTCTCAGACAAATAAAACAGGTACTATACCTCACTCTCAGACAAATAAAACAGGTAGGCGTCTATACCTCACTCTCAGACAAATAAACCAGGTAGACGTCTATACCTCACTCTCAGACAAAAAAAACAGGTAGGCGTCTATACCTCACTCTCAGACAAATAAACCAGGTAGACGTCTATACCTCACTCTCAGACAAATAAACCAGGTAGACGTCTATACCTCACTCTCAGACAAATAAACCAGGTAGACGTCTATACCTCACTCTCAGACAAATAAACCAGGTAGACGTCTATACCTCACTCTCAGACAAATAAACCAGGTAGACGTCTATACCTCACTCTCAAACAAATAAACCAGGTAGACGTCTATACCTCACTCTCAGACAAATAAACCAGGTAGACGTCTATACCTCACTCTCAGACAAATAAACCAGGTAGACGTCTATATCTCACTCTCTGACAAATAAACCAGGTAGGCGTCTATACCTCACTCTCAGACAAATAAACCAGGTAGACGTCTATACCTCACTCTCAGACAAATAAACCAGGTAGACGTCTATACCTCACTCTCAGACAAATAAACAAGGTAGACGTCTAGTCATATCTACCTCACTCTCAGACAAATAAACTAGGTAGACGTCTATACATCTACCTCACTCTCAGACAAATAAACCAGGTAGACGTCTATACCCCACTCTCAGACAAATAAACGAGGTAGACGTCTATACCTCACTCTCAGACAAATTAACCAGGTAGACGTCTATACCTCACTCTCAGACAAATAAACCTGGTAGGCGTCTATACCTCACTCTCAGACAAATAAACCAGGTAGACGTCTATACCTCACTCTCAGACAAATAAACCAGGTAGACGTCTAGTCATATCTACCTCACTCTCAGACAAATAAACCAGGTAGACGTCTAGTCATATCTACCTCACTCTCAGACAAATTAACCAGGTAGAGGTCTAGTCATATCTACCTCACTCTCAGACAAATAAACCAGGTAGACGTCTAGTCATATCTACCTCACTCTCAGACAAATAAACCAGGTAGACGTCTATACCTCACTCTCAGACAAATAAACCAGGTAGGCGTATATACCTCACTCTCAGACAAATTAACCAGGTAGGCGTCGATACCTCACTCTCAGACAAATAAACCAGGTAGGCGTCTATACCTCACTCTCAGACAAATAAACCAGGTAGGCGTCTAGTCATATCTACCTCACTCCCAGCGCGAAAAACAAAACAAAACCCCAAAAACAAAACAAGAAGAAAAACAAACAAAAAAGGTCGGCATCAAGCCGAGATCTAGATCTAGATTATGGAGAATGGCCAACCAACGAAAAATAAAGCAAATAACTCAATATTTGTTATTCGTTTAATTGTTCCGTGGTAACAATAAAGCTTTTCCCCTCTAATGAAACCATTTTCGATTGATACCTATTTGTTGGTAATGCGTTTTGTTTGCATGTGTCTGGAGTGAACAGTAAACTTGTAAACTTGCAAGGTTTGAGATTAAATGCTGGGTTACCCGTTATTTATTTGAACGTTTGTTGGTTTGGTAACAAATGATATCAATATAAAAAGAAAAATAGCAATCCCTCAATCTTTAAAGCAGTTTTAAGGTTTATTATCGCGGCAATGTTATTTTGCACGCTCTTCGCAATAGGAATCAACCGGAAATTCAACAATGTCCTGGAAATGAGATTTTCCAGACGTTATTCCAAACTTGAACTACTGTATTTAATGCAAAAGTTCCCAATACAAAACACATGCGTTGATTTATTGATCAATTATTTATATGTAACAATAATATATCTACGAAACTTGCACAAAGGGCATTAGAATTGCACCTGCTGCCCTCATTGCACGATAGTAAGATTTTATATTTTCTTTTCTTTCTTAACAACTGTCTTCTTCCTCGGGTCATCCTTGACACTGGCTCACTTTTGGCCTTTAGAGTTTAGCATTCGCCCCTGAGAGTAAGGCTTTGACATAGCCCGATGTTCCTCTGGCCCTGACACCATCTCTGGTGTAGGGGCCCTACAACAGACATGATGTCAGCGCCAGAGGAAACGCGGGCTAGCTTTGACAGTGCTAGTCCTATTTAGTGCTAAACAGTTTTGGGAGTTTAACCACTGATCCATCCGTTGTCAGTATAATGTGACCGAGTGGTGTGTCCTGCTGGCTGTTTTCGCAAGCATGTTTCAGTGAGGTAACACTATATGAGTTGTGCGCTATCACAATGAGGCAAGCTTGAACATACAACAGCCTACGAAAACACACACTCACACCTTAAATGGCAATAACTGTTGAAAGGACGTTAAACAATTAAAAAAATTAAAAACTAAACTATTGGGAAAATGTAAAAACTGCGAAATATTAGTAAGTCAATTTAAAAATTGTATAGAGCGTTTGATATCAAATTTCGTGTAGAGACAGTTTTGAAGGTTTGAATACAAAGACTGCAGGTGGTACGGTCTACCTTAAATTCCATTAAGCAATGTGATTCTTTTGTGGTGTCAGGGCGGAAGATATTACTCCTTTGTAAACATGAATGGCAAACTATGTTGCTAAGTATGAACAGGAGTAAGTATAGGCTTCCTACTTTAGTAATTACCTGGTAGATATATTATCTATATATAGTGTAACGAGTCCTGTAATATAACGTACGGTACTTGCTATTCAGCTCTTTGTGCTTCTGAAATTCCCTTTATGTAAAATGATAGGGTCATTTATAACGCTCGACCAAACGAAAATGATACTTTTTTATCAATAGGTTTTTGTTCGACTTTTGGGAAAACATTCAAAGCGACCATCGGATTTTCTGCTGAAAATTTCAAACCTGAAAATGATATCAAATACATGATATTTCTGTTACATATTAAAAAGATATTTTCATACTGTCTGTCCTACCATCCGTCCGTTACGTCTGTCTGTCTGTCTGTCAAATGTCTCAGTCACGTGGTACTGATAATCAAATTAAAAACGTATGCTTCCTGTGCTGTCCTACCTGCGTGAACATTTCCTGATCGACTTTTACCGATCTATAGTGCTATCTCACTGAAGCATACAGCCGATGACACCAAGTAGGACACCCCACCCGGTCACGAGTGAACCAGTTGTCCCACTCCTAATATGCTGAGCGCTAAGCAGGAGCAGCAACTACCATTTTTAAAGACTCTGGTATGTCTCGGCCAGGGGACAGAACCCAAAGCCTTCCTCATAGGGGCGAACGCTCAACTTAAGGCCAAATGTGAGGCATCGTCAAGGGAGACATTAGGAAGAAGAAAGTTGTTAAGAAGAGAAAAGATAAGATCCCAAATTTAGTCGCTTCTTACGATCATGCAATGGGGGAAGCAGGTACAATTCTTACGCCCTACATGCAGGGCAGGCTTTAAACAACACCAGTATACTGTTTTCTTAAAATAAAGTGCTTGCCTACATATATCCATTAATATACCGACACAGAACAAGCCTTAGGGAATGGAGGACATGTAAGTATTACTGAAAACGCTTATATTTTGGTGTACTCAAATTTTAGTGCATAGCTGTATTCAAACAGATTACCGCGGTTATCAATTGGCACAGAACACTTTGGTTTGGTTTATTTTGTTTAACGTCCTATTAACATCTAAGGTCATTTAAGGACGGCCTCCCGTGCGTGCGACATGCATGCGTGTGGTGAGTGCGTATGTGTGTTTTGGGAGGCTGCGGTATGTTCGTGTTAGGTTTTCTTGTGATAGGCCGGAACTTTTGCCGATTTAGAGTGCTACCTCACTGAAGCATACTGCCGAAGACACCCAGCAGCACACCCCACCCGGTCACATTATACTGACAACGGGCGAACCAGTCGTCCCACTCCTTGTATGCTGAGCGCTAAGCAGAAGCAGCAACTACCATTTTTAAAGACTCTGGTATGTCTCGGCCAGGGGACAGAACCCAAAGCCTTCCTCACAGGGGCGAACGCTCAACTAAAGGCCAAAAGTGAGGCAGTGTCAAGGGAGACGTTAGGAAGAAGAAAGTTGTTAAGAAAGAAAGAGAAAAGATAAGATCCCAAATTTAGTCGCCTCTTACGATCATGCAATGGGGGCAGCAGGTACAATTCTTACGCCCTACCCGCAGGGCAGACACAGAACACAATATACAGAAACTTCAACTAGCGCAATGATGAATTAGCACAACAACAGAGCGATATTCACAAATTGCAATTAGCATAATGATGAATTGGCGCATCAACAGTGCACAATATAAAGAAACTTCAAATAGCGCAATTATGAAATGGCGCACCGATATAATACATCATACCTAAACTTCAAATAGCGCAATGATGAATTGGCGCACCGATAGAATATATCATACCTAAACTTCAAATAGCGCAATGATGAAATGGCGCACCAACAGAACACAATATAAAGGGAATGATATTAGCACAATCATAATCAAGCCGAAGTTGTTCATTACAAAAAGCACTAAAATGACATTTTTCGGCTGTTCTGGGATTTGAACATTCTGACGTCAGCGTTTTGGTAAACCGGAATCAAAATACCATTTCTGTCTCTATAGTACGCAAACTACACCAATATGAAAATATAAACATTGAACTTTTACCATATGCATGTAAACAGCTACTGTGTTCACATTTTAGGCAGCAGCAGTTAAATGCTTAAATGCACTGAAATTGGCATTATGTTCCCCGTGCAATGTCGGTCAATATTTGATGTCATCGGCACCATGACTTGTGATTGAACCAGCAACTTGCCCATCAATACATGTCTATAATTGTAAGTGTCGAACAATTATTATTATCATGATTATTATTTTATTACAACTTTAAGTGATGGGCAACGATGCTTCTATGTGTGTCTGGTAACAGTGCCACAGTCATATATTGAAGTATCAGGCTCGCCCACTGTATCTGCCAGTCTACACTTGATAACAACAACGCATTACTAGACAATCTGGTGACAAGGTATAAAACAGAGGATATGGACACAATCTGTAGGAATCCCTACAACAATAGTTATTTTAACCTTTTATTGATAAAAAATATATAGCGTTATTGTTTACAAATATAGTAACACATTTGATTGAATACGAGCTACACTATAAACTCGCCATGGAGGCACCTTATTGCAAAGTTATGGTGGTGATATATTTTCATAGGGGAATAATGATCAGGGAATTATAATCTTTGGTCGTTAGGTTTTCATGACGGGGAACAAATATATTTATTATCATTGCATACCAAAAGTAATAAAATAAGATAGCGTAATATATAAATTGATTTCCCACATCTATATGATATTGCAATATTTGAGCAATATAATATTAATAATCAGAATAAAATGATAATTTTGGACTTCTCTGATCAGGAAACCACTTTATTTCGGATCTAAATTTTCGAAATTGTCTGGTCGTGTTTAGATGTCTTTAAGTGGGAATGTAGGTGGATATACGAACATAGCTACGATGTATTTTACGCAGCTTAGAGAGCATTGCAACACAGACAAAATTAATGTGTGTATCGCCCTGTCAGAGCGGCGTGAAATCGATACTATCACCCGCAATAGTCTTTCAACCTTTGTTTTAGCGTACACGACCGAATTTCGAAATCATGATGTTACCATCATGTTTTAATCACTTACCTTTTCTGTCCTCATCCATGATTATACGAAATTACAATGACTTATTTTTTATGGAAATATTACACGCAACATATTCACACGTCACAAACAGTAGATGCTCTCTGTACAGCAATTTGATAGTAATAGCGATACTTGCTAGTCATTGAAGGTCAAATTGTCCGGATCTAAACATCACAAAAAGGTTTATAATAAATGTTTACCACCGGATATTAAATGCTTAACCGACATAGAGTAATCGATATTTCGATTTTTATTAGACGATTACTCCAGGATAATACATCACAAGTCAGCCGGCCGTTTGAAGGACGTACCATTTTTTTTTGTCAGGAATATCGACTTTTGGCGGGAAGGATCGTCTGCAACATTATTATGGAATTTTATGCATCCAGCATCTCCCGCCTACAAACGCTTCGGTGATGTTACCGAGTTAAGACAAGCCGGAGCCGACACAATAGCACTCAACTAACTACATACATCCCGTATAGGGATTAATAAAATCGAAATCACTTTACAATTGGAATTTTAAAGTCTCCGGGAAAAATATAGCATTTGCCATGACATAACATCGCACGGGGTTATGTAATTGACAATTTGTGTTACCAAGGGAACGTCATGCATGTGTTTTATGTTGAAAGAATGGTGAAAAGGTAGTGAGAAGTTTTGTAGGAGTGGTGCAATATTATACGAGATGAAATATTTTTTCTAATGAGGAATGTGTAAAAATGAGTAGGTGTATCTGTGTGTGGGTGGTGGTGGTGGGGTGTAGGGGAGGGGGTGGGTGCGTAACAGGGGAGGGGTAAGGAGGTTTTTTAATGGAGGGAATGGCGTACTAAGGGGAGAGGTGATAAGGTTTGTTACGGAGGGAGAGGTACATTTACAGAGGAGGGTTGAGTAGGGTTTTTATAAAAGGAATGGTACTTTTATAGGGGACGGATGGATAGGTTCGTTAGAAAGGGTGTGGTACATTTATAAGGGAGGGATGAGTAGGTTTGTTATGGGACTGGTGTATTTAAAAGCGGAGGGGTGAGTAGGTTTGTTATAAAGGGAGCGGTGTATTAATAGGGGAGGGATGTGTAGGTTTGTTATAAAGGGCGTGGCACATTTTATAGGGGAGGGTTGAGTAGGTTTGTTACGAAGTCAGAGGTACATTTACTGGGGGAAGGTTGAGTAGGTTTGTTATAAAGGGCGTGGTATATTGAAAGGGGGGGAGGGGGAGTAGGTTTGTTACGAATGGAGTGGTACGTGTATAGGGGAGGGTTGGGTAGGTTTGTTATAAAGAGGCTGGTGTATTTATAGGGGAGGGATAAGTAGGCTTGTTATAATGTTGGTAATGGTTTTCATAAAGGAAGTGGTGTATTAATAAGGGAGGGGTGAGTAGGTTTGTTACGAAGGGAGTGGTTGATATATAGGGGAGGGGTGGGTACTGTTTTGTTATAAAGAGAGTTGTTGATTTATAGAGGAGGGGTCAGAAGGTTTGTTATAAAGGGTGTGGTATATTTATAGCGGAGGGGTAAATAGGTTTGTTGCCAAGGGAGCGATACATTTACAGGGGAGGGGTATTAGATTTGTAGCCATGAAAGTATGTTGTCACTAATGGAATGGTTTTAAGTAGTTGACACCAAAGCGTAGTTTGGAGGAATATAAGTATTTGTCACAGATAGAATGGCTTGAAAGAACGAAATCATCTGCTGACAATGCGGTGAATTTTGAAAGGACTAAGTAATTAAAAGTTAAGTAAATGCCCATAAATGGAATACTTGGAGGAAACAGAGTACACGTATTTGTGTTTTCATCGAAGTGTAAATTCAAGCTAAAGTCATATAAGGATGGAACTGTTTCTTTTGGTCACGTGCCAATTTGTTCTGATGCCTATCTGTCAAATTATAGAAGTAACGTATGGGATTAAATCTTTTTACATTGTATACCATGGATGCGAATCGCACATATTTTTTAATTCGAAGATTTACACAAGATCGTAAAAAAAAGAGAAAAAGTTTTATATTGCCTTTTCCTTAAACGTGCGTGAATTTTGCGAAATTTATATTCGCAGGTTTTTTGCTACTGCTTTCGAAAGTGATATCCTGGGCGATTTTTTAACTAGTTATGAAGCGGTAGTTTCTTTCTTTGGTCACTGCCCTATCTTTTTGTACAATGTTTTTCTATATTGGCGTCACCCATCCTTATATGACACTGACTGTTGATGTGACTTTGACACCCATCCTTATATGACCCTGACTGTTGATGTGACCTTGACACCCATCCTTATATGACCCTGACTGTTGATGTGACCTTGGCACCCATCCTTATATGACCCTGACTGTTGATGTGACCTTGACACCCATCCTTATATGACCCTGACTGTTGATGTGACCTTGACACCCATCCTTATATGACCCTGACTGTTGATGTGACCTTGACACCCATCCTTATATGACCCTGACTGTTGATGTGACCTTGACACCCATCCTTATATGACCCTGACTGTTGATGTGACCTTGACACCCATCCTTTTATGACCCTGACTGTTGATGTGACATTGACACCCATCCTTATATGACCCTGACTGTTGATGTGACTTTGACACCCATCCTTATATGACCCTGACTGTTGATGTGACCTTGACACCCATCCTTATATGAACCTGACTGTTGATGTGACCTTGACACCCATCCTTATATGACCATGACTGTTGATGTGACCTTGACATCCATACTTATCTGACCCGGACTGTTGATGTGACCTTGACACCCATCCTTATCTGACCCTGACTGTTGATGTGACCTTGACACCCATCCTTATATGACCCTGACTGTTAATATGACCTTGACATCCGTCCTTATATGACCCTGACTGCTACGAGGACGTTAAATCCCTAAAAACAAAATAAGCTGAAAGGTTACAGCTTTATGGAAAATGACGAAATGGCATCCAAAAATTTGAACACCGAATTAAATGAAAGTTATTAATTGAAAAAAAAATTGGTCGGTTGATGCAGGTTGTACATAGCTGACGGAACATTCTTCTTCGGTTCAGTTGGTAGAACTGTGAGTTATCCCTGGACTTATCGCTTAGGCAAACGTGTGTGACTTGTTCCACAGGGGCTACCTTGACACCCTGTGTCTTGTTCTTTCACAATGACGCCCAAAGGATCAGGGAAATCACAGGAAGATCCAATTACGGACAAAGTTCAAAAGAAATACTTAACTTTTAACCCATAAAACACGGTAAATAATTACAGTCAAACCTGTTATAAAGGACACCTCTATATAAAGGACACTTGCCTATAGAAAACAGATTCATCAGACCCACTCCTTTAAATTTACTATATAGTTAACCTTTGTATAAAGGACACCTGTCTATAAAGGACACTTTTGATCTGTCCCTCTGGTGTCCTTTATAGACAGGTTTGACTGTATGCAACTATACAGATTAGCAAGTCGTTGTAAGGGAAGTAACTCCTATGGAAATACAATCTGTAATCTACGTTCTCAGTTACGGGCGGTCGAGATTAATAATCCGTGTCTTTCCATTGTGTTCATCGGTCCTATGGTGTAATGGTTAGCACTCAGGACTCCGAATCATGCGATCCGAGTTCAAATCTCGTTAGGACCTTATACTTTGTTTTCTTTTGTGTATATATTTTGATTTTAAAACAATATGTATAATTAGTTTTATTTATGTATTGAAAATAAATTTTGTTCTTTTTCTTTCTAATAAAAGCATCTTGTGTTGTTAACGAAACATTATGCCTCAATTTACCAAATAAATAAACGATACTTGATTGAAAAAACAACAACAAAAAAACCCAAAACAATATAGATATGACTGTATCTACATGCATTTACAAATGTAGGATTATCCGCTAGTAAAGTTTGTTTGACAAGACTGTTATATAAGTCATCATTCTCGATCGAAGCACATGGTCAAGCAGGTTACATGAACGTTCATGTAACGGAGTGAGAATGAATGAGGATCTAGATTTCAATTAGATTGAATAAACAACAAAATTTATCACATTTAACAAACACTGACATGCACATCAGCCAATGTTATATATCTCCTTTCCTGATTTTTTTTTTTCAGAATGCAGTATTTTGGGAAACCAGCACAAAGCTAAACATCAGAATCAACAACCATCGTTTCTCCGGATGATGACGGAAAACAAACCAGACTTCCCTGTAGCAAGGAGTTTGATTTACATGGTGTCAGGGCCAGAAGAAACTCGGGCTACTGGATTACCAACCTACAAACCCGCTACCCTCGAGGTATGAACGAAGGTTAAATGCTTGGCTTTCCGCATTACCCTATGGAGATATCCGACAATTCGTTTCATTAATTATTCAATTTGTTGACTTTTTTCTTAATTCCTGATTTATTCGTTTTTTGGGACATCCCCTTCAACATTCCTCGTAGTTCTCACATTACATTGTTGCACCAGTAAAATATACATAAACTATATATAATGTAAAGCTACATGTAACTTGTATCTGTTTCAGGTTAACTATCAAGGGTATGGGAAGATTAGGATATTATGGTAATTTTTCTTTGTTTTCATGGTAAATACTCAAATGTGATTGGTCGAAAAATTCTTTTCATTCTTCTATGAAAGAAAAATTCCGAGAATGGCGCGAAAAATGTCAATTGATGTTGCGTATTGATTTGAGAAAAAGAATCCTATTTAAAACCAGTAAAATTGTTCATAAAACATGTTTTAAATTAGAAAATCATTTTCAAAAATTAATTATAAGCGTTGATGTCAATTTTTTTTACTTTCATCGGGGTAAAAAAAAATTGTTTGCAAACTTTTGTACGAATCACGCGGATTCATACAGTTTGCAAACAAATTTGTTTTCATACTCCGATGAAACTGAAAAAAAAATTGACATCAATGCTTAAATGAAAGTGAGACAGGGGAATCGCAACCCTCGGGGAAAGAAACGTTAGCTGCCAAACATTCGACAAGCCTTGTATTTTGGCAACTAAAGAATCTTCCCCTCAGGTTGAGATTCCCCTGTCCCATCCTCAAGGGGATGGAAGATTCTATTAATCCCACCCCTAGCAACCAAGTGATAATCGTGTGAAGTTTAATACAGTGGAACCTCTATAAACCGAACATGCATGGGACATGACTATTTGTTCGGTTTACAGAGGGTTCGGTTTGGAGAAGTTGATCGAAAAATGACCGGTCGAATTCCGGATATAATTGGTCGGACGATTTTTTATTAGAATGCACCCGATTACAAACCGGCACGTACACACGTAGACAATATTTGGTTTGTCTGAATAATATGCATATTATGAAAGTTAATCAATGTACATGTATATATTGCAGAATATAGAAGAGAGGCAAATGACTTTAACTATAGTTTTAAACAGTTTTTTCACATGTACAACTACACTTTACGATCGACCTACATTTTGTTACATCCGGTGAAGCTTCCGTCATGTGGATGGGGCCGATAGTCCAATACGGAATATTTTACATATCGACTAATATTAAAGGGTGTGAAGATGTACATGTATTAAGTCGTATACATTTTATTTTAAATAATAGATTTCGTTTTGTATAACACGTGGAAATGTCTGCCAGAGTTTTATAACCGATCGATACCTTTCGACATGGTACACGTGCAGCACATACATAATAGATGTGAAACGTGTCAGCCACTTACGCAAGCGCTCGACATTGTTATAAACAACCCGGATGATATAATGTCATTACTTGATCAAGATTTTGGTATTCACTAATTATTTGGATGCTAAATCAACACCTGTTTTGGCTATTTTCGATTGAATTCAGTAAAACAGAAGATCAATCGCGTGAAGATGAAGCCGACAGCTGTATTCTTTGGACTGAATATAGTCGTTATTTCAGTTGTTGTCACATCATGGTATTGTGTCGTTTACAAGTAAGTATTTTGATAAGGTATTTTATCACTAATTTCAATGTCTCGAAACTATGATTTGTTCAACACAGCACTGCATTAAATTATAACGGGAGCACAGCAATGCATATATATTCAGCACAGACAGTGGCGTATCAAGACAAACAATATATAGATGCTCTCTGTCTTGGGTCAGTGAAGCGGGGCCACAAAAAGGGGAAATTGCTTAAATCCTACTCCTTCTTAACCTCTGGGTGGAAAAAATCTTAGGTGTGAAACGTCACTGGGGAGGGTAGTCATAGTTTTAGGTCATTTAACCCTATATTTAGTTTGTTTTGTTTAACGTCCTATTAACAGCCAGGGTCATTTAGGGACGTGCCAGAACCCTATAGCCATCGTGCTTTGTACGCCGTGAATTTTTTTTACTTTCAAATTGCTATCCCTCCTTAACCCGAAAGCGCATTACTACCAATTATTGTGTGAAACATCACGGGGTAGGGCAATTTTATTTTTTATTTAATGAGGCATGTTTGACCCCTTGGGACAGAGGGACGGGGCCCAGAAGGAAAACAAAATGCATCCTTTTTCTTTAAAATCCTATTCCGTCTAAGCCCTTGGCTGGATTGTATACACATTTTATCATATTCTCTATAAATGAGGCTGTGTGAATCCGCGGGACAGAGGGACAGGGTTACAGAATAGAAACTTTGCTGTAATTTATAAATGAGGCATCGCCGACCTGGCTTTAAATTTCAAAATACACAAAATACATATACAAGATTGCTTATTAAACAAGCAGATTGTTAGATCATTTCAATATCTTAATGTGTCAATGTTTTACCTATTGTTCAAAGTTCTTGTTTACCATCTTCTTTATTTAAAGCAAAATTGCAAATATGATATAAGTAGGTTGAAGGCCCTTGGGACTCTTGTTTTCTTTACTCATTCTTTTCGAGGAAATGTGGATGCTTTGGCATACAGTCATGTATAGTAGCTACGCTTGGTATTCTCCATTTGAAAACCAATATCGTTAAAAATACTTAATTAGTGGCACGAGGGCGTCCGTTACCCCCACAATCTAATTAAAATCTGGATGGTCATTCTCACTACGTTACATGAATATGTAACGTAGTGAGAATGGCCATCTAGATTTTAATTAGATTGTTACCCCCAATTGCAGAAGGTCGAGTTATGCGGATAAACGGAAATATCTCTCTTAATTACTTTACTTTTCTAACGCCCAATTCGGCAATTCCTCGCTTTTTTGGCCTAAAGGTAGAACATTCGCCAACATGAATGTTCTGTCCCTGGTACCTGCTGCTCAGTAACTAATGTTCAAATTTTAAGGAGAGTAGTACAGATTGCTTCATTACTCGTAAGTGTAAGTCGCGCTGCCTAGTTACAGTTCAGTGTGATGTGGTCGGATGGCGCCATGTTAAAACACTCGCCTTTCATCTATGTGACACCATGAAATATATGACGGCAGAAACAGAGCGGCTTCGTTTTGAGTTGAATCGCCTGGGATTTGATTGATATACCAATCAGCACGTTCCTTTGACGTGGTCATAGGGAACTTGCCCCATTGTGGGCGTTCTGTCGAAGAGTGGAAGCCACTTTAACTACAAATTTAAAACTACAGACGAGTCCTGATTTGTCAGTCACCGCTACAGACTATATATTGTTGACCCCGGGATTGGCATTGAATTTCATCTAACACGTGCATAATGTTTTAATCAGAATCTTTTCTATGCTATACTGTTTATACTTTCACCAAACATCAAATTCAACATTGCTTTCTTTCCTGCAACTAGAGATCTGAATATTAATCTATACTATATAGGTCGAGACAATATGTCCGATATATAAGTCTCTGTAGGTTTCATTCTGATCTATCGGAAGTATTTCCCTTTATTTCACTCTGTCAGATGGTAGGCGATAAGCAACGACACACGGTCTTCCATCCTGTTGCTGGTAAAGGATTGCATCTATACCATGCCAACTTGCATCTGCGTGAACCTCAAAAGGGATGTCATTACTGGATATCGCAGAACAGGCGGTGATGATAGGACACTCGTTATGGTCTGGGACGCTGTCTCCTGTTATTTCTCCCATTTCCATACAGGTGATGCAGTCTTGTTCTGGTTGAATGGCCTTTCTTCCTTGTAGGTCGTAATAGCTCGTTCAGTGGCTTCACAATAGCAGAAAAACCTTCCACAAATTTACGGCAGTATCCACAGAATCCCAAGAAACGTCTCAAATCCTGTGGACCAGAGGGCTTCGACCAGTCAATCATATTTTGCACCTTATCGGGATCAAGAAACGTTCTTCTTGAAATAACAACATTTCTGTGGAGCTAGCTTCAATCCATGGTGTCTGATCTTCTCAAATACCAACTTTAACCTCTCTATGTGCTCACTGAATGACTCGGAAAATAATACAACTTCATCTATATAGACAAAACAAATGGTAGTATGGAGCTTTCCAAGGCATTCTTCCATCAATCTTTGATAAGTCGCCGGTGCATTCACTAATCCGAATGGCATCCTATTAAACTCGTAGAATCCTAACGGTCCGACAGTGAAAGCATTTCTCGACTTATAATCCTCGTGCAGTTCGACATGATGGAAACCACTCTTCATATCCAGTGTAGAAAAATAATCACATCCTGATAAAGAGTCTAAAATCTCACCTCCCTAGGAAGAGCATAAGAATCCTTTACAGTCATAAGATTCAACTGACGGTATTCGATACACTTTCGCAATTGTCCGTCCTTATTCCGTACCAACACAACTGAAGAGACCCAAGGTGAATGAGAACGACGTATAACTCCTATATCCAAAAGGTAATTAGGTGATCACTTACTTCATTGAGCATAGTAGGTATTTCGGGTTGTCGGGTGGCACGGTGCTAACACATTTGCCTTTCACCTAGGCGCCTGGGGTTCGACTCCCCGATCGGACGTGAAAAGGTATGGGGTCACCTGCCCGACCACGTGGGTTTTCCCCGGGTACTCCGGTTTTATCGCACAGTAAGACCCATCACGCGCTTCAGTCCGTGACAACAAGTGTGATTAATATAAGTTGCTGTAAAATAGATAAAGTTGTGGAATATATCTACCTTCCAGCATACTTCCCGGATAATGTAAGAGAACCACAGTGTCCTGAATAAGTATAGATATGGTTGAGTAATTCATTTTTGTTCAAACATCGTACGAGTGGTCTGCAGAGCTCCTGAGCCTTGTGTGCTTAAAATATGGTAAAAAAATAACACTATCTCTGCACCATCCAGAACAACAAACACCTTGGGAAAATGTCAAAGTTTTAGGCAAAAATCAAGCACTGCAGATATTAGTCATTATTTTCATCAATTTCATGCAAATTTTCCGATGTCTTAATAACGTATTTCAACAAGTATGATGCTGAGGGCACAGGCATTGAGCTCAAACAATTGCTGATGCAGAAGATCTTAGGAGTATCGGGACCTTTCCTTACATATGATTAATCAAATACCGTAGTGTTCCTCTTTCGAGAATCTAGAGCTACATTGTCACTGTCATTAGCCCTTTAATATAATGAGTACTTTCATAATACTTGTATGCTATTTCCTGAAACATTTTATATAAAAATATATTCTTGTACTTGCCAATCACAATTAATATATTTATATGTTTTGAATATATCCAGTGCAAAAGTACATAAATATAACGTGTGTTTACGTTACGTGGACGTTGTGTAAGTCTTGAAACTTCTAAAGAGTGACGGCAAACTTACATGTATATTTTCCAAATGATATACATGGCACATTAATTTATTGCTATGGAAAAATCCCTGTTATATCTCCTCATTATAATTACATTACCTTCCTATTTTAGATATGACCAGAACCCATCATTCCGACACGTTGGTTGGCCGAACTTTACCTTACACAAACGAAAAGCAGCTACATATACAGAAGTGCTTCGTCAAAACATTGCCACAACTATATTCCAGAACATTCCTGAGTCGGATTATGCTGCATCCGTATCAAAAGCGTTTCTATCAACTTATAAATCATACCTGTCCATCAAAAGTGTTACGGATTTAAAGAGAATTGCAAGTAATACTTCTTCCACACAATCTCTAGGTTTAAACAAGTCGGTTTATTCGCTTGGAGATGATATAAAGGTACATATTATACTGTTTGACGGATATGGAAAACGGCTCACACAAGGAGGTGATATTCTCCGTATTTGGTTAACGGGCACATCACAGAAAACCAGAGTAAATGGTTACGTCATCGATCACGGAAATGGATCATACATCGGTCACGTGAGGGCTTTATGGACAGGTAAATCTGTCATAAAAACGTCGATAGCCGCAACTAAAGAGCAAATTGCAAGTGTTATAAAATACATAGAAAAACATGGCTTAATGCATGATATGGTCGGCGGATTTAAGAACAACAACATAACAGAACGGACACTGTGCAGTGTGAAACCAAATGTGTTTGGACTGTCCGACATGTGTAATTTTACAGAAGAAAACTATGGTCTTCACTGGTTTTGCGGAACACCAAGAAATCCGAAACTGAAATGCCAGGACTGGAAGTTTACTAAAGGCGCTTATACCAACCATTTAAGTGAAACCGAGAGAACTATTGCGAGGTAAATATATAGTTGTAATAAGTAAAATTCGAGATAGGATTTGAGTTAAAATTTTCAATGGACATTTGATAACTGTTCCGGGTATACCCTAAATTGTATAACTCTTATTTTTCCTTTCCCCTAAATATGTGTATCGGTACTTAAGTTTGCAAATCTTGTTGTTTTTTTCCTTACCATTCTTAGGGTAGATTGAGTTAACACAGACAATACGCAATTTCTGACTGTTGACTTACGCTTTCGCTTGAGTTATCCGTGAAATTAGCCCTCTTTTGTTGGAAGGGGTAACGCGCAAACATGGAAGGAAGGGCTAGAATCTGAAGGCAAGATATTGTCTCATCATCGTCATGTTGTGGATAAACTTCCATTAATTCGTCATGGATGGAAGGTGTAAAATTCGTTTACGCTGCCAAACAGACAATAGATGGAATATTCGGAGATAGTGGACCCTGCTGATCGTGCCTGGTCCCTGAAGGAAATTTGGCAGATTATTTAAGAACGGGAAACCCCCCGAGACGAGTCTCGACCCAACGTTGTTCTCTTACAATTAACTGGAGTTTACCAACACTTACGTGTTGCTAAGGAAGTTGGTTTGGTTTATTTTGTTTAACGTCCTATTAACAGCTAAGGTCATTTAAGAACGGCCTCCCGTGCGTGCGACATGTATGCGTGTACCGAGTGCGTATGTGTGTTTTGGGAGGCTGCGGTATGTTCCTGTTAAATCTCCTTGTGATAGGCCGGATCTTTTGCGGATTTAGAGTGCTACCTCACTGAAGCATACGGGGAGCATTCAAACTTACCCATTATTTAGTAGATAGAACTGTGTACCTGGTTTCCAGACACAATTATTGATATTGTTTAGTACTCTTGTGTAAAATGTCCATACCTACATTTCAAGTAAAACTTAGACGTGTTATGCGAGTCTTAACGCAGCAAGCTAATATTTTGTCATGTATTACATATTGTTCTGGTCCTACCAAGGGGTAAATCGAAAGTGGATTTTGTCTCCGTTTTTGAGGAGCTCGCAACCTAATGTACTCATCACAGTTTATAATGTATACAATGAAATCTCTTTTAACAGGGTCCACAAGCATATGCTGTTACAGAAAAGCCCGACAATAACGATAACAGGAGGTAGGTAAAGATAGAATATCTTGTTAAAGGACAAATCTATTTCTATATTGAAATAATTTATCTTAGCTGATAAATACAGGGTACTAGTGGTAATGAGATGCCAGTAAAAGTACCTATTAGTTTGTCCCTGGAGGAACTGACAAGTGTACCATCAAATCATGAAACCATATTATTTGTCAACCACGCCCTACTGAGTATATAAACTATGAAGTTAAATCTCCCAAGCAAGATGTCATTTTTGTTAATTTAAAAACGTGTTGATATTTTCTTTTTTGTTCAACTCATTGTGTCACTCAATCTATGAAAAAAGACAACCTTCCCATATACACCGGATTATTTAGGTATAGTACTGTTTCCGGTTTACTAAATAGGTCATTTCGGTTTACTATTTATTTGGTGGTTATTTGTTGTCACGCTGAGAAGACAAATATTTCGCTATAGCGATGTCTTGTTTCTTATAAAAAAGGCAGATAGGTTTCCAGAAATGATTAAGTTCACATTGCACGGATTAAATATATATTCCTTCATCTTATTTAGGTACAAATTATGTTCCCTCTCCCGATCTACCATGTTACACGAGACCAATCAATGAGACATGGCACGAGGAATCTCCAGTTGGATTTTATTACAAAGGCAAATGGCACCAGCGAGGATGTAAAAACACGTTCATACCTTCCAAGATTTCATATGAGAACTGCTTACGTAATCAATACCTGTTCTTGATTGGCGATTCAAACATCCGCTCATGGTTTGATCACATACAACAAAAGGCTGATATGGTGATACCGGAGAATGAAAAAGGACAAAAAGGTAGACGCTGGTTCAGTTTGAGGAGAGTTGTACGGGAGGATTTAAATTTTACGCTTGTGTGGGCTGTTCACGAGCAGCCTTTTTATTCAGGAGAGGATTCTCCAAGGGAAATGATCAAGTCTGTAGCATGGTACATAGATCGTATTCCTAACATGAAAAAAGTGACAGTTGTTTTACATAATATACTTCATTTCGCTAGAATTACACCATCTGAATTTCGCGAACATATCCGGGACGTCAAATTTGCGATTGGTAGACTGTTTAAACGAATCCCGGGCGCAAGAGTGTTTGTCAAAGGGCCACACTCTGTAACATATGTAGGTTTTCTTATACCGTTGGATTTTATTAGAAAAATCCACGAGCAATTATTCTATGAGGAATTTATGGAATTCCATAACAAGATAATATATCTGAACGAATGGGATTTGACAACATGTATTGAAAATGTCAACGTCCATCCCAGTATTGTAACCGTTGGCGATATGGTTGATAAGTTTATGTCATATTTGTGTGAAGCATAACACCGTTCATCGCCTGTCATTCAATTTCGCTGCCAGTTCTGAATATGTTCCTCGATTTCTCTTCGGCAATAAATTTCTGTTAATTTTTATGTTATTTGCCCAAACAAAGATAACATTTATACTTGGGTATCCACGCTCACTGGTTGCTCTACGCACCATACGTTACCTTACAAAGTATGTCCGCATTTGAAATTAAACTGTTTGACAATGGCATTTGTATGTCTGGATATTTGGAAATTTGTCTCTCCCGTACAGGATCATTATTCGTTGCTTGACGTATTTTTATTACAGTGGGCTGTGATAATGGAAACTGTAAGCACAATACTGAGATTAAATCAAATTAATTCGATAATGTAAAATTGGACTATGTGTGATATTTGTAATTGTTAACAAAGTGGCGTTGGTAATTTGTGTCATGTCGTGCATTTGTTGAAATGTGATTAGTCATTCTATAATGAATAACCATGATATATCATGTCTAAAGATACTATTACTACTGCAGGATTCGCACACTGATCTTAATAGACATCTGATCTAAGGACCAAAAAGGTGCTGTTCTCCAAGCATTACCAAAAATGGCACTGCTACTTTTTGATCACCCTCTACCCTTCACGTGCCTGAACATAAAAGTACACGTACTTTGTAACTCCTAAAAATAAAAAAACAATATCAAACTTCTCCGATACAGTTTGTCCATCACCCACCCTCTCTGACACACATACTATTAAGCTAAAATGACGGACTAGATTCCTAGATAAAAGTTAATAAAGTTTTATCAGACAATAAGCAATACGTTCTCTGAAAACACCAAACTGCAAATGTTTGGTGACTCTCTGTTCTCAAGTACCATAAGAACTGAAAGAAAAATAATTGCATCTTTACTATTTGTAAGAGGAAAAATAAAGAAATGATTCACTTTGCTGTCCAATCAATTACTTCTTGGCAAAACTTTTCAAAACATTAGCCAAAGACTTAATTTTTCCAGTTTCTCCTTATGTCGTCCCTCGTCAGCCTCTTCAACAAAAGTTCCGGCCTATCACAAAGAGGCTTAACACAAACATACCACAGCCTCCCAAAACACGCATACGCACTCAACACACGAATGCATATCGCACGCACGGGAGACCGTCCTTAAATGACCTTAGATCTTCCCCATAGTAATTTTTTCATAACATTCACTGAACTTTTTTCTTAAAAAAGCAAAACAAAACAACATGATAAGTATGGTCCTGACATCTATTTAAACTAAAGTCAACGTCATAAAATGAGAAACCAGCAGAAAAAACAGGATGCCTCTTAACCTTCAATACTGGGGGTATGAGATCACTTATCGACAGTTTGATGGTGACTCCCATGATTTGTTTTTATTTTAGGCCCGTTCATACTTTTCTTTTAAACTTTTTAATTATAATCTACATATTTCTGCGGTAAACTGATATTTGAAAATGTTCATATCATCTGAATTTTTTTCCATTCATTTTTTCGTACAACACTTGAATACTCCATTTCCTAATGTTTTGCTAACAGCAATATTTTTCTGCTGCTGGAGTCCACCTTAAGCGTGCATCTATAAAAATTATAAAACATTTAACGATTTAAATCATATCAAGACTTGTTTTTGATTATTCAAACTGAACACCAAACAGTGATATACGACATGTGCAAATACAAAAAAATTAACCATTTACTGTTAAGTTTTATTTTGCAAGACACCAAAAGCATAAATTTAAAATGGCGTTCTGTGCCTAATCCATTTGCTTTATGGCAATAAAATCTGTTCAATCTAAGCAGTAATCTGAGTTACAATATTTTTGTATATTTTTATAATTTATAAAGGTTTTCACATATTACGCACAATGCACTCAACCACTGAAATAATATGTCAGATTACTCTTTTAATCATACCATTCTGTACAGAATGTGTGCATTATTCAGCTTTGATTTCCCTAAGGAAACTTGTTGGTCATGTTATGTGCAAAGTTTACTACAAATTGCACCTAAAATTAAAGAATCGTCGATCTCTGTCTTTGCAATTTCTCTGCTACACCAAAAATGCTAAATTTTCCCCGACTTCTTGGTTAAGACAACACGAATCCTAAGGAAATTTCAATCGTAAATCAGTGTGTGATATATGTATCGAATATGAATTAATATTTCAATTTCTTATTGATCAGTGCACTTAAAATGAGTAAAAGCTAGGCACTTACCACTAAAAATGCACATACAGTATTGTTGGTTCATACCAGTACTGTATGGTAAATGTTTCAAGTATAATTAATATTCAAACCAAGTGAATTTATTAACTTATGGTTATCCTGTGCAATATACATTCCACAAACACTCCTCTTCCAATACTCATAATTTATGATTCTCCAAACAATATGTACTTCAGATGAAACGATGTGGGGATACGCATTAAAAATGCATTGATATTGATGAAAAGAACGCATGCAACACTTTAGCTCATAATATTAATTTTCTAGTTTCGACATTTTACTAACTTAAAATCATCCCCCACAAATATCAGTGTATTTTTACTGGCCTGCTGTCTTTCTAAACTTGGAAAACTCGGTGGCTTTGCAATGACAAATATAGCAAATCCACCACGCTAATTCTTCACACAAAGTTTAAGACACTTGGAACCTGACAGACTATAAATCAAAGAAAAAGGAGCTAATACAATAGTCTAATCTCTTATGATTTTTTAAACAATGCTACATAACAGTGTTTATACTGAACTAATATTTAACCTATTATCTTTGATATCAAAGATATGTTGTCGTACGAGGGGTCACAGTCGAGATAGGTTAGACATTTTATACAATCTAATTAAAATCTAGATGGTCATTCTCACTACGTTTAGGTCCGTGCATTACACCTGTGACTTGCTGAAGGGACTTTGTGGTGTATCTTGACATAATGCACTAATTTAAGGTTCATGACCACCCTTTATCATAATTTTACAGCCGTTGCGAAATATCCTGCTTCAACGATGAAAAACTCATGGAATGGCGAAGAGTATGCTTGCTGATCAAAAACGGTCCTGCAAAGAATAAAATGAACACAACTGAAATATGTTATTATAAACTGCCCTGCAGGTAGGGCGTAAGAATTGTACCTGCTGTCCCCATTGCATGATATCGTAAGAGGCGACTAAATTTGGGATCTTATCTTTTCTCTTCTTTCTGAACAACTTTATTCTTCCTAATGTCTCCCTTGACAATGCCTTACTTTTGGCCTTTAGTTGAGCGTTCGCTGCTGTGAGGAAGGCTTTGGGTTCTGTCCCCTGGCCGAGACATACCAGAGTCTCTAAAAATGGTAGTTGCTGCTCCTGCTTAGCGCTCAGCATACAAGGAGTGGGACGACTGGTTCGCCCGTTGTCAGTATAATGTGACCGGGTGGGGTGTGCTGCTGGGTGTCTTCGGCAGTAAGCTTCAGTGAGGTAGCACTATAAATCGGCAAAAGTTCCGGCCTATGACAAGGAGACTTAACATGAACATACCGCAGCCGCCCAAAACACACATACGCACTCACCACACGCATTCATGTCGCACGCACGGGAGGCCGTCCTTAAATGACCTTAGCTGTTAATAGGACGTTAAACAAAATAAACCAAACCAAACCAAGTTATTATAAATAATGATAAAAAAATTACATTGAAAGATGATTTACAAAAGAAATTCATAGTACGTTTAAAAAAAAATCAATCCCAAAAATTAAAAAAAGAAGAAGATTTCGTTGTATTTCAATTGTGATTGCGTTCACATAGAACACAAAGAAGGTACTCATATGCCTGCAATGAGTCTTAATGTATTGACCAGGGAAATAATCGTTTTTGTGTTGAGGCCACTCAGAATTTCTTGCGGGCAGCCATGTTGGATTTTCAGTTGGACGACCACAATCTTAACAAAGGATTATTTTCCGTATAGTCACTTCCGGTTTGGTGAAGTTGGCAGACCGAAACAGCATTCAGTCTGCGATAGAAAATACCCACCATTTATCAACGTAAGTATTAGGCTCGATACAGGTATAGTTTACATATGTAACATTTTCGTCGATCGGGCATTTGAAGCTCCAAGATTTATACATTTTCCGAGGACAACCTTTGCTAACTGCCAGATGCTAACAGTCCAAAATATCCGTTTTTTTTCTTAATAAGTTTGACGAAATAACGCTGTAAATATGGTTTTTAAAACGAGTATTTGCCTTTGACAGTTAAAAAAATAATTCTTATTTTCCTAAATCACTCATAACAATTCAATAAAAATAATATTAATTGTTTAGAAAAAGTTTATTTTGACTGGAGATATTACGGAAGCACGTGGGATGACATGTCCATTTGTTCTATATAACTCCAAGAATTCTACTGAAAACAAGGCAACGACGTAGGCATAACGCTGAAAATTGCAGTATGGTGTGAGGGGAAAAATGTCATTCCTTTGGCATGGCTGCATGGTGGCCGCCATAGGCTTAAGAGAAAGGGAAGAAATTATTGCAAGGGAAAACCAGTGTATAGGTTTGTATGATCGAAAGGAAAAACGGCCGACAAGAAATCAAACTGTGATACATCGAGCCCATCCAATCTAATTAAAATCTAGATGGTCATTCTCAATACGTTACATGAACATTTAACAACATCCCATAAGGGGTCACGTTCTGATGACCTTTTGGATTAGCGAATCAAATGACTACTTCCAGAATCTTGGAAGTGAATTTTATATGTCCGAATTAGCATGACTAGAATGCATAGCTTGTATAACATTTCAATTTGTTTCAAGTCATTTTGTCCCACAAAGCAATATATGCATACTGTACCGAAATAGTTTGCTTCAGATGCATTCTGTGACGAAATGGTTTGCTTCGATGACATCGACAAATTGGCATTTCGCCCTGAAAGCGAAATACACACATCTCAAAGGTCACCCCGACGTGACCCCTTGTGGGATGTTGTTAGATGTTCATGTAACGTATTGAGAATGACCATCTAGATTTTAATTAGATTGCGAGCCCATCCAAACTATCACATAGTTTCATGCATTCTGGGCAAAGGTTGCAGTATAAGATCTGCAGAATAGCCATAGCCAAATCAGTCAATCAAATTTTCAATCTGGACATATTTCAACACCATGTTTCTATTATAACTTTACACACCTGTCAATGTGATCCTGCTATAGAGTTGGCAAACAAGGGAGAATCACCCATCAAACTTGTGTGAGAAATAACGCAACTAGGCCTAGCATCCACAATAATGACAAAGTGTAATGGGTGTAATAGGCCGTTTCATATAGAGAATAGCAAGAAAATCAAGTCCATGCAAAAATAACAACCACTATGGCATTAGCATTAGGGCAGTGTGGGGGAGAATGGTGACAGGGAACGGGTCGTCTTTCCATCTTAATGAAATGCTGAGTACCATGGGCATTTGGTTTGGTTTGGTTTATTTTGTTTAACGTCCTATTAACAGCAAAGGTCATTTAAGGACGGTCTCCTGTGCGTGCGCCATGCATGCGTGTGATGAGTGTGTATGTGTGTTTTGAGAGGCTGCGGTATGTTCGTGTTAAGTCTCCCTGTGATAGGCCGGAACTTTTGCCGATTTATAGTGCTACCTCACTGAAGCATACTGCCGAAGACACCCAGCAGCACCCACCCACCCCTCACATTATACTGACAACGGGCGAACCAGTCGTCCCACTCCAAATATGCTGAGCGCTAAGCAGGAGCAGCAACTACCATTTTTAAAGACTCTGGTATGTCTCGGCTAGGGGACAGAAGCCAAAGCCTCCCTCACAGGGGCGAACGCTCGACTAAAGGCCAAAAGTGAGGTATTGTCAAGGGAGACATTAGGAAGAGGAAAGTTGTTAAGGAAACAGAGAAAAGATAAGATCCCAAATTTAGTCGCCTCTTACGATCATGCAATGGGGGCAGCAGGTACAATTCTTACGCCCTACCAACAGGAATCCAGGAATGGTAAGAAATTTGTTATCTGCCCTTGAACCATTATCCAAAGAGGAAATTCACGAAAGAAGACAAATCGAAGAGATGGATTCTCAACCAGGTGCGGGATCGAATAGAGAAAAAGGCGCTATTTCATACGAGCGTGTGGCTACCCCTGTCGCGGCTACAGTGAAGCCAGTATTTATTTTAGAGAATTATCTATTTGGCACACGAACGGTAATCCCTATTGAAAGACTATCAGGCCTACAGCGCGTTCGGGGCATGTGGAGGATTTATTTAGATAGCCAGGAGTCGCGAACCGCCATGATTACTAGAGGAATATCACTCAGTCTGTAAAGATATATGCGACAACTACAAATATATTTTCTGAGGATGAGGACACGACGACGGTCCGGGTAAAGAATGTCCCCCTTGAAACTGGACATTTTGCTAGAGACTGTGAAAAAGAAAAAGTATGCAGGGAATGCAAAAACCCCGGACATATAAAATCAAACTGTCCAACCCTGTGGAAATCGGAATCTTCGGGGTGACCTTTTGGATTTTTTTGGATGGTTTGCTTCAGATGCATGCATTGACGAAAAGGTTGCTTCGGTGACATCGACAAATGGACAATTCGCCCTGAAAGTGAAATACACAAGGTCAAAGGTCTCAAAGGTCATCAGAACGTGACCCTTTATGGGATGTTGTTAGATGTTCATGTAACGTAGTGAGAATGACCATCTAGATTCTAATTAGATTGTTACTTTATTTGCTTGGTTAATCTTGGTCTATTAACAAAATAATGATGTAATGTTTTTGCTTTGGACACATATTACACATTTTCAATATTTTTCTGACAGGAACAACACTTCAGTATCACGATTGGGAAAGGCAACTTTTATCTGATATAATATATATATCTTGAATCGGTTTGCATCTAAGAGTGACCGTTTCCTCGGAAATGTTACTACAAATCTTGGGGAGGCTTGGATGCACATCCGCAGTAAATTTGATGGCGGTAAGGTGGTAAACCTTTACAATAGAGAGCCATAGCATGCACGGTGTTATGGTGCCGCAGTTAGGCAGAACTTAGGTGCACAGTGGGCACCCCATGTGTGGGAAAAGAGTACTGGCACTCCCCCAGTGTTTCACTTTGTAAAGTTATGCTCAACGTCATCAGGCGCGCATTACCAATAACGCATGTGCTAGCAAACAACAACAAAAGTGCAGGCACTGGAAGAGAAAACTTGACACCAACACTAGTGGTGTGCCGATTAATCGATTTCGTCGACGATTGATCGTTTGTTGTTTTCAATCAACTGATCGATCACAAATAGCATGATCGATTTTCAAGAGAAAAACTGCGGTTTTTGAGAACAAGATTAAAATCTAAAAACATATCACCTGACATACGAAACTGAGACAATCTAACCTTATTTTAATGAAATACTCCCTACTTCAGATGCCGATTGAAACACAAAAAAAAGTTAACTTTCACTTCGCCATGGGCCGCTTCGCCATTACGCCGTCGCTTATAACTTTAAAAATAAGGTTTTTATGTGTAAAGGGGGATAACTCTAATACTTTAATTCTCAAATGACACAAGATGGCGAAAAATGTCGCTGTCCCACTGTATCCCCCGAAGCAAGCAAGGTCGTATGTTTGGAAACATTTTGGCTTTCCTAAGATAGATGTAAACCTACCAGCGACAAAAGATAACTTGAATCATGAATTCGCAATATGTTTGAAGTGCAGGAGGTCCTACAAATATATTGGTGAGTTTACGCTAGACATTAAGCTTGGCAACGTATCATTAGCTAAGAACGAATAGGGCCTAATGAAGGTCTACTTGATTTGCTAATATAAACGAGGCCTAATGTATAATATGTCATTGATTCGTTCTCATTAGAACTGTGATTTTATATTCAATACTTCAGACCCAAAACAAGACATGTACAATATCAATTAAACATGTATATACTGCATACCAAATTATGTTTGCGACATTAATAAATAAAACGTGTATAATAGTCGAGGAAAGATCTAAACGACGTAAAACATTTTCAAGAAAAAAATATCACAATATATATATAAAAAACATACCAAAAGCACAATAAAGAAGCGTATAATTAATGAAGTAGTAATAAATAACTGTAATATACAATTACAATTGCAAACATTTTATTAACTGCATCAAAACACAATCCATTCAGAATGCAATTCAATTACTGGTGATAAACAATATAGCTAATGAGCTAATGCATGTACCTAATAGCTACACATTACATACAAAAAGTGTCAAATATACTAAATATACACCATGAATTCGTGTAAAACTGTTACCAACATATGATCGATTATTAATCAATGATTGATCGCTTTACTGAAACCAATGATCGATTATGAAATATAAACCAATTCCCAACACTAACCAACACCCAAAGTACAAACAAAAAGGCAAGAAGGGAATATGGGCCAGAGGCTGTTGATGTGGAAAGTTACCTTACTAAAACTAGCAAAAATGTAAGTCTGATTACTATCAGAAACACATAAACCTGTCAGAGGAGGAAATTGTTGCATTAGAGACTCGGACAAGACAATCTATCTCTCTAGTTTAGAGGACAGAGCGATGGAAACGGATTACTGCATCCAATTTTGGAAAAGTTTTATTTGAAGAAACCCAAAATTACCCGTAAAACCACTGGTGAAAAATCTAATGTATTCAAATTTTACTAGAAACATTAACATTCTGAAAGGCATACATGATGAACGTATCACAATTCAGGAGCACACCCTCAAAACGGCAGAGGAAGGCGTAAACGTAACAGTTGAAAGATCTGGATTTCTCATCGACAAGCGTCATACGTATCTTGCTGCATCTCCAGATGGACTAGTTACTATACAGGGTAGGGAAACAGGATTGTTAGAACCTTTCGCACAATAAGCCGATAAACCTTACAGAAGCCAGCAAATTCATGAACAACTTTCGTCTACAAAATGTAGTAAACTTAGACTGAAACAAAAGCATCTATATTATTATCAGTGCCAAGGTCAACTTCATATCTCTGGTCTATCCTGGTTAGGTTTTGTAGGGCGAACCACAAATCCTTATCAGTTGTATGTGGAAAGAATTATACCAAATGTTGAATTGTGGAAAAACAAAATGCAACCAAAATTGGAGGCTTTCTATTTTAAAGCTGTTCATCCCGAACTGGCTTCTCCAAGGGATGGGAAATATCCAGGTTTACAAGAGCCAGGTTATGGGTAAGCTGTGTATTAGCTGATGATAGCGTTATGGTCCATTTAGGCCTGATGAGCATAACATAAAATAACTTGCCAAAGATTACTTGGCAAATCTGTGTATTCAATTGTCCCCCTTCGAAGAAACTGGCATATCATATTTTAATCATTGTATGTCTCAGTACGACTTATTAGGACCATCCTGCTTTATTGTGATTCCTTCCGTCCGTCCGTCCATCCGTCTGTCTGCTGCGGCAATGTAAGTTAAAGTTTTGTAATGAGTTTTAATGGCATTTGTGGGTTTCTAAACTGTACTGTAGAATGGGACTACAAATTGCCATAACATATTTCTGGTTTCCTAAACATTTGATATTTGCAACATAATATTATCAATGATTTCATTTCGTGTATTTCAGTATTCTACTGACCAGTCTGTAACCAGAAAGGGGAGTGTGGCGAAACAAGAGAAAGTCTGTGACCTCATCAGATGAAGATGATGAACCCTAGCCCCTTGCAGTCTATTAAAGTGGATAGATTGCCAGAACAATTCAAACTACTTGATAGGCTCGAAAGAACAACTACCACATTTAAGAGATTATAATATAAAAACTTATTATTACATCTCTGAAAAACTATGTTATGAATTTTTTTAGTATCTTAATATGCGATGGTCAAACAACTGAAAGTAGCAATACCAGTACAACGTTGGCATGGAATGCCCCCACTACTGCGACAATCATAATCAGCAGCAGTAGCTCTATCTGCACCAGCAGCACCTTTACTTCCAGCACTAACAGCAGTAGCACCACCAGCAAAAGTAACACAGTACACATTCGTCCATATTTATAGGTAAATCTTGTAATATGTTTTTATTTAATGTATCTTGCTTAAACGCCTATCAGTGTCATCCTATCCTGAATTATGTGCTTGGATGGCAAGTAACATTCTATCTTAGATTTCATCGGTCATCAATGTGAAGATAAGGACCCTAATGCTTATTTTCATGTGTTGTGAGACAAAGATGAAATAACCAACAAAATGGTGATAAATGAGATTTAAAACTTGATCTCGGAACAAACCCGAGATTAAGCAGTTATACATTTTTCGCATTCTACAGGAGAAGACGACAAAAGCGTGTGGAGCGTCAGATAACGCATCAGTGTATCATTGAAGGTACCACCAGATGGTACCATGGGAACCATGTATTTTTTTCTTTTTTGAATTTGAAATTGATTTCAACTTATTACAAAAGGTATTCTATAAAATAGTCTTCATCGAAATGTCATCTTCACACAGGTAAAATACATTTACGCCAGGCATGGGCCGAGTGGTTAAGGTGTCCAGACACTTTATCACTAGCCCACCACCTATAGGTTGCGAGTTCGAAACCTACGTGAGGCAGTTGGCAGGTACTGACCGTAGGTCAGTGGTTTTTCTCTGGGTACTCCGGCTTTCCTCCACCTCCAAACCTGGCACGTCCTTAAATGATCCTGGCTGTTAATAGGACGTTAAACATAATAAACCACACAGTAATCTAAAATGTAATGTAATATACATTTTCTAAGTAATTGAATGTAATGTGTAATTTAAGGCAGATTTATGAAATGTAATGGTAATGTTATTCATTACAAAATGCCTGTGATGTACAAATACTTTCCATTTCCAATTACATTTCAATTACATAATATCACACCTGATTTTGAAGAGGAACAATGTGGATTTCAAAGGAACTTCAAAAAGTTGGTGCAAAACACAACTATAAATCAAGTGAATAATAAATATACAATGCCATATACTTTCAAAAATTATCAGTATGTATTATAATGTCTATCTCACAAATGGATAAAAATTCAAGTTTAAGGATAACAATCAAATTTTATCTTACATGTATATTTCAATAGAAGATATACAATTATACTTAAAATATTTAAATTCTGAAATAGGTTTTTATCAATAGATAAACTGTACCTGTTTGCTGCAGATGAGAACAATTCAATCATCATCTACACACGAAACATATTTACCTACCTGGCCAGGTAAGCAAAATGAGTTATAGCGATAGCAATGGTGACAACTATTCAGGGGCAAGACCTATCTACCTGGCCAAGTAGGCAAATGTCATGAATGTCACAGAGTGCACATACAGTCAGTAATGACCTCAGTTAGTGAACATATGGATTTAATTTTTTTTTATCAAGCCCAACAGTATTAGAGATTTATTAGAAAAAGTCTTCATTTTTTAAACATAGTATCTGACTATGAAATACAGAATATGTTTTGGTCGTGTTACCAATACTGATCGAAATATGAGATATTGTTTGATTTGTAAGTCAACGACTGAGATAGAAGATGAATACCATTATATATGAATATGTAATATGTATAATAATTTAAGGCGCCTCATTAACAAAAATTCTATTGGCAAAAAACTTCAATGCTCACAAATTAATATAATTATTAAGTGAAAAAATATATCAAAGACTTGAGTCGTTTAGGCAAATTAATTTTCGAAGCCAATAAGATCCCATCTATACATTTTAACCCGTACTCCACTTTGTATTTGTATTGCTATTCTGTACCAATATTATGTATTGTGTTGTTTATAACATGCACTTATTGGCCGTATGACCCAGAGTCAATAAGGAATTTGAATTTGAAAAAAAACAACAAAACAAAAAATACGAAAGGACATCAGAGGGATCAGTTTAGTATTTTGCATACAATGAAATCTTTTTGCACAGAATGTCTAATTAATTACATTGACAAAAAAATGGTAATTTAATCAATTACATTTCAAATGTGTGTAATGGAAATGCGACTTTCCCAAATTAATGTGTAATTAAGATAATTACATTACCATATAACTGAACCAATGCCTGAGTTGCACAGGGACTAGTGTAAACAGTACGCAATGTATGTTTCTATTTTGTGCTCGAGGCCCACATCACAATAGACAAATATTTACATCGGGAAGCGCATTCTAATTGCAGGCCTCAGTTAATTTCCCTCCATGTTCTACTAAAGATTAAAAAAGAACATATTTTGAAAATTTGCATAAAAAGGCTTTTCATTTCACTCCATATTTCAGAACTATTCTCTCAATTTCAAGCAATTAGATATTCAGAAAACACTATCTTCCATAATCATCATTTCTTTTTTACAATTCAACTGTGAGATAGTTTATTGATATACATTTACATTCACTATATAGTCTCTTTTAGAGCTGTGTCGTTGATGCACGTTTAAATATCATGCATCACGTGACACAATTCTCAGCGTATCTATAAAATACAGACCGGAACTATAAGGTATCCATCGTAAAAATCAAAACATAAAAATAAACTTCAACGAGGAATTATTTTGTCTATATTAATTATTATGAAAACATGCCATGTGCTCATTATATTAATAATCAAATCTATAACAAAATTGAAGTGGTTTGGTTTGGTTTGGTTTATTTTGTTTAACGCCCTATTAACATCTAAGGTCATTTAAGGACGGCCTCCCATGCGTGCGACATGTATGCGTGTGGTGAGTGCGTATGTGTGTTTTAGGAGGCTGCGGTATGTTCGTGTTAAGTCTCCTTGTGATAGGCCGGAACTTTTGCCGATTTAAAGTGCTATCTCACTGAAGCATACTGCCGAAGACTTGTTTATTTAATTTTCCATGTACTATGTTGTTTGCCAATCAGCACGCGACCATGTTCCAGCTGTTCTATCTATCTTTTAGCAAAAACATTTTAAAAGATAAGGGGAATGTAGATGTAAGAATTTGTATGGTATCTGTGATCTATTTGAACGCCAGAACTTTACAAGCAAACAAATCATAATGTGCTATGACGCATTATGTTGTTTGCTTGCAAAGCTCTGGCAAGAGGAAAACATGCAAATTATTGTTTTAGAAGCAGGCCAAACTGGTGAACACTGCTACCTTATTATAAGAGGTTGACAAAATTATTGAAAACATGATTTACTATGATTGATTAAGCTTCATTTACATAATTGCTGAAAATCACAGAATCAAAGTGCCATATTCCAGAAAACCAGAATTGTGAGAGTAACTAGTGCATGATTATGTCCTCCATTTAATGAAATTTGACACAAGTGTTCATTAAGATCGTGGGGTATACAACTAACCCTTTACTCCCCGATCACTCAACAAAGATGAGCGCCAAATGCCTACCTTGCCTCTGATTGGTGAACATTAAGATGTTGCTTGATTTTGTAAAAAATGGTATGAAGAGGTATTAAGGGAGAGCTAATTCCACTGCATTGATAAAGTTGCCATATCAACTATACGGATGATTCTGATTGATTGCAATTTAGATTTGATTTGGATGAAAATTGGTAAATTGGGTATTGGGCAACTTTGAATTCGACCGCAGGGGTTTCATTGAAGCATCGGATTGGTCAAATTTTAGATAATGTTCCATTTCGACGAAAACTGGTATATATGAGTATTATGGGTCTGCGAATTCAACCGCATGTTTTTTTTGTTGCCATAGAATCACACTGAGGCTTCTCATTGGTCGAAATTTAGACATTGAGTGACTTTGGTGAAAACCAGGGCTCAAGCAGGTATGGAACCCCTGAACTCGAGACGAACACTCTAACATCATTTTGAGTATTTGTTTTAGCAGTGTGTCATGCTCAAACAGTGTTATCGCCCCTACCTACTCTTCATTCTTTCTATGACGTTCCTTTAGGTGTCACCCCACTGGTAAAACAAGAATTACACGGAATTGGAGGTGTCGCCTGTGTATGCGAATACTTAAAGGGTCATAACTCTTTAAAATTAGGACTTGAATAAAAAAAAAACAATAACAAACTTGTCCACAGTATTATGGTAACGAACATTCTATTTTCGCAAAAACAATTAAAGGGCTATAACTCTTTTAAAAAGGTCCGAATAAATTTGGTTAACGAACTTGTCCACAGTATTATGGTAACGAACCTTCCCATGCAGTTTCAAATTAATCAAGTAATAATTATTCAAGGTATTGAGTGGAAACCATTTTCGCAAAAAATTAAAGGGCCATAACTCTTTTAAAATGGTGCGAATAAATTTGGTTAACGAACTTGTCCACAGTATTATGATAACGAACCTTCCCATGCAGTTTCAAATTAATCCAGTAATAATTATTCAAGGTATTGAGTGGAAACCATTTTCGCAAAAAATTAAAGGGCTATAACTCTTTTAAAAAGGTGCGAATAATTTTGGTTATCGAACTTGTCCGAGCGATCATGGTAATGAACCTTCCAATGAAGTCTCGAATTAATCCGTTCTAAACTACTAAAGTTATTCGCACGAAAACCATTTTCCTGACGACGCCGACACCGACGCCGCCGAAAAGTAATACCTATATGTCTCCTTTTTCAAAGGCGTCACAATGACGCTTTACAATGATATAATTAATTGTACAGTAATATAATGAAGTTGAACAATAACATAATGATTATTGATAAATCAAATAATATAGTGAGACATCCTATAATATAATGATGAAATCAAATGACATAATGATGAAATCAAATAACAATGATGAAATCAAATAATATAATGATGTTATCCGATAATATAATGATAAAATGTAACATAATGATGAATTCCTATAATATGGTGATAATATCAAATAAGATAATGCTGTCATCATATGAAAAAATATGATGAAATCAAATCAAGAAATTCTATAATATCATGAAAATATCAGTTCAAGTAGTATTTCCTATCCATATGTGACAGCTATGGCGTTCCACATACCCCAGTAACTTATTAAGCAGTTAGTTTAAAATCAACTTAGTGGTTACACTCTTCGATAAGTGTACTTTTTGTATTTCAGTCACACAAATCTTGAGCACAGTTAATAAGCCAATGAAAAAAATTTCTCTCATCCTCCTCTCTGTTGCGCTGTTGATCTGCTTCCGGTAATGTTGTGTCGTCTGCGAAGCATAGCGGGTAATTAGTCATCACTTTGTTTGTCGTCATGCGTCGCGTTAGTCATATTTTTTTCTGAAATTTGTTTTTCAACCGTTGCTACAATGACATCAAACTTTATAATGAGCGTCATGTCAACATTCCCTTTTTTGCGGGGGTTATGTCCCTTCGCATAACTTGATTATGATTCTAAGTATTTATTTTTAATAAAAAACTTAATTCAGTAAATTTCATTTTAGTGAAATCGAAAGCTAACATCATATTTGTTGCTTATTCATTATGTATCACGATGTAGCAACCATGGCCTCAAACGTTGCTTAAATACTGAGACATGATAGGACATTTTCAGCTGTCTATTCCAATGGCAAACACGATGAATAAGTTAGTACATTGTCAATAGTCTAATAATTTTATTTCATCTGTTACACTCATTTTCATTGGTTGGAAAATTAAGGTTATTTCTTCATGGCCAGAAAAAAATTACGTCATTTTTAATGACGTAATACACGTAGAACTACTTTTGACGTCGTCTGCTTGCGACAATCAATGTGTCGTTCAACGTCGGATATTTTCGGATTGGTTATCGAATAGAATATCGATTATAAAGTCATCGGAGATACGAAAGCTCTATCAGAAGCTACAGTCGAGAATGTTCTGCAAACCAAAAACGTGTAATCAGCAACACTTAAGCTTCGATAACCAATCAAAACTGCGGCCATAATCAAAATGGCGTAGGCCCACTTGTGGCCGCGGAAAATACAACTTGCCTCTGATACCGTCCAACTCATACGCCTCCTCGATTAGTAATGTTCTGTCATCGGGGATGTTTTCCAACTCATCTTTCAATAACTGAGTGTTTAATTTTCCTCACAAGGCTCTTACATATAAACAAACATTCCAGTGTTTCTGATTTGTTAGCCTACAGCACCGTGAGTGACTGTTGGCTGCGTCCTCAGACTAGTGCGAACTGGATCAAACCGGTTCGACATGATCGTTTTCCGCGGGAAATTTTAAAAGCGGCACAGTTATTGGCCTCAATGAACCGCCGGTGTAATATTGATGCGCCGCACATCAATCTATTAATTTGTTAAAATAAATTGAATAAATGATGGTTTATGTCTAATAAGCATTGCTTTTAGTTATTACAATAAAATTATAAGCATTATTCTCAATTTATGTTTGGTTTATGAAGTCATAGACAAAAAAACGGATGGGCATTCTTTTTCATATGAAGAATGCCCATCCGTTTTTTGTCTATGAATTCATAAACCAAAAATAAATTGAGAATAATGCTTAATTACCAGGGGAATTATACTTGCCAAGTTGTTAAAACAGGTTTGATGAAAGTTTACATCAATTGAAAAGGGTAATGTGAATTTTCTCGAAAATATGTTTGATTGAAGACCATTGTATAAGTAAATTGAGTATACAACCAGGTGTTCTGGGAGGGAAAGCTTCTCCTGCCTCACACACCAAATTTATTGACACATGAGTCACCGTGTTGTTGATACACTATTCCTAAGCTTCACACAAATATGACATAAACATATCTATCATATCGCCAACGGTTGAAGGACTGGGATGGACATTGACATTTTCAATACATGCTGTTAAATCCCATTCGTTCAGATATGTTATTTTGTTATGAAATTCTATTAATTCCTCATAGAATAATTGTTCGTGAATTTTTCTAATAAAATCCAATGGTTTCAGAAGACCTACAAATGTTGCAGAGTGTGGCCCTTTGACAAACACTCTTGCTCCTGGGATACGCTTAAACAGTCTACCAATCGCAAATTTGACGTCTCGAATATGTTCGCGAAATTCAGATGGCGTGGTTCTAGCGAAATGCATCATATTATGCAAAACAACTGTCACTTTTTTCATGTTAGGAATACGATCTATGTACCATGCTACAGACTTGATCATTTCCCTTGGAGAGTCCTCTCCTGTATAGAATGGCAGCTCGTGAACGGCCCACAGAAGCGTAAAATTTAAATCCTCACGTACAGCTTTCCTCAAACTGAACCAGCGTCTGCCATTTCCATTCTTAGGTATAACCATATCACCCTTTCGCATTATATGATCAAACCATGAACGGATATTTGAATCGCCAATCAAGAACAGGTATTGATCACGTAAGCAGGTCTCATATGAAATCTTGGAAGGTATGAACGTGTTTTTACATCCTCGCTGGTGCCATTTGCCTTTATAATAAAATCCAACCGGTGATTCCTCAAGCCAAGTTTCCTTGATTGGTCTCTTGTAACATGGTAGATCGGGAGAGGGAACATAATCTGTACCTAAATAACATAAAAGAATACATATGTAGTCCGTGTAATGTGAACTTAATCATTTCTCATTTCTGGAAACCCATCTATAAAATAAGAAACAAGACACCACTATAGCGAAATATTTGTCTTCTGAGCGTGGCGACAAATAACCGCCAAATAGAAAGAGAACGAGAATTGCCTATTTGGTGAATCGTAACCAGTGTTATTCTTTATTCAATCAGGTCCATGTGTGAAGATGTTTTCATTGATGGAGTGACACCATGAATTGAACAAAAAGGAAAACATCAACATGCTTGTAAAGAAAAAAATGGCGTCTTGCTTCATCAATTTTCTTAGAGGATATGGATTTGGCTTCATAGTTTATTTGCCTTGGAGTCTCACTAGGGCCTGGTTGAGAAATAAAATGCTTTCAGGATTGATGGAACATGTATCAGTTCTTCAAAAGGCAAACTAATAAGGAACTTTTACTGGTACTTCAAGTACCACGAACTACATAGTACAAATAGTACTCTATATTCATCAGTAGTACCACTAGTACTCTGTATTTTTCAGTGAAGATAAAGCATTTCAATATAGAAATAGGTTTTTCCTTTAACAAGAGATTCTATCTTTACCTACCTCCCGTTATCGTTATTGTCGGGCTTTTCTGTAACAGCATATGCTTGTGGACCCTGTTAAAAGAGATTCCATTGTATACATTTTAAACTGGTTTTGAGTACATTAGGTTGTAAAGTATAAAAAAAAAACGTAACTTCAGAGTTAGTCTCCCCTCCGACCTCTTCAAACAAGTAAATGGATTACACTTCCCATTTGCTGCTTGTTAGGGCCAGAACAATATACATAATGTAAATACATGAACGAATATTAGCTCGATGCTTTTTAACCTTGCGTATCATGTCTCAATTGTACTTGACATGTAGTTACAAACATCTTACACAGGAAACTAAACAGCATCGATAGATTTATCTTGAGACCCCGGTACACAGAACAATTCACTACATAATGTATTTCTAATGAATTTTGCGTATAACAAAATATTCCCCGAGACTGATTTTGATGCAGAACGATATATTTACCTCGCAATATGTCTTTCAGTTTTACTTAAATGGTCGGTACGATGTCCTTTGGTAAACTTCCAGTCCTGGCATTTTAGTTTCGGATTTCTTGGTTTCCCGCAAAACCAATGAAGACCATAGTTTTCTTCTGTAAAATTACACATGTTAGTCAATCCAAACACGTTTGGTTTCACACTGCATGGCGTACGTTCTATTATGTTGTTGTTCTTAAATCCGGCGACCATATCATGCATTAAGCCGCGTTTTTCTATGTAATTTTGAACAATTGCAATCTGCTCTTTAGTTGCGGCTATCGACGTTTTTATGACAGATTTACCTGTCCATAAAGCCCTAACGTGACCGGTATATGATCCATTCCCGTGATCGATGACGTAACCATTTACACTGGTTTTCTGTGATGTGCCCGGTTAACCAAATACGGAGAATATCTCCTCCTTGTGTGAGCCGTTTTCCATATCCGTCAAACAGTATAATATGTACCTTTATATCATCTCCAAGCGAATAAACCGACTTGTTTAAACCTAGAGCTTGTGTGGAATAAGTATTAGTTGCAATTCGCTTTAAATCCCGTAACACTTTTGATGGACAGGTATGATTTATAAGTTGATAGAAACGCTTTTGATACCGAGGCAGCATAATCCGACTCAGGAATGTTCTGGAATATAGTTTTGGCGAATTCCTCACGAAGCACCTCTGGACGTTCAGCGGGTTTTTGTTTTTGAAAGTTAATGCTTGGCAAACCAGTGTTTCGGAACGATAAGTTCTCGTAATATCTGAAAATAGAAAATGGAATGATACATTATCTTGTTGAGTTATCACGGAGAAAATTATAAATCCGTGTATCTCGTAAATCTGTTCTTTACATCTGGTCGCAAACAACAATTTCCATCCATAGTCTACACAATGAAAAAGAAAAAACAAAACAAAACAAGAGAACTGACAAAATCTGGTTTTCATGTTATGTTTCAGCACAATTCAAGATGAACATAGAGTGAAGTGGAAAGTACCTTATGCTCAGTATTTAAGAAAGATATTTTCATTGAAGTGTAACCAAACCACTATATCCTAGGAGAATCCGAAATGACACTACTAAAAAACCTTTTAACCCCGTGTTCAGGAAAACTGTATCAAAATCAATTTTGCTTGGTTTGGCTTTGTTTTATTTGTTTAACGTCCTATCAACAGCTAATGTCATTTAACGACGGCCTCTCGTGCGTGCGATATGCATGCGTGAAGCATACTACCGAAGACACCCAGCGGAACACCCCATCCGGTCACATTATACTGGCAACGACGAACCAGTCTTCCACTCCTAATGTAACGCAGTTACGTGCCGCTCGCTTGTTTTTGGGACTTATTCCGGAAAATGGTGACATCCGGTTACGTAAGATACCCGTGCTGCTGTGGGGTCAATCACTTCTCGTCCGGGTGTCAGCAGGGTACGTTGTGTTGACTTTTAATCTGTGAAATTATTAAGATAACCGTCGCCCATCCTTTCCTAAATTTCATATTAGTTTGTGTGCTGATTGAAATCTAGATGGTAATTTTCACTATGTTATGTGGACATCTAACAACATTCCATAAGGGGTCACGTCGGGGTGACTTCGGGCGTGGATCCAGGAATTTGAAAAGGGGGGGGGGGGGGGGGGGGGGGGGGGATCCAGTAATTTAGTGGTAATGCGAGCGCCATAGGCGCGAGCCGAATTCTTTTTGAGCGAGGAGTATGGGGGCCAAAATTTCGGAAAATGAAATGATTATAGCACATTTTGCAATCTTTCGGGGATAAGATTTTCGATAAGAAGGGGTGGGGGGGTGTTTGGCATAGTTTTTTTTTAAGGCTATTAAAATCATCCGAAAAAGGGGGGTGGGGGGTTCCTATGGTTTGCTTCAGATGCATGCTGTGACGAAATGGTTTGCTTCGATGACATCGACAATTCGCCCTGAAAGTGAAATGTGAAATACATACATCTCAAAGGTCATCAGAACGTGACCGTTATGGGAAGTTGTCAGATGTTCACATAACGTAGATTTTAATTAGATTGCAATAGCTGTAGATTTTTAGCCCACCATCATCAGATGGTGGGCTATTCGAATCGCCCTGCGTCCGTGGTCCGTCCGTCCGTAAACAATTCTTGTTATCGCTAATCCTCAGAAAGTACTGAAGGGATCTTTCTCAAATTTCATATGTAGGTTCCCCTTGGTGCCTAGTTATGCATATTGCATTTTGAGACCAATCGATAAGAAACATGGCCGACAGGCAGCCATCTTGGACTTTGACAATGAAGTTTGTTATCGCTATTTCTGAGAAAGTACAGAAGGGATCTTTCTCAAATTTCATTTGTAGGTTCCCCTTGGTGCCTAGTTATGCATATTGCATTTTGAGACCAATCGATAAGTAACATGGCCGACAGGCAGCCATCTTGGATTTTGACAATTGAAGTTTGTTATCGCTATTTCTGAGAAAGTACTGAAGGGATCTTTCTCAAATTTCATATGTAGGTTCCCCTTGGTGCCTAGATATGCATATTGCATTTTGAGACCAATCGATAAGAAACATGGCCGACAGGCAGCCATATTGGATTTTGACAATGAAGTTTGTTATCGCTATTTCTGAGAAAGTACAGAAGGGATCTTTCTCAAATTTCATTTGTAGGTTCCCCTTGGTGCCTAGTTATGCATATTGCATTTTGAGACCAATCGATAAGAAACATGGCCGACAGGCAGCCATCTTGGATTTTGACAATTGAAGTTTGTTATCGCTATTTCTGAGAAAGTAATGAAGGGATCTTTCTGAAAATTTCACATGTAGGTTCCCCTTGGTGCCTAGTTATGCATATTGCATTTTGACACCAATCAGAAAACAACATGGCCGACAGGCAGCCATCTTGGATTTTGACAATTGAAGTTTGTTATCGCTAATACTCACAAAGCACTGAAGAGATCTTTCTCAAATTTCATATGTAAGTTCCTCTTGGTGCCTTGTTATGCATATTACATTTTGAGACCAATCAGAAAACAACATGGCCGACAGGCAGCCATCTTGGATTTTGACAACTGAAGTTTGTTATCGCTATTTCTGAGAAAGTACTGAAGGGATCTTTCTCAAATTTCATATTTAGGTTTCCCTTGATGCTTAGTTATGCATATTGCATTTTGAGACCAATCGGAAAACAACATGGCCGACAGGCAGCCATCTTGGATTTTGAATATTGAAGTTTGTTATCGCTATTTCTAAGAAACTAATGATGGGATCTTCCTGAAATTTCATATGTAGGTTCCCCTTGGTGTCTAGTTTTGCATATTGCATTTTGAGACCAATCGATAAGCAACATGGCCGACAGGCAGCCATCTCGGATTTTGACAATTGAAGTTTGTTATCGCTATTTCTGAGAAAGTACTGAAGGGATCTTTCTCAAATCTCATATGTAGGTTCTCCTTGGTGCCTAGTTATGCATATTGCATTTTGAGACCAATCGATAAGCAACATGGCCGACAGGCAGCCATCTTGGATTTTGACAATTGAAGTTTGTTATCGCTATTTCTGAGAAAGTACTGAAGGGATCTTTCTCAAATTTCACATGTAGGTTCCCCTTGGTGCCTAGTTATGCATATTGCATTTTGACACAAATCAGAAAACAACATGGCCGACAGGCAGCCATCTTGGATTTTGACAATTGAAGTTTGTTATCGCTAATTCTCAGAAAGCACTGAAGAGATCTTTCTCAAATTTCATATGTAAGTTCCTCTTGGTGCCTTGTTATGCATATTACATTTTGAGACCAATCAGAAAACAACATGGCCGACAGGCAGCCATCTTGGATTTTGACAATTGAAGTTTGTTATCGCTATTTCTGAGAAAGTACTGAAGGGATCTTTCTCAAATTTCATATGTAGGTTTCCCTTGATGCTTAGTTATGCATATTGCATTTTGAGACCAATCGGAAAACAACATGGCCGACAGGCAGCCATCTTGGATTTTGAATATTGAAGTTTGTTATCGCTATTTCTAAGAAACCAATGAAGGGATCTTCCTGAAATTTCATATGTAGGTTCCCCTTGGTGTCTAGTTTTGCATATTACATTTTGAGACCAATCGGAAAACAACATGGCCGACAGGTAGCCATCTTGGATTTCGACAATTGAAGTTTGTTATCGCTATTTCTAAGAAAGAGTTAAAGGGATCTTCCTGAAATTTCATATGTAGGTTACTCTTGGTGCTTTGTTATGCATATTGTATTTTGAGACTAATCGGAAAACAACATGGCCGACAGGCAGCCATCTTGGATTTCGAAAATTGAAACTTGTTATTGCTATTTCTAATCAACTGATAAAGGGATCTTCCTGAAATTTCATATGTAAGTTCCCCTTGATGCTTTGTTATGCATATTGCATTTTGAGACTAATAGGAAAACAACATGGCCGACAGGTAGCCATCTTGGATTTTGACAATTGAAGTTTGTTATCGCTATTTCTAAGAAAGTATTGAAGGGATCTTCCTGAAATTTCATATGTAAGTTCCCCTTGATGCTTTGTTATGCATATTGCATTTTGAGACAAATCGGAAAACAGCATGGCCGACAGGTAGCCATCTTGGATTTTGACAATTGAAGTTTGTTATCGCTATTTCTCAGAGAGTACGGAAGGAATCTTTCTCAAATTCCATATATAGGTTCCCCTTGGTGCCTTAATCTTAAATTTTATATATAGGTTTCCCTTGTTTGAAAAGTACTAGAGGCTTCTTCTGAATTTACACAGATTAGTTAGACTTAGAAGAAGAGAAAAGTAGAGAAAAGATCAATCTGACATGGAACCTATGAAGAACATTCAATGGTGGGCGCCAAGATTTCTCTGGTAATATTCATTAAACGATGACTTCTTTTTAATGACTAATTAAATAGGTTTAAGATAAAATGATATACGAACATATACCGAAAAAATGTTCTGTCAGTGTATATTCATGGGCGTTAAAACACTTTACTTTGGTTGATGTTTGTAAACAATGATACACGGAGTAAGCCGAATGGAGTCACGTGAGTGTGATAGACGAATCAGCGCAGCAATCTGCTTCCGAGCGGTAATACATGCATTCTTCTGAGAATTACCGAATTGTAATATTGTTTGGGCTGATTTAGGTATTTACAAACCACGGCTGGGGACACTTTTCATAATGTTGGGAATCTCTTAGTTTTATGACACATGCTAAAAAATATAATGCCTGTTGATATTTTTTTCAGTCTGGAATTTTACAGTCATAGTCGCTTTAATATTAAAATGTCGAATTGCTTTTGCGCATCAATCAAATCATATAATCCAACATTCAATATAAAATTACTACAATACAATCACGCAATTTAAGAGAAAAAATAAGTTGAGTAGGTGTAGACGAAAGATTGTGGTCACGCATGGCCAAACGTCACCTTCGAGACGGGCTGACGCAAAAACCTCGCTTAGAAAAAGCAACCTCGTCAAGTACATTTATAAAACTATGCTAATAACCAAGCCTAGCTCCGTCTATTTCTAGGTTTTATCAGTTACCGGTTCACAGCCCATGGCTTGGTTTGGACAGTTACCGGTCCACAGCCTACATGACTCCACTTATTGCTAGGTTTCATCAGTTACAGGTTCACTGTCTACATGACTTCCTACGGTTCGTTATAGACAGTGTTCAGTCTATAAATAGTGTCTGCCGATATTCAGATCGGTTTACAATTGTATGAAAAGAAACCAATTATGAAATATTATTATACTTCTATTGTAGCTGAAATTGATGAATTTGTCACTATTGACACTATGTTTACCAAAGCTTTTCATCGATGATAAGACAATTATGAAATAGAACAACTGTCGCATTAAAGTAAATTTAAAATCAATAAACCGTTGATACACAGCTTGTGGATTATTTGTGGTACGTGCTGACAAGATACGCGAAACCGATAGAAAAAATAGTTTACCCTCTTAGGAAGACAACTGTCATAGAAGTTGCGACAGCTTAGCATTTATCGATATGCGTGAGCTCAGGAGATCTATCCAAAAGCACGCGAGCACTGTTGGTGTTAACGTAAAACTGTCTTGACAGAGCAACACCTTGTCGGTTAGAGTGTAGAGTCAGCTTTTTTAAAATGTATAACCATCCCTATCAAGGAGACACAAAGTTTTATACAAAATTTTGACATACATGTATAAAAATACGTATATGCCGACATCATTTGTTCAATCTAATTAAATTCTAGATGGTCATTCTCACTATGTTACATGAACATCTAACAACATCCCATAAGGGGTGACGTTGGGGTGACCTTTTGGATTAGCCAATCAAATGACTAATTTCATAATCTTGGAAGTGGATTTTCCGAATTAGCATGACTAGAGTGCATAGAATGCATAATAAATCAATTTATTTCAAGTCATTTCGTCCCCAAAGCATATAGATATATACATGTTGTACCGAAATGTTTGCTTCAGATGCATACTGTGACGAAGGGTTTTGCTTCGATGACATCGACAAATCGACAATTCGCCCTCAAAGTGAAATACACATCTCAAAGGTCAACAGAACCTGACCTCTTACAGGATATTGTTAGATGTTCATGTAACGTGACCATCTAGATTTCCATTAGATTGTCATTTGTTGATGATAATTTGAAAAGTACTACAAAAAGTAATTATGATTTATTGCCAATAAGTCTCTATGTACTGCATACAAAACGAAAACTTACATACTTTACCCTATTCTACCCTCAAACAGTTTCAGCTTCTAATGTCATCTTTCAAATACATATGCACAAAGTCATAGCATATTATCAATTACATCACAAAGACATTATTTTTGTGCTCCGACTTTACAAAAATAACTTTCGAAGGTATAATCTATCATTATTAGGACGTTGTTATTTTTTTTATTCATTTGTTGGTATTAATTATATATATAGATCTATATTTATTTCAACACCATTGGTGCCATTTTAAACATTTTTGTTTTGTTTTAAATAATGTCTTATTGTTTCCTTTAATCAGACACTACAGTACAAGTTGAAAGCTTTTATCAATTCCTCTCCTTTGTAACGAGTCGTGGTCATTCAAATGAACATCTTTGATAAAATTGACAGATCATGAAAATAATAGGATAAATACAAAAAGACAAATAATTTGTTGAAAAACAGTAAATTTAACACAATTGCAATAAGCGTTGAATTTAATTTCATTTGGTTTTCTGGATAACACCTGAGTGTGCCTCACACAGACCTGGATTTGAGACTTACTCATAAAAACATTAAACTCTCAATTATGAAAGTATTTGATAAAGCCCCGCCTATTCAGAGTGTAGAGTTAATAGACGAGGAGAAATTAAAACTTTAAACCCAGGATCCGATAAACCTGCTGACACAGACATATATGAAAAACAATCTGAGACAAAAAATATCACCGAAATTTAAGTCATCTACACAATGACTTCAAAATAACATGTAATCATCTATATATATATAATTTTCAAAATCCTAGTATATTTAAAATTATTCAGTTACGCCCAGTAGAAATATTTAAGAACTCAACAATTTATGAAAACATTTATTACAAGCAAATAAACGTAGGAAAGATTTGTTATCAAATTTTAATTAGTGTATATTAATTTTCAGCTTATCAAATTAATAATACATGATTTGTAATTGTTCTTTAAGACGGGTAGTAAGAATTATTTTTGTTGAATGTAAATGTATGTGACGACAGTAGGAACCAGTATTTTGTAGAGTAAATGATTATGTAAGAATGGGCGCCTTCCTCATTTAATGTATATGCAAAGCTATCCAATAAGTTGTAAAACTAACGGAATAAAAATTAAATTGAATTGACACAATCACATTACTTTTATCAAATTTGAGGATTCTTGGGACAATGTGTTACTTGAATGAAATTTGATAAAAAAAAAATTGATAAAATAATTCTCATCATTTACTGTCTGTCCTTAACTGATATCAATATTCTTTTGAAAAGATAGAAACAAATGAAATATAGGGGTCGTTACCCATATGGTGTATAGTAGTTACATAAAATCATTAAAATCTGTTGGTGATAAGTTGTGAGCGGAAATCAATATTTCAGCATTTCCCCTATCATTTAGACTTTGATCACCCTATAGGAGGATACATACTTCATAGACGACATATTGTATTATAAAATCAAATCAGATAAGTGCTATTATCTAAACAATACACGAGAATGACAATGACGTCATCCTCTATAAAAAAAGCACAATTACAGCGAAAAACATTCATTCTCATCAGCCCAATCTAATTAAAATCTAGATGGTCATTCTCAATACGTTACATGAACATCTAACAACACCCCATAAGGGGTCACGTTCTGATGACCTTTGAGATGTGTGTATTTCACTTTCAGAGCGAATTTTCAATTTGTCGATGTCATCGAAGCAAACCATTTCGTCACAAAATGCATCTAGAGCAAACCATTTCGGCACAATGTATAGCTATATGCTTTATGGGACGAAATAACTTGAAACAAATTGACAGATTATGCAAGCTATGCACTCTAGTTATGCTAATTCGGACATATATAATTCACATTCAAGATTCTGGAAGTAGTTATTTGATTGGCTAATCCAAAAGGTCAACCCGACGTGACCCCTTATGGGATGTTGTTAGATGTTCATGTAACATAGTGAAAATGACCATCTACATTTTAATTAGATTGTCATCAGCCATGTAGACTCAACGCCATCTGCATTTCGAGAAACTAAATAGAGAAAACTTCTAGAAGATTTAAAGAATGTTGAAAATTGGTGAATTGAAAATAAAATGATTATTAAGGTAGAAAGACTAAATGAATGATTTTAACTACAAAACAGTTGTTAACTGCGATGAACCGAATTTTAATTTTAGTGGTGAGAACATGCAACAGGTAGACACAAAAAAAGCTGCTTGGAGTAAAACTAGACCACCATATGTCCTTCTTTGACCATATAGAGTCTTATGTAAGGTTAACCGTGGTCTCGGATTACTAAGACGGATTAAGCAGTACCTGTTATTAGATGGTAGACTAAGATCTTTTCATTCCTGTGTAATTCAGCATTTGCAACCATGAGTTTTGAAGCAAATTCTAGAGATTACCTTTATTTTCAAATCACGGCAACGTAGAATACCGAGTCCTGATATTAGATATGCTACTTGTTAAAAAAACCCACTGTTTTCGAACCCTGGATATCCCCTTAGCAATGCCTAAGATTATCTACCTCCAGTTCAGCCTCAGCCAGTACCTGGTTTTACCATGAGTATATAGAGGGCATTGGATACAACGACCTTTTGCAGTGGTTGCAGACGCAGTTTGGAGGAAGGTTGTTACCAGTTAGGGCTAGAGTTAGTATTTTGTGATAATTAAAAAAAAATCCAGTAACATGAACAGACAATCCGAATCCGAAGCGGGCGCGAGGTGCACGATACGCGGAGTCAAGTAGTGAAGACGAAGAGTAATCGTTTTTGTGTAAGTCTGGTCTAAGGTGGTGATATGGCCTAAACTTATTTTAAAAATATAAACATTATGAATAAACATTTCACCTTGGTTTTGGTTTTGTTTTTATATATTGCCGTCTTCAGCAACAAGTATACATTTCCGGGCCGAACAAGACTGTTCACATTTAAAATGGGACTTGGATTTAAATGCAAAGTGAAATAAAACCACAAACCAATAGCTTTTCATTAAACGGTGATTTATTTCTTATATATAGTGTAATGGTTTAAAGATATAGCGATACACGAACCTATATAGTAGCAAATTAGTTCTATAAATATATGTATATACGTTAACGGGTTTTAAACCAGCAATGCTACAGGGATAAAAACCTAATGAAGTCGCGTGGGGTATAGAGGGGACCCCACGCCGCCCATTGCCTATGAGTGGTTTCATAAATACCTATAGGATTTGCAGAATTGTAATGTTGTTGTTTTGCACCGATTAAGATATTTACACTGTGGTAAATACTGTTAATCTTCGTAATTAATAGAAGTATTGTAATACTATTCTTAAAAAGATATTACGCTTGATAATAGTTTCCAACGGTGATTTTAACAATTACAGTCGCTTTAAACTTGTCACCTTAAACATATTAAGTGGTGTTTGTAAATTGATTAACTCATTAGTAATAAAATGAGGATATGTAATGTTTTACCATTCAGGTAGAAGTAGAATTCATATTAGAAGCAGTTTTATATGCTAGAAAACAGATAATTTCCAAATGGTTGAACCTACGTATGATTGATTTGAATCTAGGTACAATGCAATTATATTAAAGGATTAAAGAGTGTCTTTTTGGTGATTTTATCGAGGGATTAAGGGTCATCTATATAAAAGAATAATGTTGAATTTTAAACACGAATAAATACAGTTTGCACAGAAATAGTCATGTAATATACCGAAATGTTTGTTTGGACATGTACTTTCTTAAAATCACCAATAATTTTCTGTTAATACTAACAGTTCATTCTTTCTATATATTTACTTTGTGGTAAGATGTAGTATGGAATAATTCTAAGTCGCACAAATAAACAACCCTGAAAAAATAGCCAAATTGTTATGCTCACAAGTGTCTATAGCACAGGCTAGGAGCATTTGTTTGACAAGATTTGACTCTATGTAGGTTAAATCACTTATTTTGTTTTGACATTGAAATGCAAATGGCGGCGGTAAATGATATCACACACATACAGCATAACGGGTGGCATTTCAATCAATAAAGTTGCTCGAAAATCATACATTAAAGACATCCGATCATTGTAAGAAGGGCCTTTTTAAGGCAAAATGTTTAACTTGTGAGTTTGGGTTTTTTCAGGGCTATGCAGATGTTACCCCAAACTCAACTGTTCAACATGTTTATACATATTATTAAGTCAAATTAAGACAATGCTCCTATTTTGTGCTTTAGACTCGTGTGGTCAAAATGACATGGTTACTTTGTGCAATATATGCGATACAAATAAGCTAATTATGTCCCCCTGAAACATGCATTTTCCGCATGTTTTGTTGAAAGGACCTGTTGCAGGATGGCCCACGAAGGAATTCTTTGTAAAACATTTTATTTTGATAAAAGATGTCAAAATACACATGGAATGGCCTATTATTTTTAGTTTTTATTTTTGGTGCGATTACAGCGCCACCTTTTACTGATTTCGATTGAAAATTTTACCAAGAGATTTCAAATGCCGCTAGTATCTTAATGAAAAAATATTTCTGCCTTACCATAAACACACTCTACCAAAATGAACTATTTTTAGGTCATCTGGTCAGGATGACCTATAGTCATCATGCTTCGTCCGTCGTCGTGCGCCGTCCGCCGTGCCCCGTCCGCCGTGCGTAAACTTTTCACATTTCAAACTTCTTCTCAAGTTCCACCAGTGCTATTGAGCTGAAACTTGCCTGAAATGATCCTGAGATGGTCCTGACCAAGTGTTGTTATTTTTCGGGTCGGTCCGAAATCCAAGATGGCCACCATAGCCGCCATTTTGAAAACACATTTTAAACTTCTTCTCAAGTTCCACCAGTGCTATTGGGCTGAAACTTGCCTGAAATGATCCTGATATGTTGCCGACCAAGAGTTGTTATTTTTCGGGTCGGTCCGAAATCCAAGATGGCCGCCGTAGCCGCCATCTTGAAAAACAAATTTTAAACTTCTTCTCCAGTTCCACCTGCTATTAAGCTGAAACTTGCCTGAAATGATCCTGATATGATCCTGACCAAGTGTTGTTATTTTTCGGGTCAGTGCGAAATCCAAGATGGCCGCCATCTTGAAAAACACATTTTAAACTTCTTCTCCAGTTCCACCAGTGCTATTAAGCTGCAACTTGCCTGAAATGATCCTGATATGATCCTGACCAAGAGTTGTTATATTTTGGGTTGGTCCAAAATCCAAGATGTCCGCCATAGCCGCCATCTTGAAAAACACATTTTAAACTTCTTCTCCAGTTCCACCAGTGCTATTGAGCTGAAACTTGCCTGAAATGATCCTGATATGATGCCGACCAAGTGTTGTTATTTTTTGGGTCAGTCCGAAATCCAAGATGGCCGCCGTGGCCGCCATCTTGAAAAACACATTTTAAAGTTCTCCAGTTCCACCAGTGCTATTGAGCTGAAACTTGCCTGAAATGATCCTGATATGATGCCGACCAAGTGTTGTCATTTTTCGGGTTGGTCCGAAATCCTAGATGGCCGCCGTGGCCGCCATCTTGAAAAACACATTTTAAACTTCTTCTCCAGTTCCACCAGTGCTATTGAGCTGAAACTTGCCTGAAATGATCCTGATATGATGCCGACCAAGTGTTGTTATTTTTTGGGTCAGTCCGAAATCCAAGATGGCCGCCGTGGCCGCCATCTTGAAAAACACATTTTAAAGTTCTCCAGTTCCACCAGTGCTATTGAGCTGAAACTTGCCTGAAATGATCCTGATATGATGCCGACCAAGTGTTGTCATTTTTCGGGTTGGTCCGAAATCCAAGATGGCCGCCATAGCCGCCATCTTGAAAAACAAATTTTAAACTTCTTCTCCAGTTCCACCTGCTATTAAGCTGAAACTTGCCTGAAATGATCCTGATATGATCCTGACCAAGTGTTGTTATTTTTCGGGTCAGTGCGAAATCCAAGATGGCCGCCATCTTGAAAAACACATTTTAAACTTCTTCTCCAGTTCCACCAGTGCTATTAAGCTGAAACTTGCCTGAAATGATCCTGATATGATCCTGACCAAGTGTTGTTATATTTTGGGTTGGTCCAAAATCCAAGATGTCCGCCATAGCCGCCATCTTGAAAAACACATTTTAAACTTCTTCTCCAGTTCCACCAGTGCTATTGAGCTGAAACTTGCCTGAAATGATCCTGATATGATGCCGACCAAGTGTTGTTATTTTTTGGGTCAGTCCGAAATCCAAGATGGCCGCCGTGGCCGCCATCTTGAAAAACACATTTTAAAGTTCTCCAGTTCCACCAGTGCTATTGAGCTGAAACTTGCCTGAAATGATCCTGATATGATGCCGACCAAGTGTTGTCATTTTTCGGGTTGGTCCGAAATCCTAGATGGCCGCCGTGGCCGCCATCTTGAAAAACACATTTTAAACTTCTTCTCCAGTTCCACCAGTGCTATTGAGCTGAAACTTGCCTGAAATGATCCTGATATGATGCCGACCAAGTGTTGTTATTTTTTGGGTCAGTCCGAAATCCAAGATGGCCGCCGTGGCCGCCATCTTGAAAAACACATTTTAAAGTTCTCCAGTTCCACCAGTGCTATTGAGCTGAAACTTGCCTGAAATGATCCTGATATGATGCCGACCAAGTGTTGTCATTTTTCGGGTTGGTCCGAAATCCAAGATGGCCGCCATAGCCGCCATCTTGAAAAACAAATTTTAAACTTCTTCTCCAGTTCCACCTGCTATTAAGCTGAAACTTGCCTGAAATGATCCTGATATGATCCTGACCAAGTGTTGTTATTTTTCGGGTCAGTGCGAAATCCAAGATGGCCGCCATCTTGAAAAACACATTTTAAACTTCTTCTCCAGTTCCACCAGTGCTATTAAGCTGAAACTTGCCTGAAATGATCCTGATATGATCCTGACCAAGTGTTGTTATATTTTGGGTTGGTCCAAAATCCAAGATGTCCGCCATAGCCGCCATCTTGAAAAACACATTTTAAACTTCTTCTCCAGTTCCACCAGTGCTATTGAGCTGAAACTTGCCTGAAATGATCCTGATATGATGCCGACCAAGTGTTGTTATTTTTTGGGTCAGTCCGAAATCCAAGATGGCCGCCGTGGCCGCCATCTTGAAAAACACATTTTAAAGTTCTCCAGTTCCACCAGTGCTATTGAGCTGAAACTTGCCTGAAATGATCCTGATATGATGCCGACCAAGTGTTGTCATTTTTCGGGTTGGTCCGAAATCCTAGATGGCCGCCGTGGCCGCCATCTTGAAAAACACATTTTAAACTTCTTCTCCAGTTCCACCAGTGCTATTGAGCTGAAACTGGCCTGAAATGATCCTGCTATGATGCCGACCAAGTGTTGTTAATTTTCGGGTCGGTCCGAAATCCAAGATGGCCGCCGTGGCCGCCATCTTGAAAAACACATTTTAAACTTCTTCTCCAGTTCCACCAGTGCAATTAAGCTGAAACTTGCCTGAAATGATCCTGATATGATCCTGACCAAGTGTTGTTATATTTTGGGTTGGGTTGGGTTGGGTTGGGGGGTTGGGGGGGTTGGGGGGTTGGCATAGTTTTTTTAAGGCTATAAAAATCATCCGAAAAAGGGGGGGTGGGGGTTCCTATGGTTTGCTTCAGATGCATGCTGTGACGAAATGGTTTGCTTCGACGACAATTCGCCCTGAAAGTGAAATGTGAAATACATACATCTCAAAGGTCATCAGAACGTGACCGTTATGGGAAGTTGTCAGATGTTCACATAACGTAGATTTTAATTAGATAGGAATAGCTGTAGATTTAATATTCATTAAACGATGACTTCTTTTTAATGACTAATTAAATATGTTTAAGATAAAATGATATACGAACATATACCGAAAAAATGTTCTGTCAGTGTATATTCATGGGCGTTAAAACACTGTTTACTTTGGTTGATGTTTGTAAACAATGATACGAGGAGAAAGCCGAATGGAGTCACGTGAGAGTGTGATAGACGAATCAGCGCAGCAATCTGCTTCCGAGCGGTAATACATGCATTCTTCTGAGAATTACCGAATTGTAATATTGTTTGGGCTGATTTAGGTATTTACAAACCACGGCTGGGGACACTTTTCATAATGTTGGGTATGTCTTAGTTTCATGACACATGCTAAAAAATATAACGCCTGTTGATATTTTTTTCAGTCTGGAATTTTACAGTCATAGTCGCTTTAATATTAGAATGTCGAATGGCTTTTGCGCATCAATCAAATCATATGTCCATATAATCCAACATTCAATATGAAATTACTACAACACAATCACGCAATTTAAGAGAAAAAAATAAGTTGAGTAGGTGTAGACGAAAGATTGTGGTCACGCATGGCCAAACGTCACCTTCGAGACGGGCTGACGCAAAAACCTCGCTTAGAAAAAGCAACCTCGTCAAGTACATTTACAAAACTATGGTAATAACCAAGCCTAACTCCGTCTATTTCTAGGTTTGATCAGTCACCGGTTCACAGGCCATGGCTTGGTTTGGACAGTCACCGGTTCACAGCCCATGGCTTGGTTTGGACAGTTACCGGTTCACAGCCCATGGCTTGGTTTGGACAGTCAGCGGTTCACAGCCCATGGCTTGGTTTGGACAGTTACCGGTTCACAGCCCATGGCTTGGTTTGGACAGTCAGCGGTTCACAGCCCATGGCCTTGTTTGGACAGTTACCGGTTCACAGCCTACATGACTCCACTTATTGCTAGGTTTCATCAGTTACAGGTTTACTGCCTACATGACTCCACCTATTGCTAGGTTTCATCAGTTACAGGTTCACTGTCTACATGACTTCCTACGGTTTGTTCTAGACAGTGTTCAGTCTATAAATAGTGTCTGCCGATATTCAGATCGGTTTACAATTGTATCAAAATAAACTAATTATGAAATATTATACTTCTATTGTAGCTGAAATTGATGAATTTGTCACTATTGACACTATGTTTACCAAAGCTTTTCATCGATGATAAGACAATTATGAAATAGAACAACTGTCGCATTAAAGTAAATTTGAAATCAATAAACCGTTGATACACAGCTTGTGGATTATTTGTGGTACGTACACTGACAAGATACCCGGAACCGATAGAATTTTTATTACTCTGTTAGGAAGACAACTGTCATAGAAGTTGCGACAGCTTGGCATTTATCGATATGCGTGAGCTCAGGAGATCTATCCAAAAGCACGCGAGCACTGTTGGTGTTAACGTAAAACTGGATGGACAGAGCAACACCTTGTCGGTTAGAGTGTAGAGTCAGCTTTTTAAGATGTATAACCATCCCTATCAAGGAGACACAAAGTTTTATACAAAATGTTGACATACATGTATAAAATACGCATATGTCGACATCATTTGTTCAATCTAGTTAAATTCTAGATGGTCATTCTCTCTAAGTTACATGAACATCTAACAACATCCCATAAGGGGTGACGTTGAGGGTGACCTTTTGGATTAGCCAATCAAATGACTAATTTCATAATCTTGGAAGTGGATTTTCCGAATTAGCATGACTAGAGTGCATAGAATGCATAATAAATCATTATTTCAAGTCATTTCGTCCCCAAAGCATATAGATATATACATGTTGTACCGAAATGTTTGCTTCAGATGCATACTGTGACGAAGGGTTTTGCTTCGATGACATCGACAAATCGACAATTCGCCCTCAAAGTGAAATACACATATCAAAGGTCAACAGAACCTGACCTCTTATAGGATATTGTTAGATGTTCATGTAACGTGACCATCTAGATTTCCATTAGATTGTCATTTGTTGATGATAATTTGAAAAGTACTACAAAAAGTAATTATGATTTATTGCTAATAAGTCTCTATGTACTGCATACAAAACCAAAACTTACATACTTTACCCTATTCTACCATCAAACAGTTTCAGCTTCTAATGTCATCTTTCAAATACATATGCACAAAGTCATAGCATATCATCAATTACATCACAAAGACATTCTTTTTGTGCTCCGACTTTTAAAAAATAACTTTCGAAGGTATAATCTATCATTATTAGGACGTTGTTATTTTTTTTATTCATTTGTTGGTATTAATTATATATATAGATCTATATTGATTTCAACACTATGGGTGCCATTTTAAACATTTTTGTTTTGTTTTAAATAATGTCTTATTGTTTCCTTTAATTAAACACTACAGTTTTAGTATAAATACCATTGGAAAACAAGTTGAAAGCTTTTATCAATTCCTCTCCTTTGTAACGAGTCGTGGTCATTCAAATGAACATCTTTGATAAAATTGACAGATCATGAAAATAATAGGATAAATACAAAAAGACAAATAATTTGTTGAAAGACAGTAAATTTAACACAATTGCAAAAAGACCTGGATTCGAGACTTGCTCATAAAAACATTAAACTCTCAATTATGAAAGTATTTGATAAAGCCCCGCCTATTCGGAGTGTAGAGTTAATAGACGAGGAGAAATTAAAACTTTAAACCCAGGATCCTTGGTTTGGTTTGGTTTGGTTTCTTTTGTTTAACGTCCTATTAACATCTAAGGTCATTTAAGGACGGCCTCCCGTGCTTGCGACATGTATGCGTGTGTTGAGTGCGCATGTGTGTTTTGGAAGGCTGCAGTATGTTCGTGTTAAGTCTCCTTGTGATAGGCCGGAACTTTTGCCGATTTAAAGTGCTATCTCACTGAAGCATACTGCGAAGACACCCAGCAGCACACCCCACCCGGTCACATTATACTGACAACGGGCGAACTAGTCGTCCCACTCCAAATATGCCAAGCGCTAAGCAGGAGTAGCAACTCCCATTTTTAAAGACTCTGGTATGTCCCGGCTAGGGGACAGAACCCAAAACCTTCCTCACAGGGGCGAACACTCAACTAAAGGTCCAAAGTGAGGCATTGTCAAGGGAGACATTAGGAAGAAGAAAGTTGTTCAGAAAGAAGAGAAAACATCAGATCCCAAATTTAGTCGCCTCACACGATCATGCAATAGGTAGGGTGTAAGAATTGTACCTCCTTTTTCTTGTACAGCACCTTAAAATTTTCTTTAACACATTAAATTCCATCGTTGGACAATCAATTTAAAAAGGGCAACTATAACAAAATATCGAAGTCCAATAACGAATATACAAAGTAACAAAACATACTGAAAAACATTGAATAACAAATAAAGCGGAACCAATAACACTTATTTATGTATATAACTTCTTTTTAATTAAGTGACGTTTGAGATTAAGTCTTTCTTTTGATGAATATATATTTGGTCTTTTAAGGGTAGACTGGACAGGGGCGTATATATCATGTTGAGCAGCAACGCAATACTAGATTTTTATCTGTATACACATTATATCTTGGACTGAAAATACTATGTTACACCTGGATTATACCTGCTATAACTTGCAATATGACTTTTAGGCGCATATTATGCTATATAATGAATTCTACGACAGGGAGGTCACTCAGAACCCAACTTATCCAAATATACGAAATCATTCATAAGGCAAAACGAATACATGTATGTACATAAAATATAATCTTCACAAAGTATATATAAATATATATCATCCAAATGTATTAAGTATGGAAATTTGATGCTTTAGGCATCGAATTATAAAGAATTCATCACTACATCCGCATTTGTTACGCAACATACAGTACTTTTTGTAATAAATTATCCAAGATGTGATTTTTTAAAAAATATAACAAGAGAAAAAATAAAACCTTTACCAAAAATATAACTTAGAGACCCCCCCCCCCCTTTTTTTTTTACCCTTAGCCTTAAAAGTTAAATATTACATATGTTAACCCCAATATACTATTGGGATGTGCAAATAGTGCGAATAAAAAAATGTAATAGTAGAGCTAATAAAGAAATGGGAAGAGAGCAGAGGCTCATGTATAATTAACACTACTGGGGCAGTCCCTGTCTGGGGGAAAGAATAGGTTAGGCAAAAGTTCCCCCACTATGCATGCTATTAGATGACAAGTTGGTGTGCTTTTTAGTATCTATACACTATTTATATTACAGAATAGTCAATAAATAATAATTTTTTGATATCAGGAAATAATATTTTGATAAAAAAATATAACTGCTATGCTACGAATTCAACAAATTGATTGTCTCAAATAATAATCTTTTTTTTTTAATATACAAAAAAAATATTTTTCAACATGTACATCAAAAGAAGATAACCTCTATTTTCATATATATATAAAGAATATTATTTTTTTGTATAAAGAAATACAAAATCATATCCTAAAAAAATCATTTATTTCTGTTAGTAAATATAGTCAATTAATCTATCAAAAACTCATTTATGATATCATAAATAATACATATGTTATATATTTTCTGATATTAGAAAATTGATTATTTGATATAAAAATAATCAATTTTTTGATACTGTAAAATCAAAATTGTTGGTAGGGGACCAATTTTCATGGATTTTGTAGATTGGCAAAGCAACAAAAAATTAAGACCACGACGAAATATTAATGTAAGCTTACCTTCATTCCAACAAAATACCAAATCCTCGAATTAAAGTCCATTCAAAATGGTCCATTTTCTCGAAACTATGTATTTTAGACACCATGAAAATGAATGATTATATAGTATCAAAACTATATTTGATAATATAATAAATGCTTAAATATCAGATAATTCTGTTTATATCAGAAAATGAATTCTTGATAAAAGATAGTGAATAAGCGGCCAAAATAGATAGGGGGAAAGAATTGGCTAGTCAAAAAGTTTCCCCACATTTGAGCTGGTAAGTGGGGGTGGGGGGTGGGGGGTGGGGGTGACAATTGACTAGCCAATTCTTTCCCCCGGGGAAAGATTCAACTGAGAGGGGATACAATTGGCTAGCTGATTCTTTCCCCGGGGAAAGAATCAGTTAGTCTATTCTTTCTCCGGAGAAACTTTCAGCAGGGGGAAAAGAATAGGCTGCTTCACCGGTTAGTAATTTTGAGATTTGCTCCTCGTTGTTTGCAATTATCGATAAGAACTTTTGAAATTATTCGCCAGGAATAGATAGAATGCATCCAAGGAACCGGTCGAAACGATTGCATCATCTTTAGCAAAGTTATTCACTATTTCGCTGGAAACCACTAATGTACCAGATGATTAGAAAAAAGCCCAGATAACAGCAATTTTTAAAAAGGGAAATAAATGCGAACCAGGGAATTGCAGACCGGTTAGTTTGACATAACAAGAGGCCCATGGGCCTTAACGGTCATCTGACAAACACTTACACTTACAGCAGGGACACACACCCCAATCCAGCATTATTACCATAAATTATTTATCGCAGCCAGTTATGTTTTAGATCAAATTTGGTTTTTATCCATTTAGCTTGTCCAGGAAGAGCAGCATCATAAAGCAAAATTTTAGCCAAGTTCCCATTTTTGGGGCATGCCCCTCTGTCCCAATGGGTCAGACAAGACTCATTTATATCAATTAGGATTGCCTTTCCCCAATGATGTTTCATACTAAATATGGTTGTAATCAATTAAGGCATTAAAGAGGAATTGCATTTTTAAGAAATGTTTAACCTAAGCACTCCTTTTGCCCCATCTTTTTTTCCCCAGGGGTCAAACCTGTCTCATTAAAAAATATGATTGCCGTCACCTAATATGTTTCACATCAAATTTGGTTGTAATGCACCAAAAGGTTAGGGAGGATTAGGATTTAACAGCAAATATTCACCAAAGTTCCCATTTTGGGGCCCTGCCCCTCAGGCCTCAGGGGTCACACTAGCCTCGTTTATATAAAATATGACCACCCTTCCCAAAGGATGTTTCACACCATATTTCGTATTAATCCACCCAAGGGTTAGAGAGAAGTAGATTTATAGCAAAAATTCACCAAAGTTCCCCTTTTGGGGCCCCGCCCCTCTGGCCCTAGGGATCAAACCAGCCTCATTTATATAAAATATGATTGTCCTCCTCCAATGATGTTTCACACCAAATTTGGTAATAATTCACAATGGGTGTTAGAAGGAATAGGATTTTATAGCAAAATTTCATCAAAGTTCCCCTTTTGGGGCCCTGCCCCTCTGGCCCCAGGGGCCACACCAGCCTCATTTATATAAAAATGACCACCATCCACCAATGATGTTTCACACAATATCTGGTTGAAATCCACCAAAGGGTTAAGGACGAGTAGGATTTTATAGCAAAATTTCATCAAAGTTCCCCTTTTGGGGCCCCGCCCCTCAGGCCCCAGGGGTCACACCAACTTCATTTATATAAAATATGACCGCCCTCCCCAAATGATGTTTCACAACATATCTGGTTGAAATCCACTAAAGGGTTAAGGAGAAGTAGGATTTTATAGCAAAATTTCATCAAAGTTCCCCTTTTGGGGCCCCGCCCCTCAGGCCCTAGTGGTCACACCAGCCTCATTTATATAAAATATGACCGCCCTCCCCAAATGATGTTTCACAACATATCTGGTTGAAATCCACTAAAGGGTTAAGGAGGAGTAGGATTTTATAGCAAAATTTCATCAAAGTTCCCCTTTTGGGGCCCCGCCCCTCAGGCCCCAGGGGTCACACCAACTTCATTTATATAAAATATGACCGCCCTCCCCCAATGATGTTTCACACCAAATTTAGTTGTAATCCACCCAAGGGTAAAGGAGGAGTAGGATTTTATAGCAATATTCACCTAAGTTCCCTTTTTGGGGCCCCGCCCTTCTGGCCCCAGGGGTCAGACCAGCCTCATTTATATAAAATATGATTGCCCTCCCCCAATGATGCTTCAAACCAAATTTGGAAGTATTCCACCCAAGGGTTAAGGAGGAGTAGCGTTTTGAAAGAAAAAGTTTACGGACGGCGCACGGCGCACGGCGGACGACGACGGACGAAGCACGATGACTATAGGTCATCCTGACCCTTTGGGTCAGATGACCTAAAAATGCTAGAAACTTTGCTAAGAGGTCACATCACAGAATATATGAAACAAATAAGCAATACGGATTTATGGCTGGAAGGTCCACGTCATTACAACTTCTGAAAGTTTTAGATGAATGGACTGAACAAGTAGATACTTGGCATTCGATCAACAGTATATATATGGATTTCCAGAAGGCGTTCGATACTGTTTCGCACAAATGACTTTTAAGCAAAATGCCATCTTATGGAATCAGTGAAACATTTATCTAATGGACGGCCACCTTCATCGTCAACAGGAAACAGAGAGTTAGTTAAAGGGCAAGCATTCCAACTGGAGCTATGTATCCTCCGGAGTTCCCCAGGGATCCGTACTCGAGCCAACATTGTTTGTCATCTACATAAATGACCTACCAGATACTATTCAGTCAGATGTTTTTCTCTTTGCGGACGACACCAAATTATTCAGATGCATACAGGAAATGCTGATGTAAGTAAACTTCAGGATGAACTGGATCACCTGTCAGCTTGGAGTGATAAATGGTTGCTTCAATTTCACCCCCAAAAATGCAAATCAATGCCCATAGGCAGGCATACGGATGAACGATATGATAGAAGTCTTCAAAGTCCATCAAAGCTGCGGACTTGTAGCGACGAGGTTCAAAACACGGAACAAGTGCACATGATAAAAAGTTATATCCGCAGCATTCTCTGCTAGATATGAGGAAACACTTTCGGTCCACACGTTGTTAGAATATGGAACAATCTCCCAGAATATGTTGTCCTAGCACCAACAGTAAATTCTTTCAAAAACAGACTAGATAATCATTGGGAAAAGTACGAAATTTTATATAATTATAAGTATGAAATTATATAGAAATTGTAACTGTTGTCACAATGTATTGATTTTATTTATTGTAATAATCATATTTCGGATTCCGTTATAGAGGATCAAAAGGTCCTGCACGGGTAATAACATTTATCTTATCTTATCTCATAAGACGTTGAGGTTCGATAAATAACAAAAATGTAAATATCCGATAATAAACGTAAACAATCAGGACATGAACCTTCGAAGTCTTATATTATAGGACTACATATATCATGTGGCCCGTACATAGCAGGATCATCTTGAGCCTGGGTCTCCTTGTAGTGGTTTGGTTTGGTTTATTTTGTTTAACGTCCTGTTAACAGCTAAGGTCATTTAAGGACGGCCTCCCGTGCGTGTGACATGCATGCATGTGGTGAGTGCGTATGTGTGTTTTGGGAGGCTGCGGTATGTTCGTGTTAAGTCTCCTTGTGATAGGCTGGAACTTTTGCCGATTTGTCTCCTTGTAGCAGCTGGTGGCTACCTCACTGAACACCGCTACATACTGGCTCAGTTCTCAGCTTCCCGAGAAGTACAACCGCCACCGACTCTTTACTTCAGTTGAGATAACCGACTGAGATATGGATTTAGGCCAACTGATTAATTTACCACATAGAGGTTAAACCAGAAACTAACCCGTTTAAGTGCTTACCAGACTCCATGTACGCGACTCCATTCCGCTTTCTCCTTGTAGCATTTTTGTTACATAAATCAATGAAAGTAAACAGTTGTTTATAAAACCCGTAAGCACAGGTAAATGGAAAAAATACTCTTGACGGACGTACGATTTTAGATACAAGTCTGATACATTCCCGAAATGTCACCTCTGAAAGATATTTGGGTCTCCTAGTCATTCACAAAACTTCATGAATATTTATCATCTCTTATCTTGATTATATACCTACAGGTTAAAATATAGGTTTCTGTTACATGTAAAGACTCGGTAATGCCCCGATCACTTGGACAATGGTAGATAAGCTAGGCTTGGGTATAGGGTAGATCTGCCACTATATAAGCTGGTCGATAAGTAGGGCTTAAACCGTACGTTTTAACCCTATATATTTCTGACCTGTGGATGTTTTTTTCTCTTACTTTTGTTTATAGTCATTCTGTCAATTTATTGATATTAAAATGAATAAATAAATAAAATTTTTTTTAAATAAATAAATAAAAAAAACAAACAAATTCTGCAGTAACGCAGTTGCATTACATAATGATAACAAGTTGAGTGTATGTAACACACACATGTTTGCAAGAACGTCCTTGCAACAGTGTCCTTTGTCGGAAGTTATATATTGACTTTCCATTGACTATTAGCAGTATTACACGAAACTAAGGAAGCTTATGATTTTAGCGCGTCAGTACAAACTTAACACATCTTGTTACAATGCATTTTCACAGGGTCCACTATTGAAATAAGCCGTATAATTTTTTAGCCCATCACCAGATGCTTGGCAGTCCAAATATTTTGTGTTCAAATCCCAACCCTCCTCCCGGTTCTTATTTTTGCTTGTTCATTCCGAAATGATCAGCAACACAAAACGGCCAACATTCTTTCATTTCGGATTTTTAAAGTTGAAAGCTGCCATTTCGATTCAATCTCTCACAAATTATACGTTGATGGATCATCTTGGAATTGGTTTGTAATTGAACATGTACATAGGTGATCATTTTAGATTCGTTTTGGCTTTGTTTATGTTCCGTTGTCGTCAAATTTCGTTTGTTGAAAAAAGATATGAAACTAATTTACCAATCTATACAAATGGTCTTGAAATAAGCAGATTGCGAGTTGTCCCCATCCTATAATCACATCTCTCCACAATAGCGCCAATATTCTAGCTGGATATGACATCACAATGAAATATATACTAATCGATACCAATTTAACATATTTCATGCAAGTGTACCCATTTTACTTGAATGTTGTAAATATAAAGAATATACATCACAAAGACTCACCTGTCTGCAACAACATTCCACGTGATAACAATAGCTGCAAGTATAAATATAACTATTCCAACGAAGGAACGACGTTTATGCATTCTCACGACCTGCCGTAAATATACAAACTGACTTCAGCGCTATCGTATACAGGTGATCAGTATAGTATCGATCGGTAACTATGTGTAGATTGACGACAGGAAACCTTTCAGTCATTAGATCATCAGCTAAGTTGAACAGAAGGTAAATCTCATTACAGATAGGGGTTTTCATTTTCTTATTTCATCACGATACCCCCCCCCCCCCCGACCCCCGATAGTTATCGTATTTACATCTATAGACACCGATAGAGCGAAATAACGGAAACAAACCTTAAGCGGAATAATAACAAATGCAGTGATCAATTTACAATTAATTTTAATGATTCTTATTTGACTATTTTTCTAAAAATGATGAGTCCAAAAATGTTAAAAGGTATTTCCAGACATTCCCCGTTATATCGTGATACGGGGCGAAATAACGACATTTTATCTTGCGGGACGCAACTACGACATTTAATCTTGCAAGGCGCAATAACGACATTTAATCTTGCAAGGCGCAATAACGACATTTAATCTTGCAGTGCGAAATAACGACATTTGACTTTGCGGGGCAAAATAGACGTTTGAACTAACGATATTTGACCATGTGGGACGAAATAACTACATTTGATCTTGCAATCAAGTAACAACAATGCGAAAAATTATCTATAGCTGGGGGATAGCCCAACGTCACTGTATTGAAATGTATGTTTGAATTCTTACAGTTTTTGTGTGTCGATAACAAGGAATTAAGAAGTTTCAGCAAATCCATTTTTTAGCAAATAAGATAGGAGCTGTATTTGTTTAACTCGTACCGTACCCCTACTTTTGTCTTGCTGTTTTTTTTCAAGACTCGTAAGGTCTGCAATCAATAAACGAACAAAACCGATTGAATAAAAACACAAAAACGACATACGTATATGAATATCGACCACCTAGTAGCTTGAAATGATTATAAGTCATGTATCTACATAACTGTTGTCATACACTCGGCCACTATATAGCTTGGTCCGTCTAAGCGTTCTCACCTGCTGGTCGTTTTGATTAGATTTCGCTATTGACTCTTCCACGGGAATAATGCATATTCTAGCAAGGACTGAACTTTATATTGACCCGGACCTTGGCAGATGAAAAACGGCTATTGATTAGGATCATTAATTGACAACCTATGGAGTATAATTCCTGAGATAATCTATATAGATGCTAATTCAACATCCCGACCTGGAGGTTATGGTATGTCAATAAGATCATGTCATTTTGCTAGTCAATAAGGCATGGAGCTGACCAGGCGTTTCCATGGATAAAAAAATATGTTGTTGTTGTGAGTCGGTCGCGTTACACTTACAACAGGAAGGATCAATAAAAAAAATACCCTGTCGGCACCGGGGCTCGAACTAACGACATCTTACTTTCAAGATAAACATCCTACCACTAGGCTTAATGGAAATTTCCGCTAAACTGAGCTAGCAAGTTTACCTATTCTCTCTAATTATATACACTTATCCTATACTGAAGTGAAAGCGTTGATGGAAATGACCGCTTCAGAGACACACACACATATATATATATATATATTGATGTTCCTTGATTATCATTATCCTTATTTTTTTCGCGATGTTTGATTGGTTGAAATAAAGTCACGTGATCTATAAAAATAATATTGACCGCTTCTTTCGGTAAAAAAATGGGGTACAAATATGGAATAGTTTACGGTTGTCTGGCCGCTTGAAACAAACATTGCGCTGACCTTGATATAGCGTAAACAACGAAGATGGCAAAAACATTGCCATGAAGTTCTATCAAAGAGATGTTGACAACATTTTAGACCAAGGAGACACGCAAGCTTGACAAAAAAAAATAAAATAAAATAAAAATACAACCGTCATCTCTTCAGACAGAATTTGCAAGTTTATGCACATGTTCGTGACATATGAGGCCAGCTAATGAATGACACAAGAATTTAAATCGATAGCACAGAGAGATGCCATTCGATGACACTGGATCTTAACGTCATCAATATGAACTGAGAAGCTTGTTAAAAGTCAGCCTAATGTCTGTGCGACAAGAATATTCTTGCAGCTTATTAAAATGAAGATTGACTTCTCAAATTACCACATGTATGTTTGATTACAGATCATATTTTTATCTTATTTATTTTAGATTGAACATGGTAAGTCTGAAAAGTCATGATATTGAAATTATTATCCTGATTCAAATACGCAGCATGTTATGCTGAATTAAGATTTGTCATCCAACTAATCACATTTTTCGAATTTTCAACAAAATCGAGAAAAAAAAATCAAAAAATTATACATATATAGCATTTTAATTTCAGTTGATAACCATACCTCCACCTCATCGATATACTATAGAAAAAAAAAATGACAACAAACTTCGTGCTCAGTTAAAAAGTTTTGCCGCCCTGCAGGTAGGGCCTAAGAATTGTACTTGTTGCCCCCATTGCATGATCGTAAGAGGCGACTAAATTTGGGATCTTATCTTTTCTCTTCTTTCTTAACAACTTTCTTCTTCCTAATGTCTCCCTTAACAATGCCTCACTTTTGGCCTTTAGTTGAGCGTTCGCCGCTGTGAGGAAGGCTTTGGGTTCTGTCCCCGAGTCCAGACATACCAGAGTCTTTAAAAATGGTAGTTGCTGCTCCTGCTTAGCGCTCAGCATATTAGGAGTGAGACGACTGGTTCGCCCCGTTGTCAGTATAATGTGACCGGGTGGGGTGTGCTGCTGGGTGTCTTCGGCAGTATGCTTCAGTGAGGTAGCACTATAAATCGGCAAAAGTTCCGGCCTATCACAAGGAGACTTAACACGAACATACTGCAGCCTCCCAAAACACACATACGCACTCGCCACACGCATGCATGTCGCACGCACGTGAGGCCGTCCTTAAATGACCTTAGCTGTTAATAGGACGTTAAACAAAATAAACCAAACCAAAATAAAATGTTTTGTTAGGTTAATATTGCCATGTATACATCTCATTTAAATTCAATTTTTATATATTATCGGTGTCTGGACGCAGGTATCTATAGAATAACGCATGTTAACACGGTCCCTTTGAAAACATTGACAAACGAAACAATACTTTGGAATTCATGCAGAACGGATATCCGATATGGTAAAATCGACCTGATAGCAACCGGTGTGTTCGGGTTTTTCTAATAAACGCTTCAAAAAGGAATCAAATGATGTATGTATTGTATTGATAAAAGCGTACACTATAAACAACAACCGTTATAGATTTTACAACAATTGCGACAAAAGTTACGTGGAATTTTGTATATTCACCAGTCTTGTTTGCCCGGATGGAAGAGCTGATAAACCCATTTTATATGCTTCTCGATGTATTCATTGATTGGAAAAGGGTGTTGGTGACCTGTTATTTAAATACGTTTTAGGAAACATTGTAATTTTAAAGAGAATGATAGATTTCTCTGAAATATCATGCCGTTATACCTGTTTTTGCCCGTCTACACGGTATATATATAATATACAGCCAAGGTCACTGTGGCTATTTCTAGAATGGAATGGTGGTAATGTCATTCGATTTTTATGTCACATAAATGGTAAGTCACAAGCATAAATTTCTTTTCCTTGTCAACTTTGGTTTCTATAATATCAGTTAAATATGTAATTAGATTTGTAGATCGGAATTAGTTTATATGTATCAGGGACATAATCAATCTAATTAAAATCTAGATGGTCATTCTCACTACGTTCATGTAACGAAGTGAGAATGGCCATCTAGATTTTAATTAGATTGGAACATAATTCAACTTTGACTGAAAGGAAAAAAAAAATATGCCGATGATAATTCCGTTTCTATCGTTCAAACTAGACCCATGTGTTCGAAAATGACGGATGATGTAATGGACAGGAGAATAAGAGCTGTCCCTACCTGTCAAAATAAATATTAGTAAACAATTCAAGTATAGTTTATGTGTGTGGGCACGACAGAAGGAAATTAATTCCTTGTATATATATGTGTGTGTACATGTGGTGGAAGTTGTAGAGCGCGACAGGAGTTACTTCCCTTTCGCAGGAACTCTTAGAAAAAACCAAAAAGGACTATCGGCTTGCAGTCACTTAACACGTAATAGTTGGGTTTTGGTTAACAATACAAATGTTCAATTGTAAAACATTGTATTTATATCAGCTTCAACATATTTATATGTATGCTGTTTACTGTTGTTGGTGAGATGTTTCGCAGCCCGCATCTTACTGTGGACATTTGGGTACATGGAGAAATTATCTTGATGATACGTTTAAGTAGAGTGAAAACTGCCGCGCAAAATTAAAGCTTTCAGTCCTTTGAATTTCATTTAAAGAACTAAGATTTGTAAACATAAAGAAAAATATCATTCGTATTTTACATGTGACCTATTGGTCCAATATCTGTATATAATTAAATTTTGTTTGTAACAAACATTTTCCTTGGCTTAAAAATAAATATGACCAGGTGCACTAATATTTTATCCTAACAACATGCAATCTGTGATATATAGATAGAAATATAATTACATTTGTGAAGCCCATTTATTTCTTAATTTGGAGAAATATTTCATTATTTCTAGTACAAAGTATAACAATGAAGAAGTGAATTAGCTTTGTTTCTAGGTATATTTGTAAACAATGGATGACAAGTACAAGTATACATGTGCAGTTAAAATGGTGCAGTCATGAATATTTACAGGTGAATATATACAGTTTTACATTTAAATTAATCTTAAAATCATTTTCTCCAATATTGCTATCAAATGTAAAAAATAAATGGATTTAAGAATTTTACTCTAAAACTTTCTTCTATGCATATATGACCTTTTAGGCGAATTCCTTTACAAGAAACATTTGACAATTCTGTTATATATTTATATTATTTAACACATGATACCTCAAATGCTGGCGAAAACAAAACATATTTAGATATTGCAAATCATTATATTAGCACTACAAATCCAAGCATACATCCAGTTCGGTGCATGGTTCCATTCTGCCCTGTCCCTTTTTGTACAGTAACAGCTTTTGTTCCATTTAACTTTTGCCCATTCTGCAAAGATAGAAACAACGAATTTAGTTTTTAAAACATTCAATCAATTTCAATGTTGGAAAGACAGAGTTGACTGTGTAAATAATGTTTTTTTTTCTGTTTTTTTTCTTCTTCCGGTTTTTTGCTCGAGACCACAAGTACAGTGTTGTAAAATAACATATATCGTAGAATTGTTCATGTTTGATTTCTTACACCTGTAATGTAATTCATGAAAGATGAAGCATCTTAAAAGTCCGTCGTCCGTCAACATTTTCCTTAAATTGCTACTAATCCTAAAGTATTGAATGGATTTTCACCAAATCTATTCAGGAACATCCTTAGGAGAAGGGGAACAGAGTTTGTATAATGTTTTACTCTGAACCCCCAGGGGCCTGAGGGGCGGGGCCAAATAGGGGCAATAGGGGTTCATCCTTTCAATCGCTACTAGGCATAAAGTTTTAAATAGATTTTAACCAGATTTTGTCAGGAACATCATTGGGAGAAGGGGAAACAGTGTTTGTATAAATTTTTACTCTGAACCCCCAAGGGGCCTGAGGGGCGGGGCCAAATAGGGGAAATAGAGATTAGTCTTTAAATTGCTACTAGTATTAAAGTTGTTAATGTATTTTAACCAGATTTGGTCAGGAATATCCTTTGGGGAAGGTGAACAGTTTGTATATTTTTTTTATTCTAACCCCCAGGGGCCTGAGGGGCGGGGCCCGATAGGGGAAATAGGAGTTAATCCTTTAAATCGCTACTTGTCGTAAAGTTATGAATGAATTTGAACCAAATTCGGTCAGGACCATCCTTGGGAGAAGGGAAACAGAGTTTGTATAAATATTGACTCTGACCAAGGGGCCTGAAGGGTGAGGCCAAATAGGGTAAATAGGGATTTGTCTTTATATCGCTACTAGTCATAAAGTTCTAAATGGATATCAACCAAATTTGGCCAGGAACATTTTTTGGGACTTTGTATAAATTATTACTCTGATCCCAAGGGGTCAAAGGGACAGGGGAACTAGAGGAAATTCCTTTAAATCACTACTTGTCATAACGTTATGAATGGATTTGAACCCAATTTGGTCAGAAACATCCTTGGTGAAAGGGTTTGTTTGTTTGTTTATGTTTTACGGCCCATCGACAACTAGGGTCATTTGGGGCCAAACAATATTCTAACATGTTTTATTTTTAAAGTTAAAATCAGATAAAATTTGTCATTTTTAAAAGCATCCGTATTGTATATTTAGATCATTGATAAAAAGGTGGTTAAAAATGGTAAAATATATATATGTACGAATAGATTATGTGGAATAATATGTACGAGTAGATTATGTGAACTTTGTTATAAATAGAACGTCAAAGACAGTAACGTAAAAGACATCAAAGTCTATAAAATAGATCGATCTCTTTCAAGTAGCTAAATATTGTTTTCGAATCCACGGAACTGAAAAGGGTTTTCATATCCGGGACTCGAAAGTATTTATCACGAATGTGCTTGAAATCGGAACATTCTATTAAAAAATGCTTCCACTGTGAATTGAGCATCACATGCATAACACACCGGTGGATCCTCTCGTTTCAAAAGGAACGAATGAGTAGGATATGTGTGCCCGGTACGGAGCCGAGAGAGGACTATTTCCTCTCTACGATCCTTCCGACTTGGTTTTGATGTTTTAAGTTTTGGTTGTACTTTAAAAAGTTTGTTGCTCGTCTCGAGAGACCAGCGTTGCTGCCATTTACTCTGAATGGCAGAACTAATTACAGGTTTGAAATCTGTATATGGTATTTTAATATTTGTTTGTTGCAGATTTAGAGCAAGTTTTGCTTGGCGGTCAACAAGTTCGTTGCCTTTAATTCCGACATGGCTCGGAATCCAAAGTAATGTTATTTTGCATTTTTTTAAGATACGAGATATTCGTAAAACAAGGTTTTGTATGAGTATGTTCTTTGGATCTCGTGATTGTAAATTCTGAAGGACGGATAGAGAGTCGGAACAAATTATTGCCTTTCTGATGCGTTGTTCTTCGATATGGTCGAGGGCCAAATCGATGGCACATGCTTCCGCAGAGAAGATAGAGGCACCATCTGGTAAGCGGATTGAAGAGCAGTGGTGATCGGAATAGCATGCTGCGGAGACCTTTACTCCATCTTTTGAGCCATCAGTGTAGATCTGAACATGATCAGGAAAATCTTTAATGCACTCCCGAAAAGAAGATTTGTGCTCTTCGGGTAATACACTCGACTTTGCCCTCTCATGTAGAGTAAGGTTAATATCAGGTGTTTCGACAAGCCACGGTGGTACATCAGTTACGGTGTACTCGCCTATGTTGTCTAAACTGATGTTAAGTTCCTGAAGAAAATAAGAAATTCTAATGCCAAATGTTGGTAAAAATTTTTGGTTTTGATTAAATATGTTTTGGTATTTCGGATTGACAACAAGGTCAAAAGCCGGATTTTTCCTCTCTCGTCTGTGTTCGAAGAGCCCCACAGGCTGTTATGCCCATTAAAATCTCCGAGAATTATGTATGGTGTTGGGAGTTGGGAAACGAGGTTATTCAGTTGCTCATTAGTGAAAGCAACGCTTGGAGGAAGATAAATTGAACAGACTGTTACTTGTCTGTGTAAAGTTGCACATACAGCGACAGCCTGTAAATTTGTGTTTAACGTGATCATTCTGTGAGGAATATTTTTATTGACAGCTACAGCTGCGCCTCCTGCTGCTTTGATTCCTATAGCTGTGGTGCTATTATACAGCGAGAAATTTCTAAGGGTAATTGTGTTTTTTAACATAACCTCCTGTAGGCAAAATAAGGCAGGTCTAAACTCTTTCGAAAGATTTTGAAACTCTTCTATATTTGCTCGTAGTCCGCGTATATTCCATTGTATGATCGTGTTGTTATTGTTGGCCATTATCCTGGTTCATGCTGGTTGTTCTTCGGACTGACAGGGCTGCCTGGTGTAGGCTGTCTAGTAACAGCAACGTTGGTGATATGCTGTTCACTGTCGTCCATAAGAACGCCATACCTGTTGTAGCCAAGGATAGGGTCATCTGAACCCTTGGCCGATTTGTTGTTTAGGGAGGGATGCCTATTGATCCGAACCCTAGATTTTGGTGTTCTTTGGTCTTGAGGTGGTGTAGTGGCAGGTCGTTTGGTAATTCGGGAGGTGTCGACCGACGGCTGTGACAGAGTTCGTCGTCTATGGTGGTCGGCACCTACCTTAGATTTACGTTCGTTTGTGTTGGTTTTTGTAGTCGATGGCGATGGTTCGATTGGTGGTGGTGTGTGTTTAATGGGTTTTGAAGGCTCTGGAGGTTTGGGGGTGGCACTCCAGCGTGAGGCTCTCCCAAATAATTGTTTGTATTTAGGTAGGTTTGCCATCTCGGGAGCATCTGGACCCCAGGCAGACTGGTCCTCAAATGCTTGGATAGAGGCATCCTTCACCGAGACGGTACCTGCTGACGACTGTTTAACAATTGTGGGCAAACGTTGGGTTTGTGCTGTCCTTGCTCTCGACAATCCTCCTGGCTTCAGGAAAGGAAATATTCTCGGTATATTTCACCCGGAGGACCTCCCTTTCCTTCTTCCAGGCAGGACAGTCTCGAGATGAGGCCGCATGGTTACCCTGGCAGTTTATGCAACGCTTGCCAACAATGTTGCATTGGGCGTTGTCTGTGTGGCCTTCACGTCCGCAGTGTTCGCAGACAGTGTTCCGTCCACATCTGTCCTCGTGATGTCCGTACTTTTGACAGTTCCGGCATCGCAGAGGGTTGGGGATGTAGGCGGAGACACCGTACCTCTGGTAACCTATAGTTACCGTCTGAGGTAGCTGCGGCACTCCGAACGTGAGGATGAATGTGTTTGTGTTTATTGTTTGGCCATTGCGTCTGGAACGGATCCGCCTAACCTCCGAAACATGGATGTTCTCAACATGTTGGAAGTACTCCAGTATGTCGGCCTCGGAGTCGTTCTTCAATGCGGGGCACCTGATTACTCCCTTTGAAGAATTCAGTGAAGCGTGAGGCTTCACCTCGACATTGAGACCGGCAAAACTGGAAGTACCCATGAGATTCACCGCCTGTTGACGGCGGTAAACCTCAATGAGGAGAACACCAGATCTCATTGGCTTGACGGATTTTACCTCGCCCGCTATTCCCTGAATTCCCTTCCTCAACAGGATAGGCGATAACTCGGAGGTTTTCTTACCCTTATCTCTGGAGGACATGGTCAGGAAATGAGGGAACAACGGAGACGCTCCAGTTCCAGATGTAGTTTTGGTTGCAGTTTGGATTTGGTTTGGTATTGTTTTTGTTTGTGGGGTTTGGTTAAGTATTGTTTTCGTTTGCTGTGTGTCTGTTGTGCTTGATGACTCGCCTTTGCGTTTTGTGTCATTTTGATTGTTTGTACCCATATGTATGTAGAAATTGTTCACTACTTTTGTCCCCACCCACCACGGAGCCCAACAAGGGGACACTTTTGTTGGCACGGGCTTCCAGTGTCAAAAGTGTCAGGGTTACATCAAATAGTATACTCGCAAGAGAATGAAGCAGTTTGGTTCTCCAAAGCAGTAGTTTGGTTCTCCCACGATGGTGAAAGGGGATCAGATTTTGCATAAATGGTTACTGTGACCCTCAATCCCATAACTATGTATAGCATCGCTGGACGTTAAGGGATAAACACAATTCTTATGTAAAAAATAGGCCCAAGGGTCTTTCCCCACCCTAAGGGACTTAGTTTCTTTAAACACAATTATGTCGTAAAAATAATCTGAAGGGTCGTTCAGTCCCTTAGAGAGTATATGAATTAACAAATTGAACATGAACATTATTTTGACATTTGGTCAAATCCAACCAGGTGAGCGATACAGGCCACATGGGCCTCTTGTTTTGTTTATGCCTATTCATTCATTTTTTGGGCTTAATGACTTTTACAGTGTTGTAGACCGTGAGGAATGTAATACATAACAAACATACAATACTGACCGTTTAGAAGCAGCGGAACCTGCAGATCTACCAGAACCCAAAGCCTCCATCAGCTAGGTGAGCGCTCATCTATAGGCAAAACGGGAGACATTATTGAGAAGGACGTTTTTTTTAGAAAGACCTTTGTAAAACCACTATGTACGTTTTAATGGTTAGAATGACAGTTTTTGGATGTTATTGAAAGAAACCCGTAAGTTTTAATTCTTTCAAATATTGGATATCGTTGATAATTTGTAATTATATGGTGAAACGCGACACAAGGTGCGTTTGTTAGATCACTATGAAAATCGACTATTTTCAAGAATGTTTTGATAAAATGCAAACTATATTTTCATTTCCTTCTTAAAGTGATCTACAACATTGGCTTACAGTGGTCTGGCCACAAGATAACGAACATGTGTATGGTACGTATATATACACATTTACCAGACCTAACGTACATGGTTTATACAACAGTATAAATGTAATTGTCGGATAGCAGGGAACTGTATATCACCTATAAGACGGGTCTGGTAACGTGTAAATTTAGTAATACTTTATATCTCCAACTGAAAAGGTAAGAAAATAAGTAATATTCTAGCTGAAGAAAATGAATATGGTGTGATTTAACGACTTTCTTGTTTCCACTAATTACAACATGACCAAGGATCTAAACTGAGTTGACAAAATACATTATTATCGATATAACATTATGTTTACGGTGAACTGTCAGATGGTTTTATATCAGAACTTAGTACATTTATCTTTATAAACATGTATTACATTTTGCATCAACTGTCAGCTACTTTTAATAATGGGAAATAATCATCTTTCTAAACATGAATTACTTAACAGCGAATCAGTATCTTTTTGAACACACATTACATTGTACACCAACTAACGGCTAGCATTATAACAAGAAATCATTATCTCTCTAGTATATCATCGGAAAAAGGAAACACATGTCTGATTTTTCTGATAGAACTTTCAGACACGTTGTCTAAATTCAATTGAATTTTACACTGAGCAAATGTTCTTCAGTTAATATTCAGTCGACGCTGCTAGCTTTCAGCAAATTTGTCAAGAAATCACGCACCCTGGATACTCTTGCACAATATGTGCTGGTAAAACATTACATATCCTACTTTGGGAAAGAACAGATTACTCTGACAATGAAGGGGCATTCGCAACGTCATTTAGCCTAGCAATATGGTGTTCATGAGACAACAATACCCCGTTTAATTGGGCGTATCAGAGCCACATGGAGATTAGGTGAATGTCCCAGTTGCGGACGCCCACACATTACGTCGGCACTAATGTTCGGCCAGTGTGTCCACGAAGGATTAGGAATGGGTTCATAGAGTTTCATTTAAGGCCACGACGTCCTTATGTTGGTCCGCCACATATGCAGAAGCAGAGGCCAACTTTGAATGCAGTTGCTTCTTGCATATGCACCTAATCAGTCTTGTTTGGTCCATTGGAGACACCAGTTGTTCACTGACGAGTCTCGCTTTACGCTTTACATGTCAGATGGACAACAACGCGTCTATCGACGTCATGATGAGCGATATTCTGACACTTGCCTAACAGAAAGCGACAGAGTCGGGAAAGGGTCTGTTATGGTAGGGACAGGGATGTCCCAAGGTGTGAAAACATCTCTCGTGGTTATCCATGGTAATCGTACAGCAGTAAGATATCGGGATCAGGTCTTCAGATCACACGTTTTCCTTTTATTCATCATCGTAACCTTACGTTTCAACAGGACAACGCAAGCCCATGTTGCTAAAGTTTGTCATTACTTTCTGGCTCAGAACAACGTTCCAGTTGTTAATTGCCCACCATACAGTCCAAATATGTCCCGGATTGAACATTGGTGGGACGAGCTAGACAGGAGGGTTAGGAAGCGAGTCAACGTCCATATAACGTCGCTCAACTTATGCAACATGCAGACCCTTACTCTGGAGTGGAATAATAGCTCTCAAAGTTTAATAAACACCTTGATGGGGTCAATGTTTTGGAGAGTAGGAGCAGCGACTAATGCAAGAGGTGGGCACAAGCGCTACTGGTTTGGATAAGGAATCGGGGTAGGGCACCCTTGTTTGACCGGTATTAACGCAAACACCGTCTGTGATAGGACAACACAAAACATCAACATGTGTTCCGTGATGATGAAATAATCGACAGACTTCCACTTATCCAGGTCTTCTGTAATACTGGATAACACGTTTGTTATCGAGATATGATGTAATACTGGATAACACGTTTGTTATTGAGATCTACTGTGAACTATGCTCTGGGAACCATTCATATTTTTCAGGAAGCATCCCCAGGTGGTCGGGATTCACAGTTTTACACATGGACATCTTAGGTAGATTGCAAGTTCTTTAACAAGATTCTGTCCAAATTCGTTCTGAATCAACCTTGGGTTAATTAATATTGATTTGATATAAGCAGAGAGTCTAGGATCCCCTATGCCGGAGAGGTAGGGCTCAAACGGGGAAATTTGTCTTAATTCTTAAGAAAAAGGAAATGACAAGATTTTATTTTTATCAGTTCCCCATAAATTGAATCGGTGCCCTATAGTAATCACTCTGTCTGTCTGTCCGATTTTCCTGTGTATCCACAAAGTAAGTTCTCGTCTGTGTAATACTAGTATTTATTTTGTATAATTTTATTAATGAATACTTTGATATTTTGTTGCGACATTAGCACGCAAAGTTGGTCGGAATAAAACAAGGAATAAAATGACCAACAATCAAGGTCACGGGGCCAAAGGCTAATGTTGATCTCTGACATTGATGCTAGCTGGTAGTAGGGGATGTTATTAAGTTTTAAATAAATCATATAAAAACTAACATATGAGTATTATAATGTTATCTATCAGAGCAGCAAACAAGGACGTTGAAGGAAGCAAGAGTCCATCGTAGTATATGTATAATGTATGTTTTTTTTCCGTAATGCATCAGTCTTCAATGTGAAGGAAACAAAGACATAACATTGAAAATGTGTACGTATGTCACGGCCAGATACCGGAAACCAGAGCCCTCTTCATAGGGGAAACTCCCAACTAAAGGCCCAAAAATGAGGTAGTGTTAAGGGAGACATAAGAAAGAATCAATGTTGGAAAGAAGATAGTGCAATTTGGGCAACAAGTACAATTCTAATGTCCTACATGTATTGCTAATATACATAATACTGGCATAAGAGTGAGATATATCTTACCATAATAGCTGTTGTGAAGATATATGTAGCCCTTGGGCGCTCGGGACATGTATGTGTCAACTTCATGTATGTCCCGTGCGTGTAAGGACTCTTGTCAAACGTCATCGTATGAGAGAGGTTTGTTGAGTGTTGCACGGACTTTTTGTCCTATTCCCTGCACATATCATTCCTGTCCCCCGCTCCCTGTTCATTCTCCATCATGCCATTGGACAGTGCAGACAATTATAGAGCTAGCCCTGGTAAGTCTTCATGTATATTTTATAATGTAACTTTCTATATTCTACATTACATAATTGTAACCGTGGTCGCGTTGTGTACTATTGTCGCGTAAATATATTGTAATTGTTCCGGTCAATGTACTACGTAGATGTTATATGATTTGTAGGTCTTTATGTAAAATAAAGAACCAATAACCTGAACCCTGGTGTTTCCTATATATACCTCACCAACGGTTACAAATGGCGCCCAACGTTTGGAGACCAGTGCTAACAAGCGAAAAGGCTAGAGTCTAACGGAGCTGACGGTACGAGTCCGGTCCAGGAGAATTTTGAAATCCTGACGATAGGATGTTCCACTTCCGTTCCACGTTAGAATGCCAAGGTCAAGGCCGTTGTTGTGTACTTCCGGTGGAGCAGAATCACCCCAGAATCAACCCTGTGGGAATCTAGAACTAGAAGGCTGTCGTTTCACGTAGTTCTATGGAGACGATTGAGGTAGACGAGTCGTGTTAATGATGTATGTGTTTGTGTGTTATATGCAGCTGTCTCAATCTACGGACATTCAAGAGAAACATTCCTAATCATAAACTGACTGTTCCAATATATTGTAATATGTGCGGTTAGGTTTTGCGGTTTCGCTATGTTTTTGGACACTGTTCGTTGTTTTTTCATTTGATTTATTTCGTGTTATCATTGCAGCTTACCAGGGATCATTATCATCATTATCATCATTATCATCATCTAGAGATTTTATCACCTACATTTCATTTGCTTCATCATGACTAACACCGTAACTTGGCATAAGAGCATCGTAAAGGCATCCTCATACTTAACTGTCATCACCGGTGAGTAAGGTAAGTGTACGTGTGTATATTCATACCTTGACTTCTGGTATTACAGATGAGTGAAGGTAAGTTAGTCAAGTTTTTAGATAAAACTGTGGACCCTCCAGTAGCATTGTCTAAGTTTCCAGTCCTTTTGTCTAGCAGTAAGGGGTTCTACTTAAGTAGGCATCGTCAGTATATACAGAATTTAGGGCATGACCTAGAATTCTGGTGTCAAGCTGGAGGTAAATTCAGCTTTGCGCATTACTGTCTGAGACAGAAACTGCCAAATTTGGTACGTAAACATGCACATGTCGTGTTGTATATCTGGTTGGGTATCTGTGATTTGACCACAAAGTCAGGAAACTTCATATGTTTGTCACACTCATCTGATGAGGAATGTACTAAGTCAGAGACTTGGCAAGTTTACATCCCCAAGTTACCTTGATTTTTCTCGAAATTCCACCATACAGTATAGTGGAATGGAATAAATCCAGGGGTCATCCCAATACGAACCAGTTTGTAGGTCAGGACAAGATTTTGGAGGGACGGATAGGTATTTTAAATACCTACCTTTATTAAGATTTCACCTTGTCGTCATTAGGAATACATGCCGTGGGCGCAAGCGTTCCGTCGCCTTTGAATTGTTCAAGGACGGTGTCCATCCAACCGAGCTTTTAGCTAGGTATTGAATGAAGCGTCTAACCTTAAAGATCTTTGAGGATTGCCAGTGAGCTTTAGTGATTATAGCGTAAATTATTATATATTTTCCCATTTATTGTAAACAAAGGCAGAAAAGCCAGATTTGCCAGACAATGGATTAAACTTGCCTCCACCTTTGAAAGATGATATGGTAGTACTGCTTCAGAGAATGGGCAACTATGTGGTCGTCCCTGTTGCAGATAAACCCGACGGTGTCAATCCACACCAACCTGTAAAACAGTCCAGGTCAAGGACAAGTTCCCTTGCTCCTGGTGACCACTCCTTCAATGAGGCTAGTTTTTATACTCGTCCTCATCAGGTACCCAAATTACCCTCTTTCTCAGGGGAGGATCCTCCCATGAAGGGGGATGTTTTGTGTATGGACTGGAGGTATGAGATTCGCTGCTTAATGAGCGATTCTGAGGTTACATCCAGTTCCTTAGTTCAAGCCCTTAGGCGGTCACTCAGAGGTGTTGACCACCGAGTATTGGTGACCATGGGGGATAAGGCTTTTCGTAGGGAAATTTTAGTCGGACTAGATGCACTGTTCGGTTATGTGTCGACGCATGGCATGATCATGCAAAAGTTTTTTTAATTCTAAGCAAAAGCCAGACGAGTCGGTCACCAACTTTATGTGCAGACTTGAAAGTCTACTACAGCTATAGATAACGGGTCATTACACAAGGCTGCAAAAATGACTTACTGAGGCATACGTTCTGGACCTCACTGCACTCAGATAAACTTAAGAGCCAAACTCGTCATAAGTATGACATAGTTACCAGCTATGAGGAGCTCTTAAGAGAGATTTGGACTGTAGAAAAAAAACTGAATTTGGTCTCAAATGCTGGTAGTTCAGATAATAGTACTTCACAGCATAAAGATAAGAGAAAAGGTCAAAGTCATGCTGTCTCTGTAGAGGTCGAAGTACAGCTGATTTGTCCAAAGAGTTTGAGAAGAAATTGAAACTTCTTGAGGATAAAATGGATACCAAATTTGACGAGATCCTCAAAAAACTCGATAGCCATAGACCGCATAACAGTCAAAAGTCAGATCAAGGTCCTAATCAAGGTCAAGGTCAGGGTCAAGGTCCGAAAAAAACTTTTTTTAAGAATTCTGGTCAAAAGTCAGGTGAGAAGAAGAACCCAAACTAGTTACAGTCCCTGCTGTAGGCCAATCAGAGGCTGAATGTAGCATAAATGGCCAAACAGAGATATTGGATAGACTGTTAGGTGTATCCAATACGGGTTCTATAGTTTTAGAAGTAAGAAAATCAGATGTCTGATTGATAGTGGTTCCCAAGTGTCCACGATATCACAAACCTTCTATAACAGTTTGAAGATTAAGCCTGAACTTAGAGACTTAAGTACCCTAGGTCTGGATATTGCTGTGGCAAATGGTTCTGCCCTGAATTATTAGGTTCTGCCCTGAATTATTTAGGGTATATTGAGTGCGAGGTCCAGATACCGTTTATGCGGAATGCAAAATTTAACATTTTGGCTTTGGTAGTACCCGATACTGATTACAACATGCAGTGCCCTGTGTTGTTAGGTACTAATGTTATTAGGGTTATTAAAGATTCTGTAGCGGATGATTTCTTTACAATTCCTACTGAATGGAAAACCGCCGTAGACAGTATTTCATGTTCATATGGTGTTAGGTCCCTTAACAAGAAACCTCTAAGGGTAGCCCCATACGAGTCTACGGTGGTAAACGGTATGGTAAGGAATTTAGATCCGGGTGTAGACAACATAGTCACTGAAACCAACCTTGACATTTCCAACCTGAAATATATACTGTGTGCCCACGAGTTCTCAAACTTAAACATCAAATGTCGAGTACCAAGATCCAAATAAAAATTTGTAATTACCTGATTAGCGGAACAAATGAATGATTTTGGTTGTATAATGATAGGCTTTATCATTATCCAACCAAAATCATTCATTTGTTCCGCTAATCAGGTACAGGTTGTAGATAATTTAGCATCTAATCTGTCACCTGCTGAGTCTACAAAATCAGTACCGGAGGAGCTTGGTATTCAGTTAAACACAGAGAACCTTAGTGCAGAGCAGCTAGAAAGGGCACATCGGGTACTTGGGAATTGGAAACATGTATTTTCAACCAATGCTTTTGATATTGGTTGTACTGACCTAGTAAAGCATAAAATTGAGCTTTTAGATGAACGGCCTTTCAAACAGCCGTATGGTAAGATACCACCTGGTATGTATGTTACAGTTCTTGCTTCATTCGTTAGATAAATGACAATATTCGGGGTGGATTCTGTCGACGTTTTATTCCATGCATAGAAGAGGTACAGAAAAAACCCTGTAAATTGAAACAAAGACATACTTTCACTCACGGACACATACACATACTATAGACCTATACGAGTAAAGGGAAATAACTCCTACAATATTTTATACTATAATTTACGATATAGTGCAAATTACGTAACTCAGAAAAAGTACAATAAATGTTATTTTACTTTCTATATCTATACAAATGACATTTCTTGATATATTTATCCAACTATGATACATACAGGCTAGTTCCGTCTTCATATAAATGTGTTATACGAACTTTGAGAAATAAATGCATAGTTAAATATATATGTATAAAAAGTATATTTAACAGTTAATTTGGAATGGTTTAGCTTCTTATTTAAAAACAAGTTAAAGTATTAGATAAAAACTATTTAGCAATTAACCACTTACCCTGCAGCTATGGCGCAGAGGTTCCCTAAATATGGGTCATACCATATCATTGTGTAGTGCTCATATATACGTACTGACTCTTGGAAGTCTCGGGTAGAAGTGCCCAGGTAAATTTGCCGGGTACCCAGGTAAGAAACAGTCAAAGGTCATATCCTACGACTAGTCATTGGTCAGTCTACATTCATGTGTCATAACATGCATACTAATTACATTTACGTAACACACAACACACAAATACAGAACGTATACAACGTTATACATACATTAAGGTGGCTTGACTCAAAAATATAAAAGAATTTTAAACAATTACATTAATCCTAACCTTATTTAATATCGACAGGATATATTATTCCTGTATTACTAAGTAACATATATAAGAGCATAAAGTATACGCTGTAACATGTATGAGGAGGTCAGACAGCACATTAAAGAAATGCTAGAAGCGGGGTAATCAGAGAGTCTGCCAGTCCCTATTCTTCTAACGCTGTACTGGTACGTAAGAAGGATGGTTCATTAAGATTCTGTATTGATTACCGTATGCTCAATTCGCGTACTCGCAAAGATGCATACATGCTACCACGTTTCGATGACATAGTAGATAGTTTGATTGGATCAGAATACTTCTCAAAGTTAGACTTAAGGTCTGGCTACTGGCAGATCGAGATGGACGAGCGTGATAAAGAGAAAACTGCCTTTTCTGTTGGTAATCTTGGTTTTTGGGAGACCAACAGGATGGGGTTTGGTCTCTGTTGTGCTGGTGCTACGTTCCAAAGAATAATGGAAAAATGCATGGGGGATATGCATCTTAGATAATGTCTTATTTTTCTCGATGATATCCTCATATTCTTTCGTACCTTTGATGAACATCTTACAAGGTTGGAATCTGTTTTCGCCAGACTTGTGCAACATGGCCTCAAACTAAAACCTTCCAAGTTTTTTAAGACATCTGTTGCATATTTAGGACATGTAGTGTCTAAGGAGGGCATAGCTACATATGATGTCTGTTTGAGATACATCAAACAGAAGTTGTAAATCATTCAGTGAAACTTATTTGTACTGATTTCGTTTCTCTAATGAAATTTCTCCTTACAACTTTCTTAAGCAGGTACGCTCATGGCCATCGTGTCAATGTAAGTCAGTGACTTTATATAATTACAGAAGTAAAACTCATGAGTTAAGTTGAACTTTGTAATCGAATACTTATATGCTTAATAAATTTTAAATATCTTGCTGGTTATGTATCTACGTTGCAACAATTAAATACATGTATGGGACGTAAGCATGGGCAGCTTTTTTAATATCACATCATAAGGTCAGAATGAGTTTTCTGAAATCAAATATTACCAATAACGCAAAATGAAATATCTTCTGACTATTTATTACTTTATGATGTTATAATATGGAAATATAGGTACATGTTAACACATTTCCGTATGTACACCCTGAATATGTATTGCTCTTTTATTTCAGATAACTGTCTCCGTGTTTGTTGTAAATAAACCATGTGTCACGTTTAAGCATTGTTTGTATCCTAATCTTGGAAATAAAACATATTTTTTTGCACTAGATTGTCATTGGGGCCCAACGTATCATCTGATACATAGCGGCGGTGCCGTCGTATCCGCGCTTATAACCACGTGTCATAGCTTCAGACCACAATTATATTTCAAAATTGTTGTATAGAGTGTAGTAAGTACATATAAAAAATAAGACTATTACTTGATATTTCTTTATTCTTATTCTGTAATTTCGTCGTCGATTTGGTTGTCATCGTCCTGTCATCGTTCGGTAGCCATATTGTCTTTTAAAGATTAATCAGTAATCTGAATCGTCCACATGGAAACCGTGCAGAGTGAACTGAATTCGTTGGCAGTTTCGTCGTCGTGGATGTGAATCTCTTAGCCTATGTTATTGCTTTTTGTAACTGTTGCTGCTATTTGTAAGATGATGATAATATGATAATTATAGACTTTTAAATATAATGTCAGGTTGCTTTTAAGTTGGCTGATCGTGTATGTACCGTTGATTTGTTTCATTAATGACATCCACCTTATGAAATATATTGTGTATTTGGTTTGGTTTGGTTTATTTTGTTTAACGTCCTATTAACAGCTAAGGTCATTTAAGAACGGCCTCCCGTGCGTGCATTTGAAACATCAAACAAAGAAAATATGTAAGATATGTAAAACACAATTGGGACACTCGGGTCTATGTTTTGAAATGATAAATGTTGCTATGCTTATTGATATCCTGTGATACAGACAAAACGCTTTTAGTTATATCTTGGTTGTCGAAAGGCTATGGTTAAGTAACATCGCTTGAAATGGTACGTGTGATTCAGAAAAGGATTGAATTAGTATGTACATGAACACTCTCTTATATATTTGAACAGTTTTCCCGACTTCCTTTTATAACTAGTGTTAATAGAAGCAGTTGTTGTAAAAAAAAAAAAAAACAATAATTCATTTTATATAACCTGATGCTTGCGTACAGTATTATACTGTGTTATGATGTTGTGGTTATATACCGTCTGACACAGGCGTACAGTATTATACTGTGTTATGAAATATTACTTGTTCAGTTTTCATTTACTGTGTAATGTTGTTAGTATTCGTGTGTAATCGATGTTTAGTGGGTTTTTTTCTGTATAGCTTTTAAATCGTTTCATGTTTCAGTAGAGTTAAGGAGAACATATTTTATGTAGTTAATATGTCTTATGTGAATATAACGTGATATGTTTTTGAAAGTCAACATAACGTGTTATGTTTGTGAAAGCAAATATAACGTGTTATGTTTGTGAAAGCAAATATAACGTGTTGTTTTTGTGAAACTCAATATAAAGTGTTACATTTATGTAGGGTACATGTAATACAAAGGTCGATGTCACCAGGTATTTGTTCTTTTGTGTGTGTGCGTGTGCCTGTTTTGTTTTGTGGGAAATATAGAAGTTTGACCCTTTTAAAGTTACAAAATCCGATTGGAATCATTTTCAGTTTTCGCGTTATATCGCAAAACTAACACGTTATAACATGAAACTAATGCGTTATATCACGAAAGGGCCTGTCTCCGGTAATGTTAATTCTCAATAGGAGCCTGCCCCCGTATAATTTCTTATCTAGCTCAACTACAGTTTTTTTTCTTTTCCGAAGAATAATTTTACACCTTTCCGACACCCAGATTTCATAATGTCAGTGAAAATGTATTTTTATAAAGTTGTCATTTTCAGCATTAAATTGTTAATTATCTAAAGAAAGTCGAAAATCGGCAAATCAACCATAGGCTAATTCAACCCAAGATTTGAAAATGTTCCACCACTTACATGTTGATGATTTTTCCTCTCATCAATAGCATATTACGTACTGTTTAATAGGATAAAAATTGGTTTGCATCCAACGCCCAGTAAAAGGGTGTATTCTCTAAAGAACACAGTTTTTGTGTCTAAAATGTTATCATCGAAAATAGCATTTTTGATATTGTTTCTTCCATAAAACAGCCAAATGGCGCGATGGAAACATGACTTTTTGTCATAATCATGTCATGAATGTATTCTTTACGGTGACCATCATTTGATTAGATTTTCATTAATATTTTACATAACATACACATTTTATCAACACTTAGACAGCTTCTGAAAGGTACAACTTTGAGGAGCCATAAAAAACAAACCAAGTGACCTATATCTTTATACTTTATAGATTTGTGACCACAACGGCATGGGCAATGCACCACCAACAGGAAATTTGAATCAGAGAAGGGGCCATTTTGGAAACAGGCCCTTAGATAGGTTTCCGAGTATGAGATTATTACTTAATACACAGACGTAATTGGACCTCTTCTTGTGATAGATAACAGCTCATGTAAAATTACCCCTACTTGCGGTGATAGAACAAAGTCTGTCGAAATTATTTACGTCGATTTGGCTCAATCTAAATAAACTCATTGCCATTTAAACGTCAACTTATTTAGGCGATAGCCCAACTTGTTATAACAATTTAGTCATATAACTAAATACGAATATACAGATACAGCTATTATTCGAGTATGCCATATTTTATTGTAATACTTTTTTTCGTACAATTGTTAACTTATGGTGATAATTTCCGAGATATAGAACTTGCACTGCTGAATACATATACACTGTATAAACCAAATATAATCTAAATGTTATTGCTCGTTAGATCATGTTAATTTGTTTGTTACATATTTGACGCATGTGACCTTCGATGTACAACGTACAGCTATGGTTATTTATATGAGAAATTACAATAGCACAACTGCCAATGCACACTTACATTGAATGTGTTTGTGTGACTTGTGAGGGTCTATTATCGGTGTAATGAGTTAAGGTTTTTTGTTTTTGTTACTACACATTGGGCATTTTGAATCAAATATATTCAGAACGCAATGGTTTAGTCTGCTTATAATTACGCAGTGAAATGTATAAATATGTATAAAAGACATATACTTGGTACTTTTATTTATTCAATCAGATTACCTGTTTGTACTGTATTATTGTTTGATCCCGTTCAATGTTTATATTACTTTTTTTTGCTTTGTCAGATAACGACGATGGAATTACTGACGTCCTTGAACCAATAGCAGTGATCTTCATCGGCTTTATCTTGTTTCTCAATTTGTTGTTTTAATTTGTGGCCAGTAAAACAATTTAAACAATTTTCTTTCAATAAAGTTCTTTTGTTTACGATTGATCTTATTTCGTGATATGGTATCAATCTAAACTATTTTACAACAATTTCGAAACAAGTTATATTAACTGATATTAATCACACTTGCTGGCCCGGATGGATCTTACTGTGGAATGAAACCGGATAACCCTGGGAAAAACCACGTGGTCGGACAGGTGACCCCATACCTTTTCACGTCCGATCAGGGAATCGAACCCCAGTCGTCTAAATTTATATATTTAAGTTAACTTGTCTGTAATGACAAGTGGAGAAAAATGTACAACAAAACAGAACAATATATAACAGAAAATAAAAAATCTCCAACTAAATAAAGTAACTTAATATCAAGATTATTAAACCTACCAAGAAATCGATAGGAAAATGTAGAAAGGGATCTCTGAATAAGTACTGGATATTAACAAAAGTGCATCGCTTTTGAAGGAAAAAAAACCGGATCAAAATTATGCTAAGGAAACGTGACTTTATATCTTAACGAAAAATGTAGGAGATATCTGGACAAAAATATAATACTGAAAAACACTACATATCATGATCATAATGTATATTTTTAAAGAGATTGGTCGGGCGGACGGACGACGCCATATCATAAAAGTTTACAAATGTCTAACTTATTGATAAAGATATTGTGCGGGCGAGATAACACTACCCTGTCGAACCCCGTTATCTAATGTAAGTGGGCGAGATAACACTACCCTGCCGAACCCCGTTATCTAATGTAAGCTGACTTCTCGTTATTAATTCCATGCTTGATTTTCCTATCTTTTAGAAAATAAGTTGAAGTGTTATATGCTTTCTCTAGATCTATACATGCAGCTATAAAACATGTTGGGTTATAATTACGGACGTTTTATATTTTTACTTTCTGATGAGATATTTACATGATAGTCGAATGCCGAACCTTGGTTCCGGAAGCCAAAACTTTGATTTACACTGAAAATGATAAATGCAAATGGTACTTCAGTCTATAATTGATCATGATAACAAAGGTTTGCATAAGTGGGAAGTTAGTGATATCGGTCTATATGGTACCGGATTTTTTTTTATCCTTCTCTGAATTTATTATTGGTATATTGATAGCTTTGTTCTATGATCTAAGGTATATAATTTTTTGCTAAATAACATTACATTGCTATGATTTTTTATTATGGTGTTAGAAAGTTTATATCTGCCTTGTGATGCATGTTCTTTTACCTTGTAGAGCTCTTGAGATACTCTTCTGCAGTGAATAGATGGTTTATTTGGGTATTGCTGGGCCCTGTGTTGTTTTTCTTTTTGTTGTTTTTTCTACTTGCGCTTTGACATTCGTTTACCTTCAGCATTATACCTAATATGGGCATGTCTTTTGAAGGGATCCCTGTAATGGCTTCATCATCAAATTTATAACAGAAGTCGACCCAATGTTTATCTTCATTCTTTTTACCTGCTTCATTAAATGAGTTTTTTTGCTATTTTACAGGTGTAAAGGTCAAATTAAGGTGAAGAGGTTACAAATAGTTTCCCATCTTTAATGACTTTTCTTAGGGGTGGCGCAATCTTCATTTCACAGGGGGTATTTTTCCTTTCATCAACATTACCTGATCTACCATAGTTTAGTCTTTCTTTCATTTTGCATCGGTTTGATGTGTTTTTTACTGCAATAATAATTGAAAGTATATGCCAATCTGCTTTATGAATCCAATTTAATTTCTCATTGACTTGACCTTGCGTTTTGTTTAAACTGAGTAATGGTCAGATCCTAGTGTATTATTGCTGGTTTTTCAAGTGTGTAATGCAGTAGCAATTGGTGTCAGTATCAAATCCAGGTGTTTGGGTAACTTTGCATAGGACACAGTAGTTAAGCCAACATTCAACTATATCTCCACTTTTACAATTATCATAATAGTTTAAGTTAATTACATCATAGTCAAATGTCAGTGAGTACAGTTTTTAACAACTATTTTCTACAACTTCAGTCACAAGTACCAGAACTGTTATTTCATTACTTAAGCTTTTCCCTTTAAAGCAATATGTTTTAAACATTTCATTTGTGATTTCTTGTTTTCTTTTCTTTCTTTTTAGCCTTGTTAATGATGAAATGATAATTATGTCCCCCAAACGAAGTGGGGGGACATATTGTTTTTGCTCCGTTTCTTCTTCTTCTTATTATTATTATTCTTACAAGCTAACCGGTAATAAGTATTTATATATTCAAGTATTCAAAAGGTAAAAATTTGTGATGGTTCATGGATATGGGCATTTCAGCTGCATAGTCCAACAGCTAGCTTTTGTGGCTGTGCGGTTGAGTGTCGTGTCTGTGTACCGTAGTTAAGCAACGTCGAGCGTGGTCAGCTCTTGGATGGGTGACCGCTCCGTTGTCCCCCTGTGCACGTTACATTTGGTGGCAGCGAACGGGCCTGGTATCCTGTAGGGTGCCCTCGGACAGCATGGGAATCACAATGTTCCTGGAGACTTGTTGGTGACCATGGGGTGTGGTCATGAGGCGGCACCGCTATAACAACAAGAAGGACAGTTGTGTTTGCTGAGGATGCCAGGTTGAACCCATGGAAGCTTCGGGACGAAGCTTGTCGGCGAATGGGGTAATGTGATGGTTCATGGATATGGGCATTTCAGCTGCATAGTCCAATAGCTAGCTTTTGTGGCTGTGCGGTTGAGTGTCGTGTCTGTGTACCGTAGTTAAGCAACGTCGAGCGTGGTCAGCTCTTGGATGGGTGACCGCTCTGTTGTCCCCCTGTGCACGTTACAAAATGTAGTAATCCAGACGATTCTGCCGTTGATACATTTATTATGAGGTGTTTACAAAAGGACGATAGTAACGTGACCCTATGGTCAGGATCAGCTGAGGGAGTCAGATCAGACCTGCAGACCAGTCAAATTTAAACAAAGATGCACTGTACATGAGAAGTACAAATATTCTTAATAGAAAAATCTCGCGGATAAGTAATTATTTCGACTATGGTTGAGAAGATGAATTATTTGATATGACCATAATAGCTGTAAACTGGAAAACGAAAGTAGATCTAGCCCAACTAGGTGAAGCAAATACTGCTATTTTCGCAATAACTGTTCGTTTTACTTTATACGATAGCTATGAACAAAATCAGTTAAATCAGTTAAAATCCTTCGGTTGTATTTAAGAACATTGGTGTCTCAAAAAATGCGAAAATAATCCGGTAATGTTCAAGACCTTCTGTTTTTATTATCGTCATGTTTTCCGGGTCACGTTCTAATAGCATGTGAGCTTCCGGTTACGTCATCAAATTAATTTCCCGCGAATTTTATTGGGAAATCTAAATCAACACTTAAAATGAAAAAAACGTAAATAATTGCTACGATTCGCTAACCTAAAGCATAAGTAATTGAAATTAAATTATTTTAAAATTCATATTTCGTTTCTATTATAATCTTAAAATTTGTATCACAAGATCGTTTAGAAGCTTTGCAGTACTGACTCTTTCAAACGCACAGATGCTTTGATTTGAACAAAGATGGCGACCAGAAGCTGTGAGGCGGTTTGGATTGGAATTAAATTCCGTATATTTCGGCAAGTAAACATCGTACAATGTTCCCGTGTGGTCAGATCATCTAATTTCGTCATTTTGTATTCAGAACAGTTGTTTAGTCGCTACGGTCATTAACATAAAAATTCGGATTATTATATAAATACTTATTTAATTATTATTTCTTCCACTTTCTTCCGCCGCGGAGGTTTCCAACAATTTTCTCAGAAACTACTGGGCGGATCATCATCAAACTTCACAGACATACTCGTTAGTGTATGGGTGTGTGCTACCAGGTGTATTTTTCGCGATTGGACATCCAAGATGGCCGCCAGAGCCCACTTCCTGTTTTTAGATTTCGGTCTCCGATTTCAGTGAAAATTGGTGTATATGGGTTTTTAGGGATGTCGAATAACGTGGTAACGTTTTCGAAAAGATTTGTTGCCATGGTAATAAAACGGTGGCCTGTGATTGGTCAAAATTTAGATGTTGTCGGATTAATCTGAAAATTGGTACATAGGGGTATTGAGGGAAGGCGAACACAAAGGTACCACTTACGAAACCGTACGTTGCCATGTAAACGAAATTGAGGCTTCTGATTGATTCAAATTTAGATATTGTCCGATTTTAATGAAATTTGGTAAGTATGTGCATCATGGGACACCAGTCACTCCCGTAACCTCACTTCCACATTTTAAATAAATGGCCGCCATTTTCTGGCTCATGATTGGTCACATATTGTCCGATTTTAATGAAAGTTGGTATGTATGTACAACATGGGACATCAGTCACTCCCTTAGCCTCACTTCCACATTTTAACAAAATGGCCGCCATTTCCTGGCCACTGATTGGTCTAAATTTACATATTGTCTGATTTTGATGAAATTTGGTACGTAGATACATCATGGGACACTGGTCACTCTTGTAACCTCACTTTTACTTTTTAATGAAATGGCCTCCATTTCCTGACCTCTGATTGGTCTAAATTTAGATATTGTCCGATTTTGATGAAATTTTGTATGTAGGGGTAATAGGAGGCTCCAAAATCAACCGAATGGTTCCAGACGGAGGGTTCTGATTGGTCTAAATTTAGATAATGTTCGATTTCAATGAAATTTGGTATATAGGAATACAATCCAATTAAAATCTAGATGGTCATTATCACGACTTGGTTTGGTTTGGTTTGGTTTATTTTGTTTAACGTCCTATTAACAGCTAAGGTCAACTACATTACATGAACATCTAACATCATCCCATCAGGGGTCACGTCAGGGTGACCTTTTGGATTAGCCAATCAAATGACTACTTCCAGAATCTTGGAAGTGAATTTTATATGTCCGAATTAGCATGACTAGAGTGCATAGCTTGTATAATCTGTCAATTTGTTTCAAGTCATTTCGTCCCATAACGCATATAGCTATATACTGTGCCGAAATGGTTTGCTTCAGATGTATGCTGTGACGAAATGTTTTACTTCGATGACAACGACAAAATGCCAATTCGCCCTGAAAGTGAAGTACACACATCTCAGAGGTCATCAGAACGTGACCCCTTATGGGATGTTGTTAGATGTTCATGTAACGTAGTGAGAATGACCAACTAGATTTTAATTTGATTGATAGGAATATTGAGGGATGCCGAACATAATTGTGCGACTGCCGGGGCGTTTTAGGGACATTTGTAATGGTTTCCCATTACAGTTAGTACTTGTTACATCCGCTTTTATTTCACATCCGTTACGAATCTTGCATCTTTCCCATGACGACGATGTGTATCGTTCATAATTTATGAAAGAGTAGCTGCACTGCACAGACGACAGAGTTGTTCTCCGTCATCTTTCTTTTAGAATAAATAAGTTTTCAAGTGATGATCTCAATGTAGTTCATCAATTTGTTATATGTTGTTTATCAAAAAAAGTATTATTGTACAAAGCTTTTGTCTGTGATATGTATAAATGGAAAATAAAGGGCGACAATTGTACGCAAATTGATCACTATGCATAAACAAATTGTGGTTATATCTTATATTCTTTTATTACACAGAGCACAAACTAAGTAAGGTACAAATTAAAGAAACCTTAACTTTCTTCGCGGAAATATTTCCCATTCCACAGGTAGAGTACATAATGAGTTTCATCAGAAGTATACACAGGCATTTTTAGATATCGAGCATTCAGTACCTAAGTTGATTGATGCACCAACATATAAAGCAAACAAAACTCAAATTTATTTCAAATAAATAGATACATGTATGTGTGTTAAGTATCTACCTCGTAATTGGAACATTAGTCCATGTAACCTTTATTCAGAATATAACTGGATGTTTATCTATATAATTTCAATCCCCGACCACCATAAATCTGTTAATATTCGCAAAGTTTGATTAGTAACCCTTTTTATTTGTTCATATTATTACGAATTGAAATAACAAAATCATGTTTGTACCGAAATCAAAACGATATAAAAGTTTAATATAAAATAAATATTTATGCATGGTCTAATAGTGATCATGACACAAATCATTTGTAATTATTCAATTATATATTCAAAACACATCTCACATTAAAAGTACCCAAAAATGAGAACGGTTACAGAGCCAGATAACTCGATAATTAGACAATTTCCTTTACTCTGAATGTTCAAATTCCAACTAAGCTGATAAAACATAACTTTATTTTGATCACAAAAAGTAAAAAACAAATCGACATTATAATGAAAAGTTATCAGTATTTTTTTTCATTCTACAAAGAGATAATTTCATCAGTTTATTTCTAAATCTGTTGAACATTAAGATGGGTCTCCTCAAATCTGTGAATAATAATTAAAAACACCATCAAGGCTTAATAAAGTAATCAATTCATTATTTCATTTTATCGCATAAGATAGGAGAAAAACATAGACCGTGACTGATTATTTTTTAAATTAAAAAAAACTGCTTATTACAATTAAGATATTAAAAGCGTTAGAATAAAGCAAAATGAAAACAAATCTATAAATATATGCAAAGTAGATGCGTCTCCCCGTCAGCGTCACAGAAATGAAAGATGAAGAAATATATCTAATTAATCAACAAATGATTATCAAAGCGTCCTAAATATTATCGCATATCGTATCAGACCAAAAGTTATTTAACAAACATTGAAGCCGAGTAAAATTTCTTTGGTATGCAAATAATCAATTCCTCACTTTAAATTTAGAATGAGACAAAAAAACTTAGAACTAGGAGGTTGATAATAAAAACAAATCTGTAAATTTATGTATTGCGTAAACAATGTACAACAACTTATTATTTTTCGATCATAATTACTCCTTGTCAAAGATTAGCATCTTAATATTATTAGTAAAGTATTTCAATGAAATGTGTAACTAAATCCCTATCACGCGTTGTATTCAGGGGTTGATTTATTATTGACAAGGAACGTAGTCGGCCCTTTCGATGTTGAAACAAAATCAAGTAATCATTGATATGGTGCTCGTATTAATAGTTCCTTGGTTGACAGAATCCGGCATGTGCGGGCGCCAATGCTGTGGGTCGAGCCGAGGTTTTAGTCTCCATATTACAGACAATACCGGACAGGTATGTTAAATGGTTAAATACAATTACAGATTAAGCCTTCGTACATGTAGATCACACATGTAAAATTAATTATCTCGCATGTGTAAGCCTTATGTAAAGATATCTTGGAGGTACATGTACCACACGAGAACAAAGTGAGAAAGGGAGGATACCCAAAGTCTTGCTACAGTATAATTTTACTATGCTATAACAACCTAATACATATGCAGCTATCAATTAATAGTCGAGCTCGTCTGGAGGATTATAAGTACATTGAGCTACGGTTTCATCAGTTCACTGTTTAGATTGCACATCCTTTATTTTATTGCGGTTTTCAACAGCCATTATGATACTTGAATACATATAGTTTCCCGAGTCGCACATCAATGATAACAAACGCAAAATGATTTCGTTGATAGAAAAAAAGAGAATATTATGAAGATCTTAACCATTTATTCCGTTAAGCCCTTCGATATCCCTCAATGTACTTCATACCCACGCAAACAAACAAACACCTTAATTATTGACCTCCACTTCATCTTTCTGTTAACCTTCGGGAGCATGCAGTTGATGAATCAGGCCTTGTGATTGAAACACGGGGTCACCCGTACTTACGACATATGGGTAGATGCAAATTCTTTCCTCAATTCCTGAACGGATTACCTCCGGTCTAAATGCACATCCATTTGTTTTAATAACACGTGCATGTTTGTAGGAGATCATCAAGTGTGTTCGAGATTTTAAATGCTGCGTCGGACTATGCTGGCTGGCTAACTTTGATGCATGGGCCCATGAAATAGCTGTGGAGGCACCTGTAGGGACAGTTGTGGGATATGTACGACAAGAGTAAGTTTGTTTTAATGTGTTGACACCAAGTGCGCTTCTATCCGATACAGGTATATCATGTCAATAAACGTTGATAACACTTGCTTCACATTTTATAAAAATAGAAGAGTTTCGTTTAGAAGTATAATAATCAAAACACCAACATATTATTCAAATTCAGAATACACATGGTAAATATCTAAGAACAAGAACTGAATTTACCTTTTCCCGGGTACAGTTATATAGTATTCAAACTTCTTTGAGAAATAACATGGCAATAACCAGATGATGATGATGATGATGATGATGATTTGGGGCTTATTTCCTCAATATATGGATATTTTATTTGTTTAAATACAATCTAACACCAGCTTATCCCCTTTGTTTCGTAGGCGGTCACTGTGGACTCCCCACTATAGCATCAGAGATGCTAGCAGGGAAACTGTATTTAACATAAAGGGTCCTTGTTGTGTGGTGAATGGATGTTGTTGGGACCAAGATTTTATTGTAAGTACTGCTAAAGGTTAAACCTCATGGCGTATTAGATGCAAACGATAAAGTTCATTTTAAAGTTTTCCGACAAAGTTACAGGTACATTGTAATCAATGATCATAAGACATCTTATCTAGATTTTGTATTAATTTCTGTTAGGCATTCAGGACATTATGATTAATACTAGAAACATATTTTTCGATTACTTTCCATTATTTAAATATCAAATATAGAGAAACAGAAACTGTTAGAAGCATTATTGATAATGAAACTCCGTCGATTCATATATTAGACGTTGCGAAATTCTGAATTAATGACGTTATTCAAAACCATACCATTAATTATGCTTTATTATGACGATGCAATGATTGCATTTGGTTTTGTGATGTGTGGTGGTGACTATAGGTATCCTAATTCAAACAAAGGAAAACCAGGCGCGTTTTGTATGATTTACACGAAACACTGTATAATGTAATTATATTTGATGCATTTCACATACATTTACAGGTTACAATGTATATACAGCGACACTCACTATGATCAAATTATGTTTTTACAGGTGGGGTCTAAGGACTGGACAGACGAGGTAGGAAAGATCAGCAAGAAATGGAGTGGGTTTACAAGGGAGTTAAATACAGAGGTCGATAATTTTGGAATTAATTGTAAGCTTATATTCCTTAACCTTGCTTTTCACAAACAGTATTTGTAGTTTGTAATATGAGTGTGTCATTTTTGGCAATCGATTCAGAAGCTGTTCAAAAGATGGTATGATTTTATTTTTAAAAAGAAATACATAATTGCATGTTAAACTACGTCATTTTGGCCTTACGACACCCAGGCACAATAAAGTAATCCGACATAATAAAGTAACCATACTGAATATACCATAGCTCACATCAGCGCAGATTATACACTAAAATATGAATTTACATGGAGACTTTTAAACTTTAAAATAACTTTGCCTGATAAGCTTAGAACTTAAAATTTCTTTGCGAATCATACGTCATTGCAGATGGATTTTCTTAATACAATGACCATATCGTGGTAGCGGTAATTTTTTAATGTAAACAGTCGATATTCTAGTGCAAAATCGAACTACAAAAAATCACGATCAATCAATAACCGTTTGGCAGGTTTCCCCATTAACCACATGAGTTTGATGTTTGAACATTAGAATTAAGCTGCAGAGTACATTCAAAGTCCAGTATTCTCAGATTACATGTTTACACCGAAACCTATCACTTATGCCTGATCTCATCTAAGTTTTATGGATAATGTTATCTTTACGTATTTCCGAATGAATGTTGAGGCCATGCAATTTTCTGCAAGTTTGACTCCTTTCCATTTCGGATCTAAAATTTAATCTCAAGAATGAAGTACAGCTATGACATTGCTCTGGAAACACGTGACACCAATACAAATGTTAATTCAACCAACTTATGTAATTCAAATGGCTTGTTTCTTGTTGTATTGTCTTTTTGTCCCATAAAATGAAAATAATTTGAAGTCAAATAACTATACAATATTTTATTTAATGTATCGAAATCGTAGCAATGATAACATTCAGAGAATATTTCATAAATTTCACAAACATTCCATTTTTTGTTTTAGTTCCAATGGATTTGGATGTCAAGTTGAAAGCAGTGATGCTGGGAGCCGTTTTCCTCATTGTAAGCACATTATTATTTAAATGAGGTACATGTTACACAAGGTATTTGATAATGTATTGCTTACTGGAATAACTATATTGTTAGGACATAAAATGACAAATAGAGAGGACACATACTACATTGATATAATGCATATATGTCACAGGAAGGAAAACGAGCACACTCCTGCTGGTTCTTTCTATATTTTATTACCGGAGATTAGGACATAACTTGATACAAAACAAAAAAATCCCGAAACACAAAATAGCCTGTATGAGTATGATATACATATGTAGCCTACATGTACTCGACAAAATATTAACTGACTGTAATAATTCTATCTATGAAATAAAGTTATAATTGTTAGTCATTCTATTATATTTGTCAGGATAACATACTGTCCAAGACTGTTATGTCTGGTAAAACGGCAAGTCTGTACACAGGTCTACTACATAATTGGTCACCGGACCCCAGAGGATATGTCCTACCGACCTATTAACGGCTACTGCGGCGTTCTACCCTAACCCACCGGTTTTACTATTCTCGCTCTCACTCTTGCACGATTTTCTACACTTTCATACCCTAATTTATATATAAGTCGTCGTAAACACCACCAAATATGGACATACATAGTATGGACTACACGTACATGACACTACGTTACTAAAATTAGACAAGGTACTTTCCACATTACAACACAGCACTGACAAGTACATGTAACGTGTATACACAATTCACAATCTTATATTAACTAATTATTTTAGTTAATTAAATTGTACCTGTGACATATGTTTACAGTATTGTAAGGTTTTAAAAAGTTCATGTTATCATTTTAGCCGACATTTCTTTTAGTAAGTTTTGTAATTCCGTTCATTCTAGGGCAGTTAAAGTATATATGCTTATACATGTACAAAAAAATCATTCAAAGTATTGATGATCAAATCATCAAATCAATTTATGAGTTCATCTTTTTAAAGATTTTAGATAATAAAGTATCGGTAATGCAAGTAACACCATACATAATAGTTTTCACATTTAAAGGGAAGTAACTCGGTTTATTCGTTTTTCATATCCATTTTTATTTCTAATAGGTCGGTATTATGACGACAAGTTGATATGTAAGAGGTATGTAAGAAAAGTATTTACAGTAAATATATATCCTCTTGAATGTATCTATATTTATATAAACATATATTTTTTTTCTCTTTCAGGATTTTATATTTTTTGAACAGAAACAGAACTTGCACCATTGAAACACCAGTGTACCTTGGATTATTTTCTGCGGAAAAGATGGATACATGCAATCTAATTATCTAAGCCATACATATTGATTGATCTGACATCTCATATAGATTTTATCACTGATTTCATTATCAATAATGACACGATGTCAAAATACTTCATTCGTTGTAGTTGCAGCATCCACTGCTTCTTAAACAGAACATGCTCTTACTCAAAACAACATTTGAAAATAATAATACCATATGTACATTATATTTAATAACAAAACGAGCAACAACATAGAGTAACCATGTAACATATAGGCCGATTCGGAATCTAACTCACAAAATAAGCCGCATATAAGAGATGGAAAATTAAAATCAAAGTCGCAAGAACGAGTTTGATTCGAGGTGTATCGGTGAAACAATGACATTATCATTGGTCTTGCCAAGAAAGTGAAGTGACAAGAAAGCAAAATCTATTCGATTGCGAATATAATGTTATTCTATTAGCTCAGATGGTGACATCGTAATAACAGAAATCCATTAAACAACACAGTAATAAGAAATATCTAAATTACAGAAAAAAATGATGTAGTCTTAAAGTGATCGCTTATAAAACCAAAACAATACTCATTTTACAGTATGCAATTACAGCAATTAGTTTTTATTATAAATTTAAAAGATGAAAAGAGAAGCTGAAACTTTTAAGGTTGGTAAAAGCGCAAAGTGTGTAAACGTTTGATATTAAAATACACAACGGCCTTCACTAAGCCAGCTGTGTATCCAATTAGAGAGCGATTGGTCGATAGTTTAAGCCCCGAGGTTGACATGATCCCATGACGTCTGCATACCGTTTAAATCAGAGGTTTGGCTCCGAGAGTAGACGGGATATGTCGAGATTGCAAATTGTTATAGTTTCACGTACACATGAGAAACCGTATACAAAGTAGATTTTGTTCATATTGATGATTTTGCATTGATGTACCAATATTGATTTAAAAATGTATGTATTCAGTATCGTGAATTCAAATAATTAATCAACAATCCCAAAAACAGAAACTAGTTGTTATTAATTAAATGTTACTTAAACTAAAATTAAGACACATTATCAGTCATTGAGTATTTTATCTGTGATGTCTGAAAAAACCCTGTATTACTTCCTTAGACACTCTCAAATATTAGCGTATGACCTTGAAATTACAATAGCTCTAAGATGAATCTATGGACATTCAATGGTTGCCGTATATGCTGTAAATATATAGCAAATGCATCATAACGTAGTGAAATTTATACAGTAAGGAGCGCGCTAAACTAGTTATCAATCATGGACGTTTCATGAGAACAATGTAGTGTTTACCAACCAAATACAAAATATTAACCGAGGGAGAAGGTCCTCACATTTTCAAATTTGTACATATCTACATTAAATCAATGATACTTCTTAACCTATTATACAGAAAACCTTTCTTTTTCTTCACAGAGTTTCATAAAATAAAACATTTCAAAAAACACAAAATACAGAGTTAGAATATCCCAAGTTATCTACTGTCACAAATACATCATCATGTTTTCATTTGTGGCTGTCGATATACATGTACAGTATCTTATATAAAAACACAGAGGTACGAATGGTCCAGTTCAAAATTTATAGATTACATGTCGACATGTTATATATATCAACCTTTCGGAAGGTGATGGACAATAGCAGCCAAAGGTAAGAAAACTCCCGAGGCAATCGGAAAGAGTCATATCCGCAGTGAATAATTTTGGCGGAATTTTTGAATCAAATATGACTGGTATCGTGTCTTCGTGAGTAATCGTTAATTAATCGCTTAATGTGTGATCAGAAAATTATCAAACGTATTCCATAATTAGGAAAGGCCTTTTATAAGTAGATTGTGATATGATATATTCAATGATACAACGTTTCTGCGGACCTGCCAAGGTGTTGCGCAACTTCCGGTCCATAGCATCACTTTTTTGGAGGGAATATTAAAAACTTCCGACAAAGTGCTTTAAAATGGGGAGTATGAGAACAGATGGACAATTAAGGATTATATGTGTGAAAATAATAACTTATAACGAAACGATAGCAGCAATTCCCGTGAAAAAAGACTGAAAGTAAGTGTTGTTAATTTATATTTGAAATTGGCGCCCTGGGATTTCCAGAATCGGAGCTTCGTCCCTTGTGTTATGTTTATATCGACCCCCCATATATTTTATACATACATTATTATTGTAACGTGTCCCTGTGATCAAATGAAAGAGATTAAATTGATAAATATCTTCTTCATCTAAATGACAACCAAGGGAAAGACATAGGTTGCCAGTGCTGGAACAATCTTAATTTTTTTTTAAAAAGTTTTCCACATTACCGGTAATATATACCACATGGAGACAAACACGAACATACCGCAGACTCCTGAAACATGTATTAAGTGCACCAGTGACCAGGGCCCAGTTGTTCAAAAGGTGATTAAGCTAATCACAATTTAACAACAATCATAAAATTGTGATAAAATAATTTCTGGTACAACTAACATCACAAAATTTTGTGAAACTATAACACACCGCAGTTTCTTCCTATTTGCCTATTTTAAGGAACATACACACGGAGGTTCTGAAGTAAAGGCGAAATAAAATTTTCACTGATCAAGTGATTAAGCTAATCAACTTTTGAACAACTGGGCCCAGGTAGCTCAGTGGTGAAGTGTAAGTCTAGAGTTTGCAGGGTCTCGTGTTCGAACCCCTGTCTGGCTACTATCTTTCTCCTATTACATATTTAGCGAGCTTGGAAATCCTTTGGGAGGATGCTAAAGCAACGGGATATCCGAACCTGTTATCTTTGGCGGTGAAGATTTGATAAAAGGAGGGAGGAATGTTGCGGAACTGGACTGGGTTGATCATCGGCGACCAGGTACATTCTGTAGCTCAGTGGTAGAGTGTCCGTCTAGAATTAGGAGGGTCCTGGGTTCGAACCCTGGTCTTGCTACTTACTTTTCTCTTTCTCCTGTTATAACATGTGACACACGTACTTGATACATGTACATGTATGTCTGTTACTGTGACAGGTTATGAGTCATAGAGTACAAAGACAAGTTACTATTGTATGAGCTCGAGTCATAGGGTCTCCCCCACCCCCCACTTCAAATTCTTGTATATATGACCACTGGGGATGTCAATTTTGCCAAATTTTAATCAAGTCCCCCAAAACATCGCAAAATACGTGTAACTAATTCTCATGTCCCTGTGGGTAAACAGAAGTATGAAGTCAATACAGGGGGGGGGGGGGGGGGGGGGGGGGGGGAGTCACAACGTTCCAGAAGCAGAGACGTGTATATCATATACACGTCTCTGCCAGAAGGTAGAAAATTGAAGTAATACAGATAAATCTGCCGTTTCTACAAAGGAATACGTAGTAACGTGACCCTGTCAGGGTCAGCTGATCATGAGGGTACATTGTAGTCAGATCAGATCTGCAGATCTAGACCAGTCAATTGTAGACAAAGATGCACTGTACATGAGAAGTACAAATATTCTTAATAGAAAAATTCAGCGGATACGTAATTAGATGACTATGGTTGAGAAGATGAATTATTTATATGATCATATCTGTAAACTGTAAAACGAAAGTAGGTCTAGCCAAACTAATACTTTGTAGGTGAAGCAAATACTGCTATTTTCGAAATAACTGTTTATTTTACTTGATACGATAGCAATAAACAAAATCAGTGTTACCTTCCGTTGTATTTTAGCACATTGGTGTCTCAAACAAGAGGCCCATAGGGCCTGTATCGCTCACCTGGTTGGATTTGACCAAATGTCAAAATAATGTTCATGTTCAATTCCTTTTGTTTGTTAACCTCAAACAATGCTATTTATGGTTAAAGCGTGTGGATCCCAACTGCTTTAAAGAAATAATGAAGTCCAGACTCTCTGAGTTTACAACATGCATTTATAACTTTATGACTAGTAGTGATTTAAAGGAATTACCTCTATTTCCCATATGGGGCCCTGCCCCTTTTGCCGCTCGGGGGTCAGAGTCACCATTTATGCAAAATCTGTTCCCCTTCCCCCAAGAATGTTTCTTACCAAATTGGGTTCAAATCCATTCATAACTTTATGACTAGTAGCGATTTTAAGGAAATACCTCTATTTCCCCATTAGGCCCCGCCCCTTTGGCCCCTTGGGGGTCAGAGTCACCATTTATGCAAAATCTGTTCCCCTTCCCCAAAGAATGTTTCTTACTAAATTGGGTTCAAATCAATTCATAAATTTATGACTAGTAGTGATTTAAAGGAATTACCTCTATTTCCCATATGGGGCCCCGCCCCTTTGGCCCCTCGGGGGTCAGAGTCACCATTTATGCAAAATCTGTTCCCCTTCACATAAGATTGTTTCTGACCAATTTGGGTATTAATTCATTCATAACTTTATGACTAGTAGCGATTTGAAGGAATTACCTCTATTTCCCCATTAGGCCCCGCCCCTTTGGCCCCTTGGGGGTCAGAGTCACCATTTATGCAAAATCTATTCCCCATCCCCAAAGGATGTTTCTGACCAAATTGGGTTCAAATCCATTCATAACTTTATGACTAGTAGCCATTTAAAGGAATTGCCCCAATTTCCCCTATTGGGCCCCGCCCCTCAGGCCCCTTGGGGGCCAAAGTCACCATTTATGCAAAATCTGTTCCCCTTCCCCAAAGAATGTTTCTTACCAAATTGGGTTCAAATCCATCCATAACTTTATGACTAGTAGCGATTTCAAGGAATTACCTCTATTTCCCCATTAAGCCCCGCCCCTTTGGCCCCTTGGGGGTCAGAGTTACCATTTATGCAAAATCTGTTCCCCTTCCCCAAAGGATGTTTCTGACCAAATTGGGTTCAAATCCATTCATAACTTTATGACTAGTAGCGATTTAAAGGAATTGCCTTAATTTCACCTATTGGGCCCCACCCCTCAGGCCCCTTGGGGGTCAGAGTCACCATTTATGCAAAATCTGATCCCCTTCCCTAAAGGATGTTTCTGACCAAATTGGGTTCAAATCCATTAATAACTTTATGACTAGTAGCGATTTAAAGGAATTACCTCTATTTCCCCATTAGGCCCCGCCCCTTTGGCCCCTTGGGGGTCAGAGTCACCATTTATGCAAAATCTGTTCCCCTTCCCCAAAGGATGTTTCTGACCAAATTGGGTTCAAATCCATTAATAACTTTATGACTAGTAGCGATTTAAAGGAATTGCCTCAATTTCCCCTATTGGGCCCCGCCCCCCAGGCCCCTTGGGGGTCAGAGTCACCATTTATGCAAAATCTGATCCCCTTCTGCCAAGGATGTTTCTGACCAAATTTGGTCAAAATCCAATAAGAACTTTTTGACTAGTAGCGATTTGAAGCAAATGTTGACGGACGGACGCCGGACGCCGACGCCGGACGCCGCACCATGGCATAAGCTCACTGGACCTTCGGTCCAGGTGAGCTAAAAATGAGAAAACAAGCCGGTATAACGTTCAATGATCTTCTGTTTTTATTATCGTCATGCATGTTTTCCGGGTCACGTTCTAATAGCATGTGGGCTTCCGGTTACGTCATCAAATTCATTTCCCGCGAATTTATTGGGAAATCTAAATTACACTTACAATGAAATGAAGTGAAAGAAATAAAAAATGTCTCAATAAAAATATTGTGATCAGTATTTAGTGCAACATTAAATTTGCACTGTAAAAAATTGCTACGATTTGCTTACCTAAAGCATTAGTAATTAAAATCAAATTATTTTAAAATCCATATTTCGTTTCTATTTTAATCTTAAAATTTTTATCACAAGATCGTTTAGAAGCTTTGCAGTACTGACTCTTTCAAACGCACAGATGCTTTGATTTGAGCAAAGATGGCGACCTGAAGCTGCGAGGCGGTTTGGATTGGAATTAAATTGCGTATATTTCGGCAAGTAAACATCGTACAATGTTCCCGTATGGTCAGATCATCTAATTTTGTCATTATGTATTCAGAACAGTTGTTGTTTAGTCGCTACGGTCATTAACATAAAAATTCGGATTATTATAAAAATACTTATTTAATTATTTAATTATATATATATACACTAGTACATATATGTTGAACAGTGCAAAGGGTAATCATGAGATACCCAACAAAATGAAAACTATGGGTATAGAAATTGAATCATTGCATATTGACATAAGGAAACATAATTTGTTAATTATAAAACATACATGATGATGACAACATAATGACAAATTCACTATTAGCTGTAATTGTATCAAACCTGTTACAGTTATGGAAATTAGTTACAGATGGAGGTCTTGTCCATTTTTCTGTATTACTCATGACACTACACAACATTCCTACAAATATGGACTACTGCCAAGGTTGGGAATCATCTATGATTCATGTATTTCATAATCCATTCATCCCATACATTTCTCCTGTCTGCATTCATTTTAACACATTAGATGGCAATGCATTGTTATTGCTTACACTGTGTGTTGTGATACACAGATTTAGAAGCAATTTACTCGTCAGTCAAAAATGAAACATTTTTTCTTATACCACAGGAAGAAATTCTTCATCAAATTCCAGATGATGATTCTCCTCATCTACTGGAACAGTTAGTCCTCTCGTTAGTCGTTTGATAGTTGTGTTTATCTTTGCTTTCATTAAGGGTACTTTTTCTGGGAGAAGAGGTGATGCTTTGATGTTACTAAATCCTGGACACTTTCTCCCTGGAGTGTTTTTGAATGGCCGAAGTTTTCTGAGAGTTTTCTCAATGGTTTCCAAATCTTTAGGAGACACAAACTTTGAATGCCTACTAGATTTTGATTTTAATCCAACGCTGTTGTCAAATTGCTCGCAAAGATCTGTAATCATATCTGCAGCCCCAGTTACACGACGTATTGCTGTCTCACTCTTGTTGGCACAAAGGGTTTTGATAAAACTTTTCTGGTTACATACGGAGTGTTCTTGCACCAGATCGCTCTCAACATTTTGTCCAATCCCTCCATGTATATTCACAAATGAACCTTCTAGCAGTCTACAACGTTGAAGAGGTGAAAGCAGGTATTCAGTTTTGATAATGTAATCAATGTTTTCAACCATATACTTGCTCAATGGGGAATGTGAGTAAAAGAAAGGTACCGAGTATCTACAGTTTAGCAACACTCTTGTAACATCACCTTCTTTAGCTGTGTCATCCAGTTCCATCAAGTGTAAGGCCCAGTGGCATAAATTCTGGCTGTAGTTCCGCAGCTCATCCTCTGAATCCTTCACCTCCTGTAATACAAATTTTCCATCAGCAGTGACACTGGAAACCTTGTAATGCTTAACAGAAGATGCACTTTTACAATCTCCTACATTTCCATACCCATAATGACAAAGGAATTCCCTGAAGAGTTTTTTTGATAATGTTCTTCTTCTCTGGAAGTTTTTGCCTTGTAAAGTCACCCAAAAGGGTATGTTGTTGGTCACGTCTATCTTCCATATGAAAAAATTCCAATATCTGTTCTGTGATAAGGCCTTCTCCAACAGCAATTAGGAGGTTGTGGTGTGGTTCGAATCTCCCTTTTACTTTCCAATTAACATCGGAGCGGTGTAGTATAGTTTTGAAGTGATTTAGAGTTCCAGGCGAGTTTTCTGCTTTGTACAATGCCTTGTAACATTTCTGTAAAATTGGAGGAAATTGTGTTATTTGCCAGGGTTTATATGAGAATATTTTCTAGTTTATTGATTTGTGGATAAGTCATAAATGTCATGTTTGTAGCTATCTTAGACAATGAGTGTGTTTGTAGATAGTTTTTTTTATTAATATGTGAGATAATGTCATGTGTTTAGCACTATTAAAACTGAATAGCAATATTTGCCAAAAATTCATAAAAAAGTAAAATGACATTACATAGGGCAGATTGTTTGTATATAGGGTATGTGGTAGTACGTATAAATGAAGCTGCAATTGACCTTAAATTATACATATGATTGATCAGACATTAAAAGATTCTAATGTTGTGTTATAATTTACACCCACAGATTTGTTATCTTTCATTAAGATAGAATTTACCTTTAAGAAATCTTGTTTGCTGTGCCACATTTCACAAACAATTGGATGAAGGTCATCATATCTCTTTTCCGGGTGAACCGAGAGTGTTCGCAGGTTTTTTGCTTCTTGCAGACGAACTCTGGTAAGTTCGTCTCCTCCAACAGGAACTCTCACTTCTCTCAGAACATCAGTACCTCCTGTAAGAAGAAAATTAGCTGTTTGGACTGAAATATGAGATTCATTTTCATAAATTCCTCACATGGAATGAAATTTTTTGAGAAATGAGGCACATACTATGTACTGGTGTTGCCACAATACACTACTGTACCTAAACTATTCAAATTCAACATGAAGCCAAGCTTTGTGCTTTATGTTGAATTTGTCTTTGTCTAGTTGGCATTCATCAGCGCATAACTTCCAAATGAAAGCAGTTCAATGCTTATATTTACATTTGACAATGATTTTTAAAGACTCTATCCAGGAATTTTGCTCATACGATGAATGAACAAATTATTATCGTCAAAGACGGAACAGCCTTTTCAACAGCCATCTTTTGTTATCGCCGACGTGACAATTATGACGTCACTCTAATAATGACGTCATAATAAAGATTTGGAAGTTACGGACTCGTAACCTTCAAGTGAGCTTGGTAAAGTGATATAGTGGGGCTGCAGTGTAAATGTTAATATTATAAAAGTGTCCAGCATAATAGTGACATGTCTGTACATGTGATGTGATCGTAAAGCTTTTATCACTGTACATATTACTTGTCTTATCAAAATTTAAATACTTATTGTGGCAAGTATTAAGGATGCATGGATGTATTTAATTCATAACCATATTTTTTCCATATGTAATTTTTCTTTGCTGCATTACTTCTTTCACTTAAAATTCACATACCAAAAGCATCTGTGTATAACTTGACAAGTGTGTTTTCATAGCTGTCCATTATTCCGAGGCAGTCTTCATGTTTTGCTTCATTCTTGAACTGTATAGGCAATGGCAGTACTGTGGACTTTTCTGACATCTTTTTAGCATTCTGATGAGGAATATGGGATGGAAGGTGGGGCTTGATGAACTCTAACCCTGGAAGGCGAGACATAATCCGGCCAACCAAAATCCCATATGCTTCCAACAGCTGTTCCTTCTGGTCATCAGATAGTAGAACATCTTCAGCAACAATATTGTTGACATCAGTAACTGGAGCCTGGTTGTCCATATCTATTCTTGCAAGACGACTGAAGATAATGTTGGAAGTGAACAGATCAGATCTTGGTTCTTACTTTCTGTATTGATGTGTGATGTCCTCACATACATATCTAAGTTGTCACCTACAACAAAGAAAAAAGTAACAAGCGGCCCATGGGCGTTAACCGTCACCTGAATTTTAATATATCTCTGTATAAACTCTCATAAAGCTTCCATATCCATAAAGTTATTATATAATAGGACAGTGTTGACGTTTGTTAATGACATGGTATTTTATTGAGGATACACTTCAAGGGATCTGCTCCACGTTACAGGCACAACAATGATTTATTTGAAATATTTCAATAAAAGTGATCTCAATTTACCACTCTTAAATCTGACTATTTACCTGTGATCTTGATCAACGGATTCTTCTTAAGATGGTCCACAACTAATTTATTTGATGACTCGTTTACACTGTCTTGAAATTTCAGTCTGCGTTCATGTGATAGTACCAGTCCCATTTGATTCAGTCTTGTTTGACCCTACATTTATAATTTTACAGAATGAGTATTGATATAAGTGTAACATGCAAACGTTATACTTAACAGTACTGATACTTAATTCAAAATTGCCGGTAAATTATCACTGAAAATGTACATATGTTTTGGTGTAATTTACACAGCATTTACAGTATAATTATAAGCAATGTCACATTCATGTGTTAAAAAGAAAAATACATGAAAAACATTACATTAAAAACTTTTTCAGACTATCATGAATATTTTATAGCCCATTCAGTGATATTTATCCACATAATATGTCGATATCATGCAACATGCCATTATTCGTGACAACCGAATTTAAGGAATATATAATATATATTATGTATACATGTTAAAAGTACATACATGTATAATTATATTTCATGCACATACCATTTGTATTCTCCTCCAGTAACAAAGTAGAACTGCAATCAAACAGCAACACTTAAAACAGTAATAAAGAACAAATAACGTGGGTAACTACATTCTACAAAACAATGTACTGTAATATAGTTTCACTTTATGATCAAGAATAAATTTGGTTATTCTGAAGAGGTTGTTCAAAGATATAGTTAATGCCAGACAGGTCACACTACAACATCAGGACTTTGGCCTTGAACATTTCTTTAAATAAATTATAGGGCCAATAACTTGTTTGAATGATCTTATGATATATATAAACTAAAAGTAAACAGGAATGTTTTTATGAGTATACTGTGTATTCATTTCAGTACTATATCTGTAGCCATTTCCTTCATTTATGCTTGGGACCTATATGCGATTGTGTGCAAGATTGTTTGCATGTAGTATTTCAAATGATTTTGTTTTTCTAAATTTAATACAAATGCTCTTTTGAACATTTAATGAAAACTCATGGGTATATAAGCACTTCCATGGTTCTATGGACATGGCTACATGTGCTTTTGAACTTGTTTGTTCAATGAAAAAATTGGAGAGAGAAAAGAAGGATTATAACATTTTTATGAACAAATTGAATTATATTTACCATTGTATGGCACTGACACTATATAACCCTACCAATTCAGTTGCGAGTTCACCAGCTTATGAACTGCCAACTGAAATTTGAATTTGAAAAAATTTCAAAAAAAAAATCGCACGACAAATAAAAAATCGCAGATGGTAAATATAAGCATTGAACGGCTTTCAGTTGGCATTCATAGTCAATATGAATGCCAACTGGACAGAGGTAAATTCAACATGAAGCACTAGTGCGCTTCATGGAATTTGCCTCTGTCCAGTTGGCATTCATATTGACTATGAATGCCAACTGAAAGCCGTTCAATGCTTAAATTAGGGAGTGAAATTCTCTCCGACACATGCTGCGCCATCGCATGAACTCACTGGTCCTTTGGTGAGCTAGATATGTAGCCATGTCCTAGAACTTATCAAATAACAAACAAACATATGCTTATCAATGCAACATGTTCAATTACCCTTTCATTAATACCACCCTTGATAGTAATTGCTGTTGAGAGGCGATGAAAAGCACTAAGATTGTTGTATTTGTGCTTTAGTAGAATTGAATATGCAGCAGCAAGACAGGGAATTGTGTCTTTATCTACTGTACCATTGTCAGGAATTATGACACATAGCATGGCATCGAAGAGATGGGGCACCCTTTAATAATATTAATAAGTTATGCATGTTGTATTTTCATCAATGAATGGTTCTAGTGCAAATCTTTCCATCTTAAAACAAATTAATTATCACAGTGTTATACTTAATATTTTTAATACTTTTGTTATCGTCATACATCAAATTTCCTCAATTATCTTTCTTGATCTCACATAGAGGGTTTTAGTTGATATATACTTAATTAGCATTTACATACACACATACTCAATAAATACCTGTTTTTCATTTCTTCTACTATCAAACACAATAATCTATTTGCATTGTTGTGCAAGTCCACTACATTCCTGTATTTGTATAATACAGAGGAAAGCATAGTTGTCCTCGATGTTAGTGAAGAGGCCTGATTTCTTAGTTTTCCAAAAACAGGATCCGATTGTGGACAACACAGATCCTCAAACCTTTTTTTGGCACTGGACAGAATATCCCTGGTCAAGGCCGTGTCTTCTAAAGGTACCCGTGATGAACAGGCAGCATTTAATCAAGTAAACACATGGACATGGTTATATACACACATACACATTAACTGCTTTTAATACGATTTAATACGATAAATAATGGACGCAGGCTGTAAGCCTCTATGTCCATATCAATTGATATTACAATGTTTACAATGTGATATACATCTGGTGTGCAATGAGTTAATTTGTCCTTTTTCATATACACAAGTTATTTGTTGGTATTATCCCAGTGATTGTCCAGTGCAATTTCAAACTGTTTAACCTCCTCGGCATCTATAACATGTTGTGGCAAATTATAGCTGCTATTCGTTTATTATGTCAACCAATTTTAATTTATATTTATCTAATATTAGGGATCAATGTGTTAAGTAATTATACATGCAATAGAAGATCAACCCTTACAAATACAGGTATACATGTAGTAATACCATAATGTAAATATTATCCAATACATGTATATAGCAATTACAGCAGAATAATATACTTATTTTCATACCCATGTTCATTGGCAGTACTGGTAGTAACAGGACCCTGTGCTTTGTCAGTTACATGTATATAGAGTTCCAGGCTTTGAAATATTCTGCAATATAAGTGAAGGAAAATATTTCATATCATAACTGATTTATAGGTGACAACAATAAATAATTTGTATTGAAGGAAGGTTTCAATGGAATATGAATAAACTATACATCTATATTACCATACAAAGTAAGTTTATATGCATGTATTTCTGTCCATTTCAAATTTGCAGCAAGATTCTTGTCACAATTATATACTCTTTATGTTTACATACATACCCAGGTTCAGTAACAGGAGAAGCAGACTCAGAGTCATCTGTCAGTGTGAACTGCAGTTTCTTAAATTTTCTATTTGTAATATAAATATAAGTACAGCATAAAACCGAAGGTGAATTAGTCAATTATATCATTAACCTTCAATGTTAGATTGAATTTATGTAAACATTTTGAATACAGACCAGGACTTGAACCCGGATTTCCCATAGTATATATGGGCACTCTACATTGAGTTACCTGTATCTTACATTTACTACATAACTGTTTTTATTTGAACGATCCATTAATGTCTTCACCATTCTTTTTTAACAAAAACTTTGTGTGAAAAAAATAAATTTAATATTTTTGTTTGAAAATGTAGTTTTATCATATATTAGCATATGTATTACCAATTTGTCCAGTTACTTTCATAAAGCACTTTAAATAGTAGGCTAGGCTACTTGCCTGTCCACAATGTGCCAGAGTTCAGAGGATTTTTATTCTGTTTTTAGAGGAGGCGTGGGATTTCCAGGTATGTTCTCAACCTGCTGACCATGAGACACTTGAATTTATAGACTAGAGCACACTGGGGTATTATCGACCATTTAATGGTTAATTCACTGTATCCGAGAGTTGCACTGTCACATACTGCTCAAACATCGATGATCCAATAGCCTCATTGAAGAGCCATATTTATTGACCAACTGGATGCACAGACGTTTTATGACCTTGAGATAACCTTCAGTGTTATTCAACAATATATGCTGGGTATTATCGATCACTTCCGGGTATTATCGACCGTAAGAAAACTTTTTAAAGAATTGATAGTATAATATTTTTTATTATCGACAATATTTTCATCCAAACTAGCTATAACACACTCCTCGATCATATACGAATCTTCTTTTCAAATCATAATTGTAACTACAGATATGTATAAGGTATAGCTATAGGGTGCCGAAAACAAACTATGGAATCAAAATACAAAATGTAAGTTGTTTCAAGCTACATGTATATATGGGCCTTACAAACAGAAGTCGCACCAGAACCTGCAGTATGCCTGAATAGCTGCATCCCGATTCAGGTTTATGAGAGTTGCATCATAACCATAAACTACAGAACTGATATTTATCATCAATCTGATACGTAACCAGTTGCTAATTATTTTCAATTGTTTTGTTGTTATGCTAATTATGTTAAAGTGGGATTAAAGCTTGTATCTGATTCATTAGGGACTGTTCTGGTAAATTATAAACACAAGTGTATCTAAAAAAGATATAATCTAATAAATAAATTCTGTTATTGTAAGTTTAAATCCATCAAATTACCAATTTGATTTTGAATATACAGGTTATTTTGGTTATATTCCACTGCATATTTTAATTCTGATTGATCAATTACAACAGAGAAAATGAAATATGTGCCGGTGAGTGTATTCGAACACGTATTAAATTGCAAAACAAATTCGCGGAACTATCACTTATTTATCTTTTTTAACCATTATACTACCGTACAGATAGTTTACTAATGAGTCAAATATATTTATAACCTTGATAATGTCAAATCATACGTGCAGAACTCCCCTTTATTTTTCGATTTAGTCAGCGGTCGATAATACCTTGAGATTATTATCTCGTCAGGGTATTATTGACCATCCCATTTTTCTTGTATCTGACATGACTATCCCATTTTTCATAAAAACCTTAAAAATAATCATTCATATACAGTTCATACAATAAAAACTGTCAGACTATCTGCTTGTGAATAGTAAAAAAAACACTTTCATTTTCCCTTTCCAGTTAAATTATCCCGTAACATTACGTTGTTTTGAAAGACCCGCGCTAGCCAGTTTCAACAATGTCATCCATTAGGAGTTAAAAGGCTCTCAGAAATCTAAGGAAAACCTCTAGTTATTCCGAAGGGAGTATTCTGTGTGATAGATAAGCGATTGAATGACAAAACAATCTTCTTACGACTTTTATCAAGCTTTAATAAGACAAATGGTCGATAATACCCCAGTGTGCTCTACTACTAACGTCATATTATGGCGCGATTTTTGCCTAGGCAGAATTCGATTTTTGCCTATAGGCAGAAATAATTTTGCCTAAGCATAAATCGAATATTGCCTAGGCTGAAATATGTTTGCCTAAGCAATATTCTATTTTTGCCTAGGCAGAAATATTTTTGCCTAGGCAAAATTTGATTATTGCCTAGGCAAAAATATTTAATTATGACATCCTTCCCGCGCCATATCATATCAGCTAGCCTACACTAGCTGCGATAACGTAGCTCTGGACGACGGACAAATTCTGACAGATGGTCTGCCGGAGAGCAGTGTAGGCAGGGTATGAATTAGCCCGAGTTTTCTGGCCCTGTCACCATGTCTGGTGTAGGGCCAGAGCGCACTACTATATGAAAACGTGGAATTATCCGACACCGTTTGGTGTCGCTAAGAATCTGGTGTAAATACAATAAAATCGGGAGTGACATAACACCTACCTTACTAGCCCGAGTTTTCTCTGGCCCTGTCACCATGTCTGGTGTAAGGCCAGAGCGCACTACTATATGAAAACGTGGAATTATCCGACACCGTTTGGTGTCGCTAAGAATTTGATGCATATACAATAAAATCGGGTGTGACATAACACCTACCTTACATATATGGATAAATGAGATATTTATGTACCCCAAAACACCCATTTAGTCTCATCTAAGGTGTTTTATTTCGTCCGTATAGACCCTCACTTTACACTAGTCAAAATTTCATACTTGACTCGACGCCATATTGCTAACTATGTAGGTCGCGGTCCGCCTAATTACCCTAATCTGTGCGCGATGGAGCGAAAAGAAAAAAAAATACAACATTTATTTTTATATATTTTACCGCTTATAATTTATAAATAATGTTTTTTTTGATGGAATATAACATCTTTTGGGAAATAATCAACTTAGTTTTCATAATTTAAACTTTGTAAGAAGAAAAACACAATAAATGATATGTGGTCTTTTCGGTCCATTGCGTTCCGATTTGGGTGGTTAGTCGTACTGTCACTTACAAAATGGCGGGTCAACAGTATGAAATTTTGACTAGCGTAAAGCGAGGGCCTGTACGGACGAAATAAAACACATTAGATGAGACTAAATGGGTGTTTTGGGGTACATAAATATCTCATTTATCCATATATGTAAGGTAGGTGTTATGTCACACCCGATTTTATTGTTTTTGCATCAAATTCTTAGCGACACCAAACGGTGTCGGATAATTCCACGTTTTCATATAGTAGTGCGCTCTGGCCCTACACCAGACATGGTGACAGGGCCAGAGAAAACTCGGGCTACTACCTTACATATATGGATAAATGAGATATTTATTTACCCCAGAACACCCATTTAGTCCCATCTAGGTGTTTTATTCCGTCCGTATAGACCCTCGCTTTACTCTAGTCAAAATTTCATACTTGACTCGATGCCATATTGCTAACTATGTAGGTCGCGGTCGGCCTAATTACCCTAATCAGTACGCGATGGAGCGAAAACGAAAAAATACAACATTTATTTGTATATATATTTTACCCCTTATAATTTATAAATAATGAATTTCTGAATTTAATATAACAGGTTTTGGGGAATAATAAGCTTAGTTATCTAAATTTAAACTATGCAAGAAGAAAAACACAATAAATCATATGTGGTCTTTTCGGACCATTGCGTTCCGATTCGGGTGGTTATAATTAGTCGTACTGTCACTTACAAAATGGCGGGTCAACAGTACGAAATTTTGACTAGCATAAAGCGAGGGTCTATACAGACGGAATAAAACACCTAGATGGGACTAAATGGGTGTTCTGGGGTAAATAAATATCTCATTTATCCATATATGTATGGTAGGTGTTATGTCACTCCCGATTTTATTGTATTTACACCAGATTCTTAGCGACACCAAACGGTGTCGGATAATTCCACGTTTTCATATAGTAGTGCGCTCTGGCCCTACACCAGACATGGTGACAGGGCCAGAGAAAACTCGGGCTAGGTATGAATATTCGTTCTAGCCTACACCACTACTGTTTACATCTTACCTGGAACGATTTGTTGTCACGCTCACGTTGTCAGAGCTGGTAATAGATTTCGGAGTGATCGGGGATAATGCCACACCTTTTGATAATATGTTTCCCCTGGCATACCGCTCTGCCCCTTCCTTCACCTCGGTTATGCATTCCAGTGTCTTTTCAAGGCGCGTATAACAGCTTCTGCATATAGGCCTAGAGGCTTGTGAAATACAACTGTACACCGCCTCGTCCGAAATAAGCGATGCCAATTTTGAAAATATTGTAGAACATTTTCTCCCCGAAAGTGAAAAAGTAATTGTCAAAGCCGATCTATGACAAACGAAGCAACCTACAACAGTTTCTTTCTTCGGAGTGTGTGTGGTAGGGGCCGCCATGTTGACCCATTTCACAACGCATAGTTATGACCTCGGGGTCAACAGAGTGAAAGTTCGTGAGCCGTTTACAGAGCAATCGGGAACCGTCGGCACTTTCCGTAAACGATAGTATTTTCTCGTTTACGGAAAGTGCCGACGGTTCCCGATTGTTTACAGAGGTGTAATGAAAGGAACCGCAATGCACTCTGGGAGAGATCAACATTTAGTGATATCAAGTTTACAGAATACAAGAGGTTGTTTGTCTGGTGACCATAGCGTCCTATACAGCTGCCCTACACCAGGCAATAAAAATGGCGGATACAAGAAGCAACCTATACCAGATAGTTAAAGAAGCTTTTACAGATGTAAGTAAACTAACTAGAACCAATGACTTGTTCTTTAATATGTTGTATGAGATAGCGTAGGTAAAGTAGTATGCGCTTAAAGTTCTAGTAAAACTAAGGGGCCGCGGTGGCCGAGTGGTTGCGGTGTCCCGGCATTTTATCACTAGCCCTCCACCTCTGGGTTGTGAGTTCGAAACCTACGTGGGGCAGTTGCCAGGTACTGACTGTAGGCCGGTGTTTTTCTCCGGGTACTCCGGATTTCCTCCACCTCCGAATCCTGGCACCTCCTTAAATGACTCTGGCTGTAAATAGGACGCTAAACAAAAACAAACCAGACAAACGTGACTGGGGAAACAATCGAGTTTTTTAGCTGCCAAGAAAACTGCGAAATACTGAACTCCGAAGTAGGAAAGTCTGAAAAAAATGGGCTGGTGTACTGCATAGCAGCCCCCTACAAGACCACATACAGAAAATAACTTCAAATTCGGCGGATACACGGCGTAATCAGTGAAAGTGGAGTCATGCCAACACCGGCGTCGGAGAACAATGGCGGCGTCCCTAGCAACGCACAGCGAAAGACCCGGGGAAGACTTCCTGGATCCAAAAGCGGATCTAAAACTAATCAGGCACCACTGTCAACAGGCTCTGCCTTTGCAACCAACTTTAATTTGCCAACAAATAGCGACGAAGAGGACATCAGATGGACATGCAAGGGTTGTAGCACCCTCTTTGACGACCCGAGAGCCGAAATGCTAGAATGCGAACGCTGTCGTTCCCACCACTGCATTGGATGCTTAGGGAAGTCAAAACAAGAATACAAGATTCTGCAAGACTCTGACTACATGTGGTTTTGTAGTGCTTGCATACCAAAGGTCAAGAAAAATATCGTTATGGATATGAAAATTGAAGAGCTGTGCCAAGCTATCTTGGAGAAATGTGAGAACAGGATATCAGAATTAGAAAGAACGATGAAAACAAAATGCGATGAGGATACTATGCGTAAATTAGTGAAGGATTTGAGAGGCTCGGATCAGGTAAACCCAGTCGAATGGCCAAGGCCACAGGAAGCAGGAGCGACTAAGTCGCGACCAACTTCAAACATGGCATGGGCATGTAATATTGTAATATATGGCATTCCAGAACATGAATCCTCAAACAGGGACGAAAGAATAGCACACGACAATGGAGTTGTCAACGATATTCTTAGTACATGCGACACCAACATCAATGAAGGAGAAACTGTCAAGTGTTCCCGACTTGGCAAATACAACAAAGAATGCACAAAGGAAGAACGAAATGATAGACCTGTGCTGGTATCGCTGGGTAACATGGAAATCAAAAAATCAATTTTCAAAAACATAAAGAACCTAGCTAAAGAGGAGAAATTTAATAAGGTGAAACTAAGCAATGATTTAACAAAAGCTGAGCGAGAACAAGAGAAAAAACTATGGGAGGAAGCTAAACAGAAACGTCAACAGAACCCGTCGGGGAATTCACATACAAAGTTCGGGGCCCACCCTGGGCCAGAAAAGTCACAAAAGTGAGGACCCCAACAGGCCGACACGACTAACAGAATCCAACAGCCACAAAAAACAAACTTCGATTGAGAATCTTAAATGTATGTACACCAACGCCGATCAACTGAAAAACAAAATGTCAGAACTAAACATCCGGGTAAATGTGATAAAACCAGATATAATAGGTATCACAGAGGTACAAGCAAAAACTAGAATACAAAATATGAAAGCTTCAGAATACCCTTTAAACGAAAACACGAACTAGAAACTGTTTAGCAAGAACATTGAAAATAAGGAGGGCAGAGGACTGAAATATTTCATAAACTCGAAACTGAAAGCAGAGGAAGTAAACATGGAAACATCATTCCAAGAAAAACCTTTTCGTCGAAATAAGTATAAACAAAAGCACAAAAATCCTAGTAGGTCTCATTTATAGGTCGGACTCGGGAACCGCGGAAAACAATAAAAAATTACGAGATCTAATAGAAGAGACAACACAGAAAGGCTATGCAAAAATATTATTAATGGGAGATTTTAACTACCCAGGAATAAATTGGGAGACATGGAACACGAGAGGAGAAAGTACCGAAACACAGGAATGCAAATTCATGCAAAAGCTACAAGACAATTTCTTTTTCCAACACGTGCAAGAGCCGACCAGATGGCGAGGAAAAGAAAACCCTCATATCCTTGATCTTCTTATAACAAGAGATGAACACTCGCTCTCAAGTATAGAATACCAAAGTCCACTCGGAAAGAGTGACCACTGTGTCCTAATTTTTAATGTATTATGCAATATAAAAGTAAAACTAAGGAATAAAAAGAAAATCTGTTATAAAAATGCTGATTTCGATATCATCAACAATGAATTAAACAAGATAAATTGGGATGAAGAATTACAGAGTTCAAGAAACATAAACGAAAATTGGATTATATTCAGAAAAATCATTAAAGAAGCAGAGAATAAACATGTACCGACAAAAATAATCACAGTTGGGAACAACAAACATAGTTTTCCTGCAGACCAGGCAACACTGGAGGCCATCAAAAAGAAATACTCCCTGTTTCGAAAGGCGGCATCAAGTAAAGACATGGAAGTTAGAAACCAGTATAATAAAACCAGAAATAAAGTAAGGAAATTAACCCGTAATTCAAGGAAAGAGTATGAAAAAAACACTGCATTAAAAGCCAAAACGGATCCTAAAGCAGTTTGGAATTATATTAAATCTAAATCAACAACAAAGTCGGAAATCGGAGATTTGTATACAAAGACCAACGACAAAACCTCAACAAAAGTATCATCAGATATAGGGAAAGCGAATATACTCTGTAAATTCTTCAGTAGTGTATTTGTAAAGGAAGAAGATGAAGTAACTCCACAACTAAACCAACGGGAAGTTATTGAGGAAATGAAAACTCTGAATATTACAAGGGAGAAAGTATTTAAACTACTGATCAACCGAAAACCGGAAAAGTCACCTGGACTGGACGAACTCCATCCAATGTTTCTCAAAAATACAGCCTCGTCATTATCAGGGCCTTTAACAACAATATTCAATCAATCACTATCAACAGGAACTCTACCAGACGATTGGAAAAAAACCTGTGTGAGTGCTATCCATAAGAAAGGCGATAGAAGTGAAGCAGGCAACTACAGACCAGTCAGTTTAACATCAGTGGTATACAAAATTCTGGAGACATTAATAAGGGAACATTTAACCAAATTCATGAGATCTAACAAATATTTTTCGGATAAACAATATGGGTTTATATCTGGAAGATCAACAAGTCTTCAGCTTTTGAAGGTTTTGGATATATGGACAGAAGCCCTGGATAAAGGACAGGTTGTAGATTGTATTTACATGGACTACCAGAAGGCATTCGATACAGTTCCACACAATAGACTCCTCAATAAACTAAATTCATACAACTTCTCCAACCAAATAATCTCTTGGATAGCAAAATTCTTAAAAGGTAGACAACAAAAAGTAACTGTGAATGGTGCAGACTCTGACTGGACCAAAGTCACATCAGGAATTCCTCAAGGCTCAGTGCTAGGACCATTAATGTTTGTCATCTTTGTAAATGACCTCCCTGAAACAGTTCAATCGGATATGTACCTTTTTGCAGACGACACCAAAGTCTCAACGGGAAATACCTGCAGAAAACCAAACAAGAGAAGGACATAGGAGTAATCATCGACTCCGAGCTTTCGTTTGACGAACATATATCTGAAAAAGTTAAGAAAGCGAACTCTATGTTTGCACTCATCAGAAGGACTTTCCAGTTTATGGACACCAGGTCTTTCATCCCATTATATAAATGTCTGGTAAGATCCCAACTGGACTACGCTAGTCCGGTGTGGGCACCTCACTTACAAAACCACATTGACAAGATAGAAGGGGTTCAAAGAAAAGCAACCAAGTGTCTCCCGGGAATGAAGGAATTGACCTACAGTGAGAGGCTGGAAAAACTCAAACTACCAACATTGGCATTCAGAAGAATTAGAGGAGATATGATAGAACTGTACAAAATAATAAGCGAAATATATGATAAAGAATGTTTTAATGGTATCATTTTATGGCAGGATGCTGCTGAACGCAACAGTACCAGAGGACATACCAAAAAATATTCCCTAGACTATCCACAAATACGCTAAGAAAAAACTACTTTTCAAACAGAACAGTGTCAATCTGGAATGAATTGCCAGAACAGGTTATATCAGCATTAAATGTAAACTCCTTCAAAAACAAGCTAGACGATCACTGGAAAAACCAAGAACTTTTCTTTAATTACAAAGCATCAATTAAATCATAAAAACAATGTACAGTAGACCGGACAGAAGTACTATATCAATCTCATGTATTATTTTGAGTCTGGTATAGAGGACTTTAAAAGTCCTGAACCAGAAATAAACTTATCTTATCTTAAACTAAGTAAGAATCACAATATTTTTTTTCAAAAATTACAATATCTGTGCATTTCCTTTCTCCTGTTGGGGAATACAGTAAGGACCTTAGCTTTTAATACTTCTACCCCCACACCGCGATTTATGGTGATGAGTGTACATGGAGAAATAATCACTGTGTTTCCTGGTGATAGACCAATTATGCCGATCAATCCCCGGGGTTAAATCATCATAGATCGCGGTGACCAAGCCTGCCGCGGTGAACCTCCGCGATCGAGACACTGAGGATCACAGAGGATCACAGAGGAACAGCAGGACTCATCGGTGCTTACTCATGCGATAAAATTTACCTGTAATATGAATCGATATGAAGTAACTACATGTATATAACTGATACCCATCAACGCTATGATCGATGTGACCAGGGACGTACGGTATAACGTAATTGAAACTTTACATTTACCATTGGTTTTAATTGTTTCCAGCTCTTATAAATGCCATATAATTAAACATCATTTTTACTTAGCTTGAAAATATGTGATATTTTATTTTATTTTGTCACTAAAGTCGTAGTCTAGAGGGGACATAGATAATGTGTAGTCTAGTATATTTAGATATATAAAGAACTGTAAAGATTCGGCTGTGTGTCGCTGACAGGTAAAAGAAAGTAGATTTGATGGAAGTCATTTTTTGTGTAGCATCTAACAACTTACACTTTAACGATTGAAACTTACAAAGTGGTTTTTCATTCGGTGTAAACTCTCAAAATGTGTCTTCTCAATGTCTATTGACACTGCCTTACTCTTTACCCATAGTTGATCGCTCGCCCAGGTGATGAATGCTTTGGGTTCTGATAGATCTGGAAGTGCCTACTGCTTCGAAACGGTCAGTATTTTGGGTTGGGTAACTCTTACATTCTTAAAGCTGACAGTGCAAGTTAAAAAGCATCCAATTGAGATTAAAAAAATATATACATATACAGATTCCCCAGTTATGGTAGTGTCGTATCGAAGGACGGGCAGACATTTTTCTTCTGTTTTGTTATGCGTGGATACGAACCGCTATAAAAGCGCGTGCGTTCATTGAGACAAGTATCAGTCTATCGATACATGCGCAAAGCGACACATCTCTCCGTTATATATAGTAAAAGTTCTCAATACACACGTCATCGGGTTTTGCTGACATCCTACGCAATTGCAGAGCTTGGATATGGAATTTGAAGAGGTAATTCTATACATATATATATATTCTATTTTACAATGAAAGAAAGAAAAGAAAATATTGACAATACAAAATATTTGGGCCTCAACAAAACATGCACCTAGTAAAATTATAAACAGAGTAGATATGAGTAAATTCCTACCCGAGTCTTTCCAGTGGGATATGCAGCAAGAATAACTTTACAACTGTTACAGTATTATATCCATAGTTTCCATCGAAATATTTTCCATGTTTTCGTATCATTTGTGCACGTGTCATAACGCAATTAAAGCGTGATCAAACCGCACTACTGCACTATAACAGCCCTAGTGTAGTGTAGACAATAGGAATACATCCGAGGAGTTCCGAGTGCTAGTGTAGACGCGAGTAAAAATCGGAACTCCTCAGACTGTTAACTTGTTATGAATGGCTGCACCCACGAAAAACAGGTGAACAAATGGATAGAGTATTTGGGATTTATTCGTTATGCATTTTCAGTATTTATTTGGAGACTTCATTTTGAACAAGATTTGAAAGATAATTGAGAGACACTGACCATCTTTCTGCTCATGTTACAGGTAAGTGCTTCTTCTGTTTGGTGTCGTTTGCGAATACAGTTTTAGGTCACGTGGTGTAAAGATATAGTGTAGGTGATACAGGTGTGTCATCGTGAACACAGGAGGCTAGAGTGAATGCGATTGGGACGAAGTACCTTCTTTTTATAGCAGTGGCGGCTTGGTTGTATCTACGCATAACAAAAACGAAAAATGCGTGCCCGTCCTTAGATACGACACTACCATAACTGGAGATTGTCTCGGAAACTATTTTTGGAAATCTACATTTTTTTTAAATCTCAATTGGATGCTTTTTAACTTGCACCGTCAGCTTTAACGGAGACAAAACAAAGGAGACGAAATATGTTAAATAGTTTAAAATGAGAAATGTGGCTGTGGTGACTCATTCTATGTTGGATTATGCAAAGTTTGTTTGTTTGTTGTTGTTGTTTTTTTTGTTTTTTTTTTTGTTTTTAAACAGTTTTCAAAAGAGCCTGTAGACTTGTTACGTCAGTATCATTCTTAGTATAATACGCACGCTCTCTCACATACACACCCACGACCTCCAACACAAACGCATGGTTTAACCACGTAGTGGAGGCCGTCCTTAAATGACTTTTAGCTGGTGAAAGGACTTTAAACAATATAAAACCAAACTAGATCTTTTGCTTGTTTTCTTAAAAACGTGTCCAATATGTGGATCAGCGGAATGATAAAAGTTGGGCAATGTTATACAAAATGCAATAGATCGACCGATTTAATCCGAAAAACCTAGCATTGGTTTCTTGACCAGTAACGGTTACATTTTAACGATTGATGTGAAAACTATTTCCACAAATGAAATTTCCAACGATGAAATATTATTATTAATGGAAAATATCTATAGTACATATTAACTATCTGTGGTTGCTAGTCTTTTCGGTGCAGTTTTTCTGTGAATTGCGCCTACTAGGTATTAAGCCGCAAGCTACTTCCTATTTACGGACTTATCTATTCAATTATTTTCATACAGTTTTTAAACTAACATTAATGTTCGGTTATTGTGATCAAGAACTGGACTGAGAAATATAACCATATATGGTAGCCACATTCACCAATACGCCATCTACTGTCTGTTTCAATGAAATATGGCTGCCCCCATTGCCTTACGCTTCAAATAATTTACTTGCAAAAACATCTTCGTTTTATATAGTAGTTTTACCGAAAAGGTTGAAATGTATTCAGTAGGTGTTTTCAAGATGCATACGATTTGAGAAATGCATAACGCTAGCGAAATGAGAAGACTAAATGAACCTGAACTTTGCGAATAACTCCGGTCCAGGTCAATATATTTATGTAAACAACTATTGCGCAGGCGCATTCGTCTCCGGATGTTTAGAAAGTTTTGCTCTTCTGTGTTCTTTCCAAAACGGCTGACATTATAGCATAGGCCTGCAAATTTGTCCGCGATTTACTTAAATGTGTAATATATATATTCTAGAATGTTACATCATTATCAACTAGGTGTGTATTTCTATAATTTAGAGAAAGAAATATATCAATGACGGCATACGAGACGATACATTGTATCATACTATACTGTAGTTACTGTACGTGTTTGCGAGAAAGAACTGTACATATGTATAGGCTTACAATTAGGTGGCATTTGTGGTCAGGGTGACTGGTCATAGCGTTAAAATTGTCATCGATTTCCATATACCATTTTCCTTTGACGAAAATGACCCAATAAATCAAATGCAAATGATAATATCTTGCTATGTGCACGGGATTGCTTGTTGTAGGCGATACTTGGAACGTATTTACTGTTGTAAGGGAGGTAACTGCAAGATTTACGGAAATCAAAAATAAACCAATTTGATTGGTCGATTCTTCCTTCACTTTGGCATGAGGTGTACAATCGAAGTGACAGATAACTACGGCAATATTCAGATGATATCAACAATAACATTTTTGGATACGTGTGGTTGGCAGTTGTTGTCATGTTTAAAATGAACAATTATATAGCTTGTTTTTATTTCGGCAAAGACGAGAATATTTACTGAAACGGACCACACGTGAAGCAGACTTGGAAATACCGAAACGAAGAAAAATCGGGCTTAATTATAATATAAATTGGCATTATTTTCAGAGGATTGACCAAAATATATGTTCTGCAATGCCTGATTGTATCATATATAAAATATTAGAGGTTTATTTGACCGAATTTTAAATTAATTATTCATTTGCGAATCGCGGCCCGATTGTCGTTGGAGTTGAATTACCGAAATGGCCGATAGTGGACCCAAAATCGATATTTTTACGAGAATTTTTGTTTTCTTTTACCTGAAAGTATTTTGAAATAATTTGCAAAATACCGAATTCACGACCAAATTTTCGATTGCGACGAACTTCTGTGACGGTGTTAAGTTCATGTTACGTTATATCTGATTAAAATCAGCTGTTACATGGCTACGTTTACTATGCACTACGTCTACTAGGTATTTTTTTTAAAGACGGAAATCCGGATTATCTAAAAACAAATGCAAAAATACTTGTGATATTCACTTAATTTGATATTCAGTCGTTAATTGTTATCTGTAGTTTGATAACTTCTGATATTTTGTGATTGATACTCTATATAATATTGCTGTGGAACTTGTGTTATTTTTCAAACAAATTCATTTTAATAATTTGTTAATTTAGAATTTTCATCAAGTCATAATCAAGACTTGAAATTCTCACTACACCATACTTCAAACACAGAGTAATCGATGAATTGATAAACTGAAAATTTAAGTCAAGCAAATGAGTTAATATTTACCTTAAATATTTTTTCAATATACAACAAATGTTCAGATGACTATTTGTGCCATGCTGTTACAAGATTTCAGTTACAATTATAAAATTGAATTAGTATGTAAATATATGTTATCCTGTCAATATCCACAAAGCGAGTGTAGTCTACTGTACTCAAAGTCATGCCAGTAGATAGCGGTACATATACTTTCTGCTTACATCTAGTGCTTACTTGTGTGAACTATTAATCAATAACAAAATGGTTCATATATTTCTATATATGACTTCACAAATTATGTGGTGTCTGAAGATCTGAATGAAGTGAATAAACGATGTATTAAATTATTTCTATGAAATATTCAAGTCACAGATCATTCTCTTTTTTTAAATATTGATTTCAGGTCCATTTTGGTAATTCAAATATGACGGCAATCAGGCCTCGAATGGCGAATGATTACAAACATTTTAAATACGTCTCGGTCAAATAAACCCCTAATATTTTACATATGATTAATTTTGACATTGGAGAACATATAATTGTGTCCATTCTCTAATATAAGCACTGGTAGAAAGTACAGAATAGAGCTTGATAAATATATAATCAAAATTACTAATTACCCCGGTAAATATAGCATTTTACGTAAACCTCCCATGACTGATGGTGAACTTAAACTTGCAAATCTCCTGTGTCATTCCAATTTTGATATGTGTAAATATATACACGAACGGTATATATATAGATATAGATATGGAATTATTCACAAATTTGCATACAGTTATGGAATCTTATAACACCCCAAAAACTGTTCTCTCCACATAAAGGATGTGATTTGTGCAATTACATTGCTGAACTGTGTGGTTCACTATGATTGGATGGTCAACATTGGAAAGGGACAATAAATAGGGAATGTGTCATCCCATCGAATGGACTGTAACCTTTATCAGTTTGAAGTTGAAAATGAAGCTTGAAGTTTTCTTTTCCTGTTTGCTGAATTTTTTTTTTTTTTTTTTTTATTAGTTCCAGACAAACATATACATCAATACTCTCTTAATTATGTACATGTAATCAATTTTTATGAATACTCCTACATTTTTGGTGTATTTTAAATCTATTTATCTACTATTACATTCTTAATTATTGGGCAGTATAGTGTATGTAGAATTGAAAACAATCAACCAATGAATATATTGCCTGGAGCTAATTGAAAAATGGGATTGGGGGATAGTTTGGATAAAAAGTAGAAGCTGATTTTGAAAAGGAAATACAAAGATAAGAGAGAAAGGAAACATAAAAGGAAGAAGAGAAGAGGGAACGAGATTTCCGACGAAAGCAAAGGCAATTTCTGAAAGGGTGACAAAAAAATAACTGACTATTGCTAATAAAAACATTTAATGGAAAAGAAACGAGTCCAACAAAAACACAAGCAAATTGAAAAAATATAAAAATTAATTACGTTGGTAAATTGAAATCTATTTCATAATGAAAGACACTACCTTAATGTAATGGTTATATTTATTTTCTAAAAGTTGAATGGTAAGCACTGAAATCCTCAATAAAAGTAGCTTCCTTGTCACATTTTTTTGCTAAGTATCTCTCGATGTTATATGAAGTTTTAAGGTTACTAATTAGAGTGGGTAAGTACAGAGCTTTACCTAAACACTTTTGACAATAAATAGAGTGCTTCATATTTAGTATTATAATATTTTCTGCTCTGTTGTTTTGGTGTGGGTTTTGTGCTATTTTACCAAAAATGAAATCTTTTTTACATACATTAAATGTCTCATTACAAGTAGCTTGCAACCAAATTTGGAAAGCCATAATTAAATTTTAGACTTTATTACATTCCCAAAGTACATACTGTGTTGTTTCTTTTTCTATGAAGCAGAAATTACACAAATCAGACTGAACAAAATGAATCTTTTTCAAATAAGTGTTTGTAGCTAAGACATGATGATTAATTCTAAATTGCATCCATTGTAGTTTTGAATTTTTATTTGTGTCAAAAGGCAATCTGTATATTTTTTTCCATTCCTCAATAGGTATATTTCCAAATATGGTGTCCCACTTTGCTTGGCCTGTAGGCAATACATTATTTTTATTCAATACATTATACATATCTCTTGTACCTTTTTTACTTTTAATAACAATATCAATGAATTTTTTTTTTCAAAATTCCATCCTAATCGTTTGACTGCCAATATAATACCATTATAATCAAGGAAGTTAGTATTTAAATTAAAAGCTTCATTAAATTCATTCTGTTGAAGAAAGCTGCCATCTTCTTTAAGTAAATCATTTATAAAAATCACACCTTTATCAAACCATTGCTTATAATATACAGTATCATTACCTATTTTTATTAAATCATTATACCAATTTGGTAGAGATAATATTTGTTCTGGCATAAATATTTCAATTTTCCCTCTTAATATATTCCACGCATTAAAAACATCAATTCAAAATTTGTTATGAAGTACATTTTTGATATTATATTCAATATATCTATTTCCTAACGTTAAAAACTTATTTCTATTAATTTTTGTAAAAAGAAGTGTCTGCCAATTTGAACTTTTAAGACAAATATTTCTAATCCATGTTGATTTTAAGGCCATTTCAAAATGTTGGATATTAACCATTTTCAAGCCACCTTCTTCATAACATTTCACAATAATATCTCCTTTGACCTTTGCTATTGGACTTCCCCATAGGTATTCATTGAACATATTTTGAATCTCTTTCATAGTAGATTGGTTAGGTGATGGTAATCCTATAAATAAGTGTGTAAGTATTGGTAGTAGCAGTGTTTTTATTACGGTTACTCTACCTATCGGAGTTATATATCGTCTATTCCACTGTTTAATTAGTGCCTTTAATTTAGTATTTTTTTCTTTGAAGTTAGACTGAACTATTTTACTGAGGTCAACATTGAAGTTAATTCCTAAAAGATTAAAATGTGTTAAACCCCATGATAGAGAAAGATTATTGACTAATTTCTCTGAACTGTATTTTTTACTCCCTATCCATATAACTTGTGTTTTTGTGTAGTTTAATTTGAGTCCCGATATTTCCCAGAAGTAATTAAGTTCTTTTAAAGCATACCTAAGTGATGTTTCAGTACCATCTAGAATAAGAGAAGTGTCATCGGCGAATTGTGATATAAGATGTTCTGTTGTGTCAATTTTTATGCCTTTTATGTGTGTATTTGCTCTTAATTTAATTGCTAATATTTCTGCACAGAGAAGAAAAATATAGGGTGATAATGGATCTCCTTGTCTACAGCCTCTTTCTAGTTTAATGGGTTTAGATAAATTTCCACCTTGGTTTACAAAAGAAGAAATATTATTTGTAAAAGTTTTTATCCAATGTTTAATTGAGTCCCCAAAGTTAAAAAATTCTAAAACTTGATTTATAAATGTCCATGAAACAGAATCAAAAGCTTTTTCGAAGTCTATTAAAAGAAGCATGCCTGGTATATGTTGTTCTTCTGTATAATCCATTACATCATAAATTAATCTAGTATTATCAGCTATATATCTGCCCGGAATGAAACCTGTTTGATCACTATGTATAAGTTTATCTAGAACTGATTTAAGTCTTTTTGCGATGCATCCTGAAGCTATTTTATATATAACATTTAAAAGAGAAATGGGTCTCCAATTATTTAAAAACTGACGGGGTTTATCTCCCTTTGGTATACAAATAATGATTCCGTTTTTGATTTACAGATAATTCACCTGTTTCATATCCCCGATTTACTGATCGAATAATAAATGAATTAAGATTTTTCCAAAATTTTTTAAAAAATTCAACAGTGAAACCATCTGACCCAGGACTTTTATCATTTTTAATACTTTTTAATACATCTGTTGCTTCCTTATAATTAATATTACCTTCTAAATTATTTTTTTCATCGACTGTTAATTTAGGGATATCAGTAAGTGAGAGATCATTAATCCATGAGTAATCAGAGGGTTTATCATTATTTCTATAGAGTCTATCATAGTACTTTCTGGTTTCTTCTAAAATTTCCTCCTGCTTTGTAATAATTCCCATCTCTGTTTTTTTTCTGGAATTGGCCTCGGTAGGAAACATATTTCATCTTACCTTAAGCCATAACGGTAAATCACAGTCACTTGATTTTTCATAGCGAATTTAAAAAAGACAATTATATGAAGCTTGATCCGTATACATTTAAAATTGGAGTGGCTTGAGAGATGAAACATTATTTTCTGAAAAAAAAGTAGCATTTCCCTTAACCTTATCATCATGAAACAAACTGGTTGGAGGTATGCTTATACTAGACCAACTTATAATGTTGAATAAAACATTATTCTATAAATTGTAACGGTGATCTTGTCACAGGCCTTGGTATCCTGAAACTCCAAGTAGTCAGCTGCTTTTCTCATACCTGATAATTGTGTGATGAACGGAAAAGTAGAACCCCCCTCCCCTTTCCCAACTCTAGTCTATGTGAGGCGAACGAGTTGTACCTGCTGCCCTAACTACGTCGTTTGTAAGAGCGATGCGATATACTTTGGTTATATATAGTTTAAGTTAATGAGTGGTGGGGCCCCGAAATGGGAACTTTGGTAAATTATTGCTTTAAAACCCTACTCTTCTTTAACCCTTTATAAGTGATGCTTGTGGGCCCCCTTTGGACAGAAGGGCGATGCCCCAAAAGGAGAACTTAACAAAATTTTGTTTTGAAATCATACTCCTTCTTAATGCCTTTATTGATTACAACAAAATTTGGTTTAAAACATTTTAAGGGAACAGCAATGATAGTTAATATAAATGGGATAGGTCTGAGCCCTGGAGATAATGCTGTGGCGCCGAAAAGAAGCATTTAGGTTAAATGCTTTAAAATGCTACTCCTTTTTATGTCTTAATTGATTACAACACTATTTAGTATGAAACATCATTAGGGAAGGGAAATGCGTAATTGATATAAATGGGGACTTCCGACCCATTGGGACAGAGGGACATGCCCCAAAAATGGGAACTTGGCTGAAATATTGCTTTAAGATACTGCTCTTCCTTTAAGCAAAAATGGATAAAAAACAGATTTGATCTGAAACATAACTGCCTGCATATAAATAATTTATGGTAATGATTCTGGATTGAGGGGTGTGTCCCCGCTGTAAGTGTTCGTCAGTGACCGTTAAGACCCATGGGCCTCTTTTCTTTCAATATCATCTAACACCTTTAGGTTGGAACTTACATAGTGGTTTTACGGTAATGTCACAATGCCTCAATCGACATTGAGCGCTCGCCCAGGTGATGAAGGCTTTGGGTTCTGATAGACCTGGAAGTTCATACTGCTGCTTAACGGTTAGTATTTTGTGTTATTTAGCTATTGAATTATTAACGGCCGATCAATGACATGTTAAATTCATTCAGGCGAAAACCGTGAGTTTGGTTTGGTTTTATTTTTTAACGTCCTATTAGCAGCTAATGTCATTTAAGGACGGCCTCCTGTGTTTGCCTAGAGTAAGTGACTTGCCCAGTTAAAACGGTCAAAGGACACGAAATATGTAAAGCACATATTGGTGCACTCTCGTGTGATAGTTTAAAAAGAATAATGGCCGTAAGTACTCAAATTCTGTGGTACAGACCGAAAACCTATTGATCATTCTGTAATGTATAACCGTTAACGCTCATATTGAAATATGTGTTTAAATATTTGTATTGTTTATCAAATCTTGAAATGAGGGCAACGGAACGGCAAAAAATATTATGCCCTGCCTGCAGGGTAAGGAATTATTTTGTAGCAGACAATGTCAATTCAATACTTTATGACACTTCATATTTTACCTGTAGCTGGAACAGATATTAAGTATGAATTACACAAGTTAATGGTGGTTTTAATTCTACTAGTACAGAACTGACGTTGGCTTATACTTTACTGAAGCATACTGCTGAAGACATCCAGCAGGACGCCTCGCCCGGTCACATACTGACAATGGTCGTCCCTGTCCCTATAAACCCGAGCGTTAAGCAGTAATTGCCATTTAATAGACTATCATACACAACCTTAAAAGTGTTGCCAAGAAAACTGTTGAATATGGCAGCAAAAAGATCCAAACTTATTGGAATATATACGGGTTCACAAAGAATATGCAATTATGCTAACGAATTGCACTTGGTTGTAGCAACTATCGGTGATTTCTTTATCAAAACAATCATAGAGACGAGGTTGTTACGATAGGCCCGCGGGTGGGTCGTATATATGACGCATTCTTAACTCTGGAAGCGTTTGGACGAGCCTCTGTCGTAATGAAATACCCAAGTTAAACGAATCAAATTGTATTCGATTACATTTTTGTATAGGGACCACAGAACCAAATCAAAAATAGATTGTGGGTTTTCCCCCGTTTGGGCAGAGGATTTAATTTGAAGGTCAATGCATCGGGGCCTACTGATTGGATATTAGGTGAGAGAAGTTTCCAAAGTTTTATGTGTGAGCTTGGCAATACATGTAGAAATAAAATCAATAGAAATAGCCTATTTTTGTCAGGGGAGTTAATTGTGTATTTTGTTGTAAATTTAGATGAAATTTTGGTGCTGAATTCAATACAAGATGTTAGCCCCCATATCAAAAAAGTTAAAATCGGTCGAATTTTTAATAATTCTATTTACAGGTTCCCGAGATGACATTCTTCAAAATTATGGCTAGTGGACCAGTGCTGAAAACTCCATTTAAGCAGTACAGTTAACGTTAACATTACCGTCTATGGGAAATCATTTGGTTCCGTGGTTCCTATATCGATCTACAAGTTACATGAGAGTTTCTTATAACAGCATAGCAAGTGTAAAACAGTTATCATGAATAAAATGTTCAACTATCTTAAACGCTTGCGGTCCGTTTCAAATATGATTAAGCATAGGCACATATATCATTTGAGAATATAAACATAAGTAATAAGTAATATACAATATACATTTTGTATCTCGTAAAGTAGATCTCAAAAAGAATAGAAATGAACAGAACATATAATATCAGACAACTAAAAAACAAATTGACATTATATATAACAGTCTATAATTATAATATTATAAATAACAACAACAAAGTTACAAATAAACATGTCGGCGAAAGATCAATATATTTATTTTACTCTGCCTGGGTTCCATATGGCTAATACAAATTACAATTTGATAATTTTTAAGATAACATGGCTGCCGAACGGTGACGTTGAAAACCAAAGCGACGACAAAATAACAGAATCAGATGGTAAACAAAACTCCAGACATCGGAAATACATGTCGACGAAGTCGTTGTTCCGGAGTTCATTCCTTTTGCGATAGATCACAGCGAGTTGGGAGAATTTGACATGCAGTTACCAGAAAGTCTGGTCAACTTTGTAAATAGTGATTCTGATAATAGTATTGGTCATAGGTCAATGTTTGATGGAAATGATGATGATGAACTAATTGGTGCCCTTGTAGAGGCCGGCATCTCCTCAGTTTCAGACCCCGTCATGATAGCAGAGATTGACGAGCTATTAAGACAACCTGCCGATGAAGATCTCCCACAGCCAGAGATGCCAGCTGTTCGTGTTGCATCATCACCTGTCAAGCGTTTCAAGTCCGTCACAGATGATCAGATATTGCATTATGAGGACCAAGTGCAGTCCAAATCAACCAAATCAAACACAAAATGGGCTGTTGGAATACTCCAAGGTTAATAAATGATTACTTTCTGAAAATATTTAAGGGAAGGTTGCAAAATTGATGTCCTTAAGGCCAAACTAAACAAAAATCTTCCACATTCCATTTAAAAAAAAATGAATAAATGAAAAAAATCCTATACATTGTACTGTGTATAGAATCTAGTCTAGTCTATAGCTACTAGTCTTACAAAGTATGAATACTGAAAGGAAAACTGAAGTTACATTTTATTATAAGTTTTTTTTTTAAATACACACAAAAATAAGGATGTGCGGAAACAAATATATGTATAGCTTGGCCTGAATAGACAAACAATATTAAGGCCAAAATCATCTAAATGTGTGTTTATAGGCCTACTTAATGTTGTTGAAAAGCCTCGACTCATCATGCACTGAGAAGTGTGTTAATTACTTCTCCAGGAAAATTTCCTTGCCAAATAAAATAAAACATCTACATGTATATTCATCGTCATTGCTTTACAAATTCAATACAAAAACTGAAAATTGACAACAAGTAAAAACACACACAAGATATTTTGGCTAATTATAGTTCTAATCCTTTGAAACAAAACACAACATATTTCCTGGATAATTTTTATTGAAATTGTAGAACATTATACATGAACAAATGACAATAAACATCAATCGGTAAATAAAATTGACAAAAATAAGAAATCAAATGTTATATTGGACTGTCTTTAGTCTGGCCTATTTAACTACTTTTAATGTAATTTACAATTTCACTCAAAAATAAAACTGTAAATGTTAAAAAAATAATTAAAAATTTCCAAAAATTCTGTTACTTTCCAGTCTGTGCATCGAAATTTACAAAAAACTAAACAAACACATATTTCATTGCAATTTTTAAATCCATGCAGAATAGCGGATATTCTGTATGAAAATGCTATATTTTGTTGTAAACCTGGAATTATATTAAAATTAAAAAATGACCTTCTCTTGCATTGAATTCATGAAGGCAGAAAAACAACAATTTGAGATTTTTTCTTCTTCAAAATATGTAATTGATCGAGTCAAGAAATCTGAATGTATTCATCCAATAATTTTTTTTTAAAGCTAAGGTTAGGGATTTTACGATTTATATGTGAATTAAACTTATTACATAATTTTGATTGAATTACCTATTACTTTTTTTCTCCAACCTAGCCCTATCATTCATGGCATTTTTTGTTTGTTTTTGTTTTCAGATTGGCATATGGAAAGCTTCAATGCTAAACTAGATACTAGTTTAGTTACATCGGAGGATTTAGCACAGAAATTACTTAGATTGTATGTTGAGGCAACTCCAAAATCAAAAGAAAGTGGGGATTATCACAAAAATACCCTGAAAAATATACGAGCAGGTATCAACAGACACCTACAAGATATAAAGCGAGACATTGATATTGTTAATGATAAAATGTTTTCTCGTTGCAACAAATGTCTGGATGGTATGCTGAAAGAACGGATGAAAATGGGCACGTCGAAACCAACATCGCATAAGGATATCATTGAGATCGGTGACCAACAAAAAATTGCTGGTTACTTTGATAATGCCGACAGGTGCCCCCTGGTGTTGCGTCACTGCGTGTGGTACAATTTGGCCATTCATTTTGTAACACGCGGGATAGAATTTCACCATCAACTGAACTTAAACTCATTTGAATTCCGACATGATGATCATGGAAATGAGTACGTGTCTTTGTCACATGAAACACAACAAAAAAATTTCAGAGGTGGGGTAACATCTGAAGAAGCTCCGAGCGACAAACGAATGTATGCTACATGCTTGTCAAACTGTCCTATCAAAATGTTGAAAACTTTGATTAATAAAACCGATCCAAAGGCAAACTCGCTTTTTAATACCTGTGTGAAGGAGGCCATTTCATCTCCTTACCTGCATCATCGCTGGTACACAGTCAAATCTATGGGGAAAAGGAGTTTTTCTTCCTTCATGCCCGATATCTGTAAAGGATCGGGATGTTCAAAGCACTACACAGCGCACTGTGTTAGAGCGACCGCCATAGAAATTTTAACCCACTCCGGATTTCGCGATCGCGAAATTATGTACATGAGTGGTCATCGTAACGAGGCATCACTGAAAAGTTACAGCCGTAACTGTTCCACTTCCCAAAAACGGTCTATCAGTGAGACACTCTCTAGTGTTGTTGACGGAAAGTACAACAAAGTCCCCGTCGCACCGGCCAACCCCAGTCATCACACTACCTCGGCAGTGACTGTCCCGTCTACAAATACTGTCACCCCGCAGGCTACTGGTTCCAACTTGGTTTCACTGCAACAGATGTCCCGATCTCAAGCTTTCATGTCGGCATTTTCTACATCTGGTCTGATGTCCAATTCAGCATTCAACAACTGTGTATTCAATTTTAAACAGTGATCATAAAAAACACATTAGCATCCCTCTTGGCTGAAGCGAGCGGCCAAATCACGCACTGCATACGTAGTGACACTGCGCTAGACCCCCTTTACATTTTCTTATAAATGATTGAGTATACGTTCTTTCAATATAAAGGATATGATAATTATATCTTATTTATAAACTTGATGCTTGTTGGAATTATATGTCTGAAGATTTAAGATCACAATTATTAAACTATTTTGACACTATATTTCAATCACATAAGCCCTCGGATCACAATCAATTTCAAACTACAGTTAACCGATGAAAAGTGAAAAATTGAAATATCTAAAAAAAAAAAAAAATGGTTTTCGCTTCATGTTAGAACATTCTAGCTGAATATACATAGATCTGGAAAGTATCTTTTACCTGCATTGAAGAAACATAATATTGGAAAATCCGGAAAATCACAAAATATTACTACTCAAACCTTTATAGCTCCAATTATTCTACCACGCAAACATCGAACTTGTGTCATTACAAAATTATATCACTAGAATAAATATGCATTACAAGAGGCCCAATTGGCCTATATCGCTTACCTGGCTCTACAGCAAATTTGAAGTTGATTAAGGTCATTACAGATACCATGCTGATTACAATTCTATTCGAATATCTGAGTAAGCTCTTTCTCCGTGACAATAAATTTTCCAGTCATTCAATCCAGCCTACTATTGGCGTAATAATCGGGACTTGGTGACACTTTGCTATCGAAAACTTATTGTTTAAAGATTTAAGCCTATGTCACCCCGTGACATTGAATGTAGGTCAAGGTAAATAATTTGAACAAACTTTTTAGCCTTATACCCTAGCATGCTACAGGCCAAATATCAAGTCCCTGGGCATCTTGGTTATTTAGAAGGAGTCGTTTGAAGGTTATAGCCTATTTGACCTTTGTGACCTTGAATGAAGGTCAATATTATTCATTTCAAAGAAGCTACAGGCCTAATAACATGTACCTAGGCTTATGGTTATTAGGTCATCTGAAGGGTCAGGATGACCTATAGTCATCATGTTTCGTCCGTCGTGCGCCGTCTGCCGTCCGTCGTACGTAAACTTTTCACATTTCAAATTTCTTCTCAAGTTCCACCAGTGGGATTGAGCTGAAACTTGCCTGAAATGATCCTGGAATGGTCCTGAGGAAGTGTTGTTCTTTTCGGGTTTGTCTGAAATCCAAGATGGCCGCCATAGCCGCCATTTTGAAAACACATTTTAAGCTTCTCCTTTAGTTCCACTCGTGCCATTGAGCTGGAAATTGGTGAGGATGTTAAGGAAGGAGAGCCAACAAATTGTTGTTATTTTTCGGCTTCGTAAAAACTTTGACATGGCAGCCATGGCGGCCATTTTGTAACATGATTGCGCAATCATGGTTTTCCTGAAAAACAAATTTTCAAACTTCTTCTCGAATTCCACCAGTGGGATTCAGCTGTAACTTACCAGAAATGATCCTGGGATGGTACTGGCCAAGTGTTGTTATTTATCAGGACGGTCAGAAATCCAAGATGGCTGCTATTGCTGCCATCATGAAAAACACATTTTAAGCTTCTTCTCCAGTTCCATACATCCCATTGAGCTGGAAATTGATGAGGATGTTAAGGATGAAGAGCCAAAAAAGTGTTGTTATTTTTCTGCTGGTAAAATCTTTTACATTGAAGCCATGGTTGCCATTTTGTAACATGATGCGCAATCATGGTTTCCCTGAACAACACCTATTTTAAACTTCTTCTCAAGCTCCACCAGTGGTATTCAGTACTTACTTACCTGATATAACACTGAGATGATCCTGACCAAGTGTTGTTTATTTATCGGGTCAGTCAGAAATCCACAATGGCCGTCATGACCATCAGTGTGCCACTAGACTTGCTACTGAGTATGTATGCTACAGTTGTACAAGGGTCTTTAGAGTCAGATGACCGTTAATGCCCCTGGGCCTCTTGTTGAGAAGAATTCGTTTAAAGATTTTAAATATTCCAAATATTTGCAGCCTTCCAAAACACACATACGCACTCGCCACACGCATGCATGGCGCACGCACAGGAGACCGTCCTTAAATGACCTTAGCTGTTAATAGGACGTTAAACAAAATAACCAAACCAAACCAAACCTTTGTGACCTTTAATGGGAGATCAAGGTCATTGATTTGAAAAACAATTGGTAGCCCTTCACCCTAGCAGGCTACAGGTCTAATATCAAGTCCCTGGGCCTCTTGGTTATTGAGAAGTCACTTAAAGATTTTAGCCTATTTGACCAATGTGATCTTGAAAGGAGGACAAGGTCATTCATTTGATCAAATTTGGTAGCCCTTCCTCACAGTCACAGCATGCTACAGGCCTAATATCGAGTCCCTGGGCCACTTGGTTATTGAGAAGTCGTTTGAAGATGATAGCCTATTTGACCCCTGTGACCTTGAATGAAGGCCAATATCATTTATTTGAACAAACTTGGAACCCATATACCCCAGGATGCTACAGCCCTAATATCAAGTCCCTGGGCCTTTCGGTTATTAAGAAGATGTTTAAATGAAAAAAGAAGTTGACGCCGGACGGACGGACGGAATGACGACGGACGCCGCACCACGGCATAAGCTCACTTGCCCTTCGGGCAGGCGAGCAACACATCTATATTGATCTGCAACTGTTAAGACAGGAAAATTCATGAAGTAACACTTCTGAAATTTCTATATGTACTTACTACACTCATGTACAACAACCCGGAAGTACGATTGTGGTCTGTAGCTATGACCACACACCTTGTAAGAAGCTTTGGTACGACGACAACCGCATCCGTGTCTCAGAAGATACGTTGGGTGTGTATGTAAAACGAGTGTAAAGATGGGGTTGATTTAAAATATTATGAAACAGACAATGAAACGTGTAAAAACACCATAAAGAATTAACTATTTTAATGTTATAGAATTTTGTGATCACTGAGGGGACCTTTCTCAAATTCCATAAGTAGGTTTCCCTTGGTGCCTATTTATGCATATTACATTTTGAGACCAATAGGAAAACATAACCGACAGGCAGCCATCTTGGTTTTGACAATTGAGGTTTGTTATCGCTATTTCTGAATAAGTACTGAAGGGGTCTTCCTGAAATTTCATATGTAGGTTCCTCTTCGTCATTTTGAGACCAGTCGGAAAACAACATGGGCGATACGCAGTCATCTTGGATTTTGACAATTGAAGTTTGTTATAGCTATGGCTCAGAAAACTCATAAGGGATATTTCTCAAATTTCATATGTATTTCCCCCTTGATGCCAAATTGTTCATATTGTATTTTGGGATTGGTCAGAAATCAACATGGCCGACAGGTAACCATCTTGGATTTTGACCATTGAAATTTGTTATCGCTATTTCTCAGGAAGTACTGAAGGGATCTTTCTAAAATTTATTATTTAGGTTCCACTTAATCCCTAGTGATGCATATTGCATTTATGAAAAAACATGGCCTGCAGGCAGCCATCTTGAATTTTGATAATTTGAGATTGTTATCGCTATTTTACAGAAGGTATGGAAGGAATATTTCTCAAATGTCATATGTAGGTTCCCCTTGGTTCCGCGTATTGCCATTTTGGGACCAATTTGAAAACAATATGTCCAACAGACAGCCATTATCGCTAAATCTCAAATTTAATATATAGGTTCCTCTTGTTTGAAAAATACTGGAGGGATGTTTCACAATTTACACAGGTTAGTAAAGGAAGGGGAAAATAGAAGATCAATCTGACGTGGAACCTATAACGATCATTAAATGCTGGGCGCCAAGATCGCTCTGGGATCTCTCGTATTTCAGAAATCCGACATACATAATTGTTGTTCTGACATGCATTCTGACCTGATGACGTAATGTTTCAAACACTTTCCATATTCGCATATTCAATTGTGGCCTCGTAGATATAAAATGGGCAAGATATTTAAACTGTAATAATCATATAACCCAAACGTAAACATGTATTATTGACTTTAAAGACAAGTTTTTAATGGAATTGGTCCTGCAGTTAGGGAGTAAGAATAAGAATTTGTATGATCTGAAATATTTCCCCCTTCTTCCTCAGCATCGTTTTCCTTAGTTCTACCTTGACAACTACCTAATTTATGGTGTTAGTTGAGCTTTCGCCTGCCCTGCAGGTAGGGCGTAAGAATTGTACCTGCTGCCCCCATTGCATGATCGTAAGAGGCGACTAAATTTGGGATCTGATCTTTTCTTTCTTAAGAGCTTTCTTCTTCCTAATGTCTCCCTTGACAAAGCCTCACTTTTGGCCATTAGTTGAGCGTTCGTCCCTGTGAGGAAGGCTTTAGGTTCTGTTCCCTGGCCGAGACATACCAGAGTCTTTAAAAATGGTAGTTGCTACTCCTGCTTAGCGCTCAGCATATCTGGAGTGGGACGACTGGTTCGCTCGTTGTCAGTATAATGTGATGCTGCTGGGTGTCTTCGGCAGTATGCTTTAGTGAGGTAACACTTTAAATCGGCAAATTGCCGGCCTATCACAAGGAGACTTTAACACAAACATACCGCAGCCCCCCAAAACACACATCGCACGCACGGGAGGCCGTCCTTAAATGATCTTAGCTGATAATAGGGCGTTAAACAAAATAAACCAAACGAAACCAATGAACTTTCGCACTTGTGAGAAAGCATTTGGTTCTGCTTCTTGCCCGGAACACAATTAGAGTCTCCTGCAATGGCAGTTTATTCTCCTGTCTAACGGACAGCATTATTATTGTGAGTGAGTACGACTCATTCCACCGTTCTCAGTATATTATGTCTTTTGCAGTACTATAAAGTCTATGCTATCTTCGAAATACCAACAGGAAACAAACATGAAAATTCAGCCTCCAAATATAAATACCAACCTATTCTCGCACACACACACCCTCTCACACATACGATGAAATATTACTGTTATTCTTAAGAAATCAAAATATACCTTGTATAAGTACCAATTTATATCCAGACTGCTATCCGGTGTTTGCCAGTCATTCGTGAAATACGCCTATAAGATATTTGGCCGCAAGCTACTTCCTGTTTACCTACTAATCCATCATATCATCCCATACAGCTTTTCTCTGGAATTGGCCTCAGTAAGCAACATATTTCATCTTACCTTAAGTCATAACTCTAAATTTTAGCCACTTGATATTTCATAGCAGATTTAAGGACGAATGTATGAAGCTGATCAGAAAGTATTTTAAAATAGAGGTGGCATGTGAGATGGAAAACTATTTTCTTAAAATAGTAGCACTACACTTGACCTTAGTATCATGAAACACAAACTAGCTAGATTTATGATCATACTTGACCAACAGATGGTATTAAATATCAAATAATGAAATCACAAGAGCACTTAAAACAAAGATTTTCTATAAATAGTTACAGTGATGTTGTCAAAGGCCTTGGTGCCCTGAGACAAAAAGTAGTCAGCGGTATACTCATACTTGACAGGCTCAACACTTTTGGGAGAAGGACGACTGGTTCGTCCATTGTCAGTATAATATGACCGGTTTAGGTATGCCGCTTGGTGTCGTCAGCTGAATTCTTCAGTGAGGTAACGCTATACAATCTGCATTGAATCCACGTTTTTACATGCAGACAAAACAATATCATACCGCAGCCTCTCAAAACACGCATGCATCTGGCAATTAGTGGATGCGGTCCTTGAATGACCATAGCTGCGGTTAGGGCGTTTTACTATTCTAAATTAAACTAAATTGTTAACTTTGATTTGCCTAAACCTTGAATACGTATACCTTTCATACTAACAACCAGAATGATTGTCAGAGATCTGATTTCTCATTCACCTTTTGCCTAATTACATTGCATTTGTTCAGAAGACTCTTGGCTTAATCTAAACCAAATTTTCTTTTTATTATCGTCGGTGAGGAGACATGAACTTTTTGATATTTAAGATATCGACTGACATTTTTCAATTGACTTTTTATTTGATTTCGACCAACTAATCATCAAGTGACATTGACCTTATGTCAGTTGACTTCATCATTAATTCTGACCAAATTTGCTCTAGCAAATGACAACAAAATGTGTATCCGTAAAACGTTTTTTACAATTTTACTTTGACACTTGAACCTTTTGACCTTGATTGTTCACCTCAATGTGTACTTATAAAATGAACATCTTGATCAAACCTCATGTAAACAAATAAATAAACACTAGAGTTAGCAACTGAGAACTCTATTTTTAAAAAGTTAGAAGAACCGTCAGACTGGTTGCACCGTTTCTCTGATATGGATTTACGATTTATACTAAAAACAATCCTTTCTAAAATGGTGAACTGAATGAAAACTAGGGGTAATGAAATTCTAAAGATTTATAGAACACCTGAAGCCTTTTTCTATGAATTAACAGCGGGGAAAGGATTTTATACATTTCAGTCGATTTGACCTATTTTGACTCATCCACTTGGTAGTCAGCCAGGGTCAGTATATTCATATATACCACCAATATCTTAGTTAATATACCTTTAAACATTTTGAATTATGTCGAAAGAACGTATAAATTATATAATTGTCCTTTTATATAAGTAATGATATATTTCCCCACTCTTTGGGAAACAATGAGGCTCCCCAGGCATAATATGCAAAAACAATTAACGATTTTGACAGTGAAGATATTGTGTACATCCTTTTCAAAAATATGTTGCACTTTATTCTACTATATTTCTTGTTATTGAGTAGCATTTAGAAACTTCTAAAGAGCTTTCACATACTGATAAGTATCATTTTAAATGGAAATTAAGGAAATATATTAATTGTACAAATAGGACAGAGTTTCCTCGATTCCAAAGAAGGATCACTTAATTCTGTCATGAATATGTATATCTGCCCTGCAGGTAGAGCGTAATAATTGTACCTGTTCGGCCCTAATTATATGATTTTCTGTATAGCACTTTATTTACCATAATATCTCCCATGATTATGCCTCAGTTTCAGCCTTTAGTTAGGTGCCCGTCCCTACGAGAACTCTTTAAGGTTCCTTCCCCTTGCAGACACACTAGCGTCTAAAAATGGTACAAATGTAGTTTGTCTCGCATCCATAAACCCAAAGAATAAGAAAAATATGTTTGAAGTTTGACACTGTTATCGTATGTATTATACTTTTCATTTCGATATTAACGTTGATGTAAAGTAATATGTTATACCAAGCTGACAAAATCAGGTGGGCTTGATCTGTAGATAATTCTACCCCCTCCCACCACCAAGTAGCACATCAATTAGATATAATCAAAGGATGTAAAATACGCTTGATCTTATCTGAAAGGAATGAAATCCTGTCCTTGTACAATATAGTACTATATTGTTTTACGGTCATTATGTAAAATACCATAAAAATGACACAACTCAATATTTGTTGATCTTAAATTAGCACATAATCAAAATATGTATATCTTGCTTAGATATTAAGGGAAAGTCAATTGCACTATATACATTTTTTTGTGGATACTTTTCTGCAGCAAAACTGGGAATGTCATGAAAAAGCGCTGGTGCATTAGAAATTTTTAATTTTACTATACGAGTACTTTTGTAAAAAGGAAGTATAAATAAAATGTTTTTTCTCCTTTGCTATTCCATGTGAATTTTTCAATAGAGCACAATCATCAGATGTAGTCCTGTCATATATTCAAGCTCGCAAAAATCCGAGTTTCCTTCGACCTCAACACCGGATGCTTAGACAGTTTGACGGACAGCTAAACCAGGCATCTGCCTCAAGTCATAATATCTAACATATTTCATGAAATTAAAATTTCTTCTGGTCCGAACTCCGGGTGTAAGACATATTCGTAGGAATGTTTTAGGCCTACGTACTGCAAGCGTCAAGTCTTGTTGCCAAAGAAGGATTAAATAGGTCAACTAGACATGCGCATTGTTACTTCTTGTTTCTATTCACATGCATTACAACGTGACTTCTTTTCAACAATAGTTAGATCATAGTCACTATAGTAGACTCTAGAAGTAGGCCTTACAGAAGAGTTTGGGGTTCAATAGAATAGTTTTTCTCATCAACACTCTTTAATATCTCCATCAACAAGTTATACATTATTGTTGGTCATTTTAGTATTTCATTTTCATCTGGAGGTAAAAAATTTGTATTCTACATCTTTGCAGAATTTCTTTTTAAGTACTTAAATCTTGTCCGTTTACTGAGTTGGAAACTTCGATTGTTTGTTTTCCCAAAACTGTTAGAATATTGAACATTGAATTTGAAGGAAAAGATGAGATTGATAGCATTTCAGCTACCCACTCTTAACATGATTCAAATTTTATTATATTGCAAGATTGTAAAGCATTGACGGGCCTATATTCTATCTCGTGGTACTTTTATCTCCTTAAGTGATCTTTATATACATTTGACTGTAAATTATAAGATAAGATCAATCGTAAACAAGACAATTTTATTGAAAGACAATATCATGAATTGTTTAACAGGAAATAAATCTCAAAAAAAGTTAAAAAGTAAGTTGAAGGCGACGATGACAACTGCCACAGGTAAAAAGACGTCAATAATTCCATCGTCGTTATCTAACAAAACATAAAAAAGGTTATATAAACATTGAAAAGGATCAAACAATATTACAATATATTATATAGTTAATCGAAACAAACAAATAAAAACACGAAGTATATATCAATTTATACACAATACAAACAGAACATTTTCTCTAGTTGTTTTGTTATACAAAATTATCCATTCCACGATAAACCTTTCAAAATATCAAATGTGTGATAAAAAAAGCGAAAAAATGATTACACCGATAAAAGAACCACTTCCTTTGTCATACAGGACACTTTTTTAGGGATTGAATTTCGCTTTGGTCGATTGCATGGAGTGATGAATTAAGTTGATCTAGAGACAACTCAATTCATCACCCCACGATATCGTCGACTAAATACGGCATAAAAACTACAAAGACAGAAGCTGTATATTATTTATACACAAACAAAACATGGTATAACAGGACACCATAACTATATATGAACTGTGTATAAACACAGTATGATTGGACCCATCGGCATATTTCTGGCTGGACTTTTCATCATTGAGGTATTAAGGCAGAATTCAGAGAGGAAATTAGATTCAGGGTTTTTAGCTCACCTGGACCAAAGGTCCGGTGAGCTTATGCCATGGTGCGGTGTCCGTCGTCTGTCGTCCGTCCGTCGTCCGTCAACATTTGCTTCAAATCGTTACTTGTCAAAAAGTTCCTATTGGATTTTGACCAAATTTGGTCAGAAACATCCTTAGCGGAAGGAAAACAGATATTGCATAAATGGCGACTCTGATCCTTAAGGGGCCTGAGGGGCGGGGCCCAATAGGGGAAATTGAGGCAATTCCTTTAAATCGCTACTAGTCATAAAGCTATGAATGGATTTGAACCCAATTTTGTCAGAAACATCCTTGAGGGAAGGGGAACAGATTTTGCATAAATGGTGAATCTGACCCCGGGGGGCCAAAGGGGCGTGGCCCAAATGGGGAAATAGAAGTAATTCCTTTAAATCGCTACTAGTCATAAAGTTATGAATGGATTTGAACCCAATTTTGTCAGAAACATCCTTCGCGGAAGGGGAACAGTTTTTGCATAAATTGTGACTCTGACCCCCGAGGGGCCAAAGGGGCGGGGCACCTTCGCGGAAGGGGAACAGATTTTGCATAAATGGTGAATCGGACCCTGACCCCTGGGGGGGGGGGGGGGGGGGGGGGGCAAATGGGCGGGGTCCAATACGGGAAGTAGAGGTAATTCCTTCAAATTGCTACTAGTCATAAAGTTATGAATATATTTAAAACAAATTTTGTCAGAAACATCACTGGGGGAAGAGGAACAGATTTGGCATAAATGGTGACTCTGACCCCCGAGGGGCCAAAGGGGCAGGGCCCCATAGGGGAAACAGAGGTAATTCTTTTAGATCGCTACTACGAACTAGTAATAAAGTTATGAATGTATGTTCTAAAAACAATTCTTGGGTTATTTCAGACCCTTAGAGAGTCTGGACTTCGTTATTTTTTTTAAAGCAGTTGGGATCCGCACACCATAACGATATATAGCATTGTTTGAGACTGACAAATAAAACGAATTGAACATGAACATTATTTTGAAATTAGGTTAAATCCAACCAAGTGAGTGATACAGGCCCCATGAGCCTCTTGTTTATAATGACAATTTGGACACATAGACGAGGATGATACGGAAGATACAGTTGGTATTTCAATGGTAGCTGTATAAAGCGTGTTTTGGTGTCCCGTGGTATGCCTGGTTGTTCCGTAGTCAGTACCCCGGTTCAATGTGTGGTAGTGTATCTGGTGGTTCTCTTGTCAATAGCGCTGTTTGGTCATTTTTGATATGTCTGGTGGTTCTTTTGTTCCTACCCCGGTTCGATTTTTGGTGGTATTTCTTGAAGTTTTATTGTCACCTCCCCGGTTCAGTATCCTGTGTCTGTGTTTTGACTCATTTATATATTTTTTTTCAGATTAAGACAAGGAATAATGGGGTAGGGGAGATAACATTGAGTTATCTGGTTCTCCCCCGACCTTCTGACTATATCTCATTTGTTTATACATGTATTTCCCAGTAGTCCAATATCTATACTTGTAACCAAAAGACATTTGTCTTAATTTAAAATTCATCAATATATATTTATATTGGAATTTCAAAATTAATTCAATGTTCGTGTGTTGACTCGCAGGATTCTCCATCTATGGTATCTATAGAAGATTTGACCTACAAGCCCAAGACTTGCAGCCAGCCATTTCCTATTTGGACATCATACCCTATATAGTCCTATTAAGTCTCGAAAAAGGTAAGTTTGAAAACGTATACTATTTTATACTATAAAGAAGCCTTATTACATCGTCTGAACTTTCGGTGAATTGATATATTTAAATCTATATCAACGTATTCTAAATTGGTTTTATAAAATCTAAATATTCTCCAAATGAATATTCGGAACTCACCGGATGTTATCGTTGCTGCTGTCGTTGTCGTGGTAGTAGTTGGGGTGGTTGTTGTGGTAGTAGTTGGGGTGGTTGTTGTGGTAGTTGTCGTTGTTGTTGAAGTCGTTGTCTCTTAAAATTGAGATGAAACTGATTAAAACAAGGAGGGATAAATAGAAATAGGGTAGTAGTTGTTTGTGAATGATAAGTATTTTTTGTTGGTGTATGAGGCTAAGTAGAAGTTTGCTCTCAAGCGGTAGCAGTTGAAGTGCATAGATGATAGAAGCTGTTTGTGTTTAAATTATAGTAATTGTCGGTGTATTAGTAGTAGTTGTTGATGGCGTATCAGAGGTAGTATTTGTCGGTGTATAAATGGTAGTTGGTTTATAAGTGGCAGTAGCTGTCTGTAGATTTTGTTGTGGCTGTTATTGTATAAATGGTAGTAAACGTTAGTGTATCTGAAGTATATGTTGTTGGTTTATAAATGGTAGTACTTGGTGCTTAGGTTGTAGTAGATGTTTGTGTAGATGTAGTATTAGTTGTCGGTGTATCATTGATAGTAAATGTTGGTGTAATAGTGGTTGAACATCTTGCTGTAAAAGTGGTAGTAATTGTTTGTGTATTAATGCTAGTAGTTGGTAAGGCATTATATTATAGTGGTACCTATTTATGAATAATTTGTAGTTGCTGTTGATGTATAAATTATAGTAGCTGTTGGCGTGTGAGGTTTGAAAACCTTTTCGTTCCTTTTGAAACGAGAGGATCCACCGGTGTGTTATGCATGTGATGCTCAATTCACAGTGGAGCATTTTTTAATAGAATGTTCCGATTTCAAGCACATTCGTGATAAATACTTTCGAGTCCCGGATATGAAAACCCTTTTCAGTTCCGTGGATTCGAAAACAATGTTAAGCTACTTGAAAGAAATCGATCTGTTTTATAGACTTTGATGTCTTTTACGTTACTGTCTTTGACGTTCTGTTTATATAACAAAGTTCACATAATCTATTCGTACATATACATATTTTACCATTTTTAACCAACTTTTTTTATCATAATGATCTAAATATACAATACAGATGCTTTTAAAAATGACAAATTTTATCTGATTTTAACTTACAAAATAAAACATGTTAGTATATTGTTTGGCCCTAAATGACCCTAGTTGTCGATGGGCCGTAAAACATAAACAAACAAACAAGGTTTGAAAACTGTTGGTGCATTTGTGGTAGTAGTCGTTGGTGTATGAATGCTGGTAGCTGTTGGTATGATATATATAGAAGTTGTTGGTGTATTTGTGGTGGTAGTCATTGGTGTATATATGGTGGTAGCTGTTGGTATGATATATGTATGAGCTGTTGGTGTATTTGTGGTTGTAGTCGTTGGTATATAAGTGGTAGTACCTGTAAGTGTGCGAGATGGAATTAATTGTTGGTATATAAAGGGTATTTGTTGTTTGTGAGTTGTTGATAGTGGTTATGTCCCCCAAACATATTTTAAGTTTTTTTTTTCTTCTTTCGCCGCAAAAAAATAGTCCAACAAAAGACATTAAACAAGGGTCTATCACGGTCGTATTCCAAACAGAACTTGACACACACGTGGTGACTACGGCGAAAAACGGATGTGTATGTACTGCACCGAATTGTAACAGAAACACTTGAAATCAGGATAATGCAGTCGATAAATGGGGTCCTAAACTAGATGGAATTAAGAATCTTTTCGATTTTAATGAAATTGGGTATGTAGCGGTATGAGTGGGCCACAAATAAAACTGCATGGCATTGATGTAAATTGGGCCTGTATACATGGAGGGCGCAGGGTTAAAGTTTCCTTGCGTGTTATACGATATATCGAAAAAAAAGTTTCTTCTATATATTTTTTGTGATTATTTCTTTTTATTATTCAATTAACGTTAAGTTACAATCTGTCTTCTCACGGGATGACTTTCATTCAACACTTTTCGTTGGGTCGACTAACGTAATTGTTTCAAATTACAATTAGTACTATTTCTTATTATTATCGACTTTTACCGACAAACGTAGGTCGAATTTCATTGACACTTTACATGTATTTTCATGTATAACACGCGGTGTGCAAGAACCATTCTCTTTGTTACGTCAAGCAGTTGGCTAGGAAAAAGGCCTCTAATTGAATTTAGATATCGCACGATCTTGATGAAATTTGATGATTAGCCAAGTATGACACAGTAAAAACCACTGCGGCATTTTTAGGAAAAGACAATATGGCCACCATTCTTTTGCTTTGGTCAACATTTTAATATTGTCTTATTTTGATGAACCTCGCTAAAAAGGTAAATCTTGTGATAATAGTCACGCTAGTAACCCCATTTTCAAGTTTAAAACAATGGTTGCTATTTCCCGGAGTCTGATTGTTCGAAATTGAGATATTGTTCGATTTTGATGAACTCTCCTGTGTAGGTACATCATGGGACACTGGTCTCTCTCGTTATCTCAATTTTACATTTTAAGAAAATGGCAGCCATTTGTCGGCCTCTGATTTGTCGAAATCTAGATATTGATCGATTTCAATGTAAATTTCTATATAGATATTATTGCCGAAGCGACCACATCGAGGCTTCTGAATGGTCGAAATATAGATATTGTTGATTTATATGGTATTAGGGGGTTATAAATAGAAATGCACGGGCTTTGTTGCCTTATCATCCACACGTACGTTTCTGATTGGTTAATTAGATATTTCGCTGGAAATGGGTGTATAGGGGCATACAGCCACATGGGTTTAGATGCCATTGTTAACACCATGCAGGCGGCTGTTTGGTCAAAATACTTTCATCGATTGATTGTGCTTAAACTTTGTATATACTGTACTATAGTAGGCGTAGTACGACATCACAAACACTATTGCAAATCAAATTCTTCATTTACGACTGCAGTTGTAATTTCGGAGAAACATGCAACGGTCTCGATTACAATAAACACTACTTGTTGGTGTGTCTGTGGTGATAATTATATGTACCTAAGTGGCATTGTTGTTTGTGTGGTTGTAATTCTTTTTTTTAAATTATTATTTTTAGCCCATCATCTGATGATGGTGGGCTATTCAAATCGCCCTGCGTCCGTGGTCCGTCTCTCTGTCCGTCCGTCCTTCCGTAAACTATTCTTGTTATCGCTATTTTTCAGTACTGAAGGGATCTTTCCCAAATTTCATATGTAAGTTGCCCTTAGTTCCCAGTTATTCATATTGCATTTTGAGACCCATCAGGAAAAAAAAAGGCCGACAGGCAGCCATCTTGGTTTTTAACAATTGAAGTTTGTTATCGCTATTTCTCAGACAGTACTGAGGGGATCTTTCTCAAATTCTATATATAGGTTCCCCTTAGTTCCTAGTGATGCAGATTGCATTTTGAGACCCATCTGAAAACAACATGGACGACAGGCAGCCATCTTGGATTTTGACAATTAAAGTTTGTTATCGCTATTTCTCAGAAAGTACTGAAGGGATCTTTCTTGAATTTTATTTGTAGGTTCCCGTCTGTACCTAGTTATGCATATTGCATTTTGAGACCAATCGGAAAACAACATGGCCGACAGTCAGCCATCGTTGTTTTTGACAATTGAAGTTTGTTATCGCTATTTCTCAGAAAGTGCTGAAGGGATCTATCATGAATTTTATATGTAGGTTCCCCTCTGTACCTAGTTATGCATATTGCATTTTGAGACCAATCGGAAAACACCATGGCTGACAGGCAGCAATCTTGGATTTTGACAATTGAAGTTTGTTATCGCTATTCCTCAGAAAGTGCTGAAAGGATCTTTCTCAAAAATTTTTTTGGAATGTTCCCCTTGGTCTGTAGTTACGCATATTGCATCTTGGGACCAATAGGAATACAACATTGCCGACAGGCAGCCATCTTGGATTTTGACAATTGAAGTTTGTTATCGCTATTTCTCAGGAAGTACTGAAAGGATCCTTCTCAAATCATTTTGGTAGGTTTCCCTTTGGCTGTACTTATGCATATTGCATCTTGGGACCAATAGGAAAACAACATGGCCGACAGGTAGCCATCTTGGATTTTGACAATTGAAGTTTGTTATCGCTATTTCACAGGAAGTACTGAAAGGATCCTTCTCAAATCATTTTGGTAGGTTTCCCTTTGGCTGTACTTATGCATATTGCATCTTGGGACCAATAGGAAAACAACATGGCCGACAGGTAGCCAACTTGGATTTTGACAATTGAAGTTTGTTGTCGCTATTTCTCAGAAAATGCTGAAGTGATCTTTCTCAAATTGCATTTGTAGGTTGCCCTCGGTCCTTAGGTATGCATATTGGATTTTCAGACCAGTCAGAAAATAACATGGCCGACAGGCAGCCATCTTGGATTTTGACAATCGAGGTCTGTTATCGGTATTCCTCAGAAAGTGCTGAAAGGGTCTTTCTCAAATTTCATATGTAGGTTCCCCACGGTGCCTAGTTATGCATATTGCATTTAGAGACCAATCGGAATACAACATAGCCGACAGGCACCCATCTTGGATTTTAACAATTGAAGTTTGTTATCGCTATTCCTCAGAAAGTGCTGAAAGGATCTTTCTCAAATTTTTTTGGAAGGTTCCCCTTGGTCTGTAGTTACGCATATTGCATCTTGGGACCAATAGGAAAACAACATGGCCGACAGGCAGCCATCTTGGATTTTGACAATTGAAGATCTGTTATCGGTATTCCTCAGAAAGTGCTGAAAGGGTCTTTCTCAAATTTCATGTGTAGGTTCCCCACGGTGCCTAGTTATGCATATTGCATTTAGAGACCAATCGGAATACAACATAGCCGACAGGCAGCCATCTTGGATTTTGACAATTGAAGTTTGTTATCGCTATTCCTCAGAAGTACTGAAAGGATCCTTCTCACATCTTTTTTGGTAGGTTCCCCTTGGTCTGTAGTTACGCATATTGCATCTTGGGACCAATAGGAAAACAACATGGCCGACAGGCAGCCATCTTGGATTTTGACAATTGAAGATTGTTATCGGTATTCCTCAGAAAGTGCTGAAAGGGTCTTTCTCAAATTTCATGTGTAGGTTCCCCACGGTGCCTAGTTATGCATATTGCATCTTGGGACCAATAGGAAAACAACATAGCCGACAGGCAGCCATCTTGGATTTTGACAATTGAAGTTTGTTATCGCTATTTCTCAGAAGTACTGAAAGGATCCTTCTCACATCTTTTTGGTAGGTTCCCCTTTGGCTGTAGTTATGCATATTGCATCTTGGGACCAATAGAAAAACAACATGGCCGACAGGCAGCCATCTTGGATTTTGACAATTGAAGTTTGTTGTCGCTATTTCTCAGAAAATACTGAAGTGATTTTTCTCAAATTTCATTTGTAGGTTGCCCTCGGTCCTTAGTTATGCATATTGGATTTTTAGACCAGTCAGAAAATAATATGGCCGACAGGCAGCCATCTTGGATTTTGACAATCGAAGTTTGTTATCGCTATTTTACAGAAGGTACTGAAGGGATCTTACTCAAATTTTATATGTAGGTTCCCCTAGGTCCCTGGTATTGCATTTTGGAACCATTCCGAAAACAAAGTAGCCGACAGATAGCCATTATCGCTAAATCTTAAATTTTATATATGGGTTCCTCTTGTTTGAAAAGTACTAGAGGGCCGTTTCTGAATTTACACAGATTAGTAAGACTTCGAGGAAGGGAAAAGTAGAGAAAAGACAAATCTGACATGGAACCTATAAAGATCAATCAATGGTGGGCGCCAAGATCCCTCTGGATTCTCTTGTTTTGTTGTAGATGTCTGTTTATAAGCGGTAGGAGTTGTTGATGTGTAAATGACCATAGCTGTCGGTGTATAAGTATTAATATTTATGATGTATAGGTTTTAGTAGCTGTTGGTGCGATATTAGTGTACTGAGTGTTGTTTAACTAGGAATTAACGACAAAAATAAACAATTAAGTTGATTTACCAAGTGTTTCGAAGCAAATCAAAAATCCTGGTAACGTGGTTGTCGGATCACTTGTGAAATCCAATACCACTGGACTGACCTGGTTGGTCAAGGAATAATTTTGGAGGGCTCTGTCACAGGCTATGATTACTGAAAAATACTTCATCTAATAAATGAAAGACAATAAGGGACATATAACCAGCGTAATGATTATTGTATTAAGTGTTTCAAAGCATTTGGAATTTCTCTACATTTTCATCAGTGTGTAATAGAAAACTGTTAATTTGAAAAACATGTGAACTATCAATATTAATATCATAAAACTTCATCAGAACTGCTCATATTTTCACTAGTGATAAAAGGAAGCCGGGGATATGTTAATAGGGAGTATACTTTTACACCCAAATTCAATCTTTTTCAGAATATTTAACTGATACGTGTACTTTTTTTTAAATAAAAGAAAATCCTGGGTATCTTTTCAAGCGATGCCACTTTTAACCATAGCATTTTAGCTAACCCAGATACTTTGGACTTTGATGGATGTGCCATTCTGAAAACTAACAAGATGTGATACCAGAACGATGCTTTCTTATGTTCAAAAAAGTGTTTTTGCAGTGATGGCCTACAAATAGGGCGCAACAATGCAAAATTATTGTGATTGGAATAAAACACAGTATTTGATGGTGTAGCAATGCAACACATATCTATTCGGTTTAGAAATGTAATTATGTACATGGCTTATACTACACATTAGCCTCTTGTCTTTTTTGTTGAATTGGTGAAGAGCTTGGCAGATCGTGCTGATATGGCCAACACAGAATCCGAGTCCTTAGCACGATTGATCAGGCTACTAGCAAACTTTAATATTAGTACAAATGTAATATTTAAACAATATCAATTCTGTGATATTTGTCTATTTTCATCTTACTACTTTTGATATATCTGCGTATAATTATAAATTTCATTATTTTAAAATTGTATTGATGTTCTCTGTAATGTTCATTATTTATAACCTGACCATAAGTAACCATATGAAAAAAAACCCGATTATCATTATTAACTTGCTGTCCCTAATATATGATCCTAGCAGGCGACTAAATTTGGTATATATTCTCCTCAATCTAAGCCGTTTTCGTCCTCCTTATGTCTCCCTTGTCACTGCCTCACTTTTGACTTTTAGTTTGGAAGGCTTTGGGTTCTTACTCCCGCTTAGCGCTCAGCATATTTGGAGTGGGACGACTGGTTTGCCCGTTGTCAGTATAATGTGACCGGGTGGGGTGTGCTGCTGGGTGTCTTCGGCAGTATGCTTCAGTGAGGTAGCACTATAAATCGGCAAAAGTTCCGGCCTATCACAAGGAGACTTAACACGAACATACCGCAGCCTCCCAAAACACACATACGCACTCACCACACGCATGCATGTCGCACGCACGGGAGGCCGTCCTTAAATGACCTTAGCTGTTAATAGGACGTTAAACAAAATAAACCAAACCAAACCTAACGTTGGGTTCTGTCCCCTGCCGTAACATTCAATAATCTCTAATAACAGCTATTGCCACTCCTGCTTAACACTGCCCTGCAGGTAGGGCGTAAGAATTGTACCTGCTGCCCCCATTGCATGATCGTAAGAGGCGACTAAATTTGGGATCTTATCTTTTCTTTTTCTTAAGAGCTTTCCTCTTCCTAATGTCTCCCTTAACAATGCCTCACTTTTTGGCCTTTAGTTGAGCGTTCGCCCCTTTGAGGAAGGCTTTGGGATCTGTCCCCTGGCCGAGACATACCAGAGTCTTTAAAAATGGTAGTTGCTACTCCTGCTTAGCGCTCAGCATACAAGGAGTTGGACGACTGGTTCGCCCGTTGTCAGTATAATGTGACCGGGTGGCGTGTGTTGTTGGGTGTCTTCGGCAGTATACTTTAGTGAGGTAGCACTATAAATCGGCAAACGTTCCGGCCTATCAAAAGAAGACTTAACACGAACATACCGCAGCCTCCCAAAACACACATACGCACTCACCACACGCATACATGTCGCACGCACGGGAGGCCGTCCTTAAATGACATTAGCTGTTAATAGGACAAAATAAACCAAACCAAACCAAACATCCTGCTTAACATTAAGCATATTGGGAGTTTTACGACTCGATGTGCTTCAGGGAGGTAGCACTATAAAACCGGCATCAGTTTCTTGTTACCACAGACACACATACTGCATACTCCGAAAATCCAAATGCATACGCTACACGCATGCTTTCCGCACAGTGATGGCCGTCTTTAAATAACCTTATATGTTGAAAGGATGTTAAAAATTCTAATCAAGAACTTTTGTTAGGTTCACATGTTTAACCTCGCATACGGATGTCAATCATACAATCTGTAAAGGTGTTATATATTTTATGCAAATACATACTTTTTGGATGCGCTTTACCCTCTTTTTAAACCATAAATTTTGTATTATTATATTTATTGAACTTTAAATAGCATTATGCAGAATGGACTCTGTTTGAATTAAACTATTCCCGTATGTGTGATTACGGACGGTTGAATAACAGGGGGCCCTTGTAAGTTTGGTCCATGCAAATGTCTAGCATTTCGTTTTAAATTACCAGAAGTCTGTACAAAATCTGCGCATGGACCAGCGTGTGGGAGTCCCTCAAGGTGAAAGAAAACACCGGTGTAGCTAATCCTGTTAGGTGATTCAATTGTCCATTTACAGCTTGCCGCTCTAAAAAAAAAGGGTCAAAAGGCCAATATAAAAATTATGTTAATGTCATAATGTAAAATAACAGAAAACAACTCAACTACCATGAATTATTGTCTTACATTTGCTTGCCATCTATATAATCTAAGAATCTATAATAATGCTTTGAACAAGATTTCCTAAACGAGAGCCGTTAAAAGATGTTTTGATTGACTTGAAAGCACTGACCAATCATCGCTCAGCTTATAGGATCGGGATGACTGGTTTGTGCGTTTGCAGTATAATATGACCAGATAGGGTGTTCTGCTGGTTGTCTTGGCATTATGCATCAGTAGAATAGCACTTCATGTCGACATCAATTTAAAATCATAAAAAAAAGAAATAGTTACATATCACAATCTGCCAAAATACAGACACATTCACTTCATCCATACATTTCGCACATGTGGAAGGTCATCCTTAAATGACAATATGGCTTTTGAAAGGACATAAAACAATAAGAAAAAACATTGCATGCAGTAAATAATGACAAACATGGTTCCTTTATCGAGACTTGGAAAAAAAAAGTTCCCTTGACGGGACCTGGCAACAAAAGGATATGATGTCTAAACAAGTCTCCTTTGATGATACCTGATAATAAACGGTTGTAAAGACTAAAACAAAGAGTTCGATTACAAACTATTTTTATGACTATATAAGAATAACAGCATAGTTACTTCGAGGAAACTTAATATTAGAAGTTGTGAATGACATAAACAAGAGATTCTGTCGGGACTTCTAATATCAAACGGTAATATTTTAGGAAATGTTTAGTAAAATGGTAACACATATATATAAAACAACGAAATCAGTTTAACCAACAATACCTATATTTGGAGTGGGACGACTGGTTTGCCCGTTGTCAGTATAATGTGACCGAATGGGGTGTTCTGCTGGGTGTCTTCGGCAGTTTGCTTCAGTAAGGTAGCACTATCAATCGGCAAAAGTTCCTGCCTATCACAAGGAGACTTAACACGTTCATACCGCAGCCTCCCAAAACACACTCACCACACGCACGGGAGGCCGTCCTTAAATGACCTTAGCTGTTGATAGGACGTTAAACAAATAAAACTAAACCAAGCGAAACCCCTTTGAACTTACCAATGGATGTTTGTGAATTGTGAACTGGAATTTTCCAATGCTATTATAATTAAATTACATTTACATACTTACGATGTATAGTTATTCGGAAAATTTGGGGAGGAGATGCACATTTTCCCACCACTAACCATATCCAGTGCAATTGTCTCTCCTGAAGAAGTATTGCAAGCAGTGGCTGTAGACAAAACGTTTCATATTTGATTATGAAACAAATAGAAACATGTATTATCTAAATCGGAGTGCTATTGAATTACCTCAGTTTTTGTTATGAATCTTATATGAAATAATAATAATAATAAATTAGTAAACTGAAAGAGTGTTTGGAAACCGATATTAAAAATCGTCTATGAATGTGTAGTTCGCAATTCAGCAAAGGGGTGAAAGTGGCAGGTCAGTGATCAAGATTCATGTTCATGCATGCTATTGTAAATGCTTCTCTCCAAGTGAAGGTCGATTTGTTTCTCAGCGAAGGTAAAGGAGGCTACATCCCCTGTTGATTAGCCAGCAGAGACATGGATCATATAGTACCGAAGAGAGTTAAGCCAACATTTATCCATTGTTTTTAAGACAATAAAAATCAATTTATACCATTTTAACGTTCATTGCCGTGAAAGCTTCGAAAAAACTGACGAAAAAAAACATCCGGTTTTATCACTTTTTTTAAGCTTTCACAGCAATGAACGTAAAAAAGGATAAATGTTGACTAAACTCTCTTCTGCACTATACGAAACGAGCTGGAGATATTGAAAAAAAGCTTAACAGCCGATTACTACAGAAAAACGGTCATTAGATGAGCCAATAAACGGTGGTAAATTAGAAAAAGAGAAAACAGAAAATCAACCAATCGTCTATAACACAGGCGTTGACGTACCCGAACAATATCACACAATTGCAAACGGCATCAATATCTCGCAATGACAATTATTGGCGAAATCATGTTAAATAGGCCAACAACCTTCAAGTTCAGAATTAATGTCTCTGCTAACGGTTACAGATATGGTCCTGACGGTAGCCCGTCATCCATAAGATACTGGGCTCTTCCAATCATCTTTCATCTGGAAAACGTCGTCCGTCCATAAACAAATGTATATGTAGGTTTCCTATGACCCACCAGTTAGTTTTGAGACTAATCAGAAACAAAAGGGCCGACATGCCGCCATTTTGAATATTGCCAGTTAAAATATGTTGCCGCTATTTCTCAGACTGTTCTATGATCTTTCTAAAATTAATGAAGATTTCATCTGGTCTCTTAATTTTTGACTGATCATGAAACAAGATGGCTTCCTTGCGACCATTTGAATTCGACTGTTGATGTTTGTTATGTATTTTCTAAACGAGTTCTTCAAATACCTTTCACAAACTTCACATTCATATTTCTTGAATTAAATCGGCAAACGTATGGGAAACCGTCCTTAAATGACCTTAGCTGTTAATAGGACGTTAAACAAATCAAACCAAACCAAACCAAACCAAACCAGATTTCTCTTTAGTTGAAGTTGGTAAAACTTATTTATCATAGTAGTTTTTATGGATCTTTCTCAGATGTCTGGAAAACACATGGAGGTTCAGCTTCTTTTTTATGATTAAGATAATAACAGAAAAAATTAAGAAAATATCAGTCTAAAAGAGTTCCAATGAAAGTTTTTCAATGGTGGCGCCAAGATCCCTTTTGGACCTCTTGTGATAAAAAAAAATCTTGTTTTCGATGGAAGTCAATGCAGTGCAGATGTGTTTTTGTAAAGGTTCCGTCAGATGGTATACACTGAGACTGGTCTTTTCTCTTCACTAAAAAAATACGTAATCTATGAAAAAAAGTCCATTCAGGGAACCACCTCGTCCCTGTTCTGTTTTCTCTAGCAAGGACACCGTTCACCAATGGACTATGAAACTAGTTTATTTGTATGTAGGATAGGGATATTCCTCCCGAGGACTCGCATGCTTGCTAAGAGTTTTGGAACATTTGTGACCTTACTTGATAATCTACAAGCTTTCCATAAATGTCAGTCCTTTCATGGTTAATTGTTTAAAAAGATATAATTCCTTGATAAAAAATAGTACAATGTTATTTGACGGAATTTGACAGATATGTGATAAAGTTGTCGACGTCAGAGTCAGGGGAAAATAAATGCAATTAAAATATTCAAAGAAGCGAGCTTCTGCAATACCAAATTTTATTTGATTTTCAATCATACATACATGATGCTTTTTAGTAGGACATCGCTATTTACTGTTCAGTTAGTTTTGGGATTATTCGTGTTAACCATGGTCTTGTTGGAATGACGATGTGGTGTGACGTTGTCAGTCAGGGACATTGGTGTGACGTTGTCAGTCAGGGACATATTCTATTACCGGTAGATGTACCCAACACATACGATGGTTAAAGAGTTGTCCTCCCCCCCCCCCCCCCCCCCCCCCCCCAATATTTAAGAACGATCCTTGAAATGCTTTCTGTGAAATAGTAGTAGGAACAAGGATTACTTTGGGACGGATTAGGGGAGTAAAGGATGGGCAACGGAAAAATAGACCACGGAAAAAAGGTGAATTGAAAGGTCCACCTTGACAATGGTGTGATAAATGTTGAAGTTAGATGGAATGCTAACGACAAACTATGGTATAAACTGACCTGTCCTTCAGGCAGACGTACTACAATTCAATATGAAAACAATTGTCAAAAAAGACAAAGGTTATCCATAATGTCACTTCCAAGATACAATATATAGACATAATATTTACCTGTATTAGCTGGAGAGGTGGCAATGAATTTAAATGTTATGGCCTCTCCTCCTGAAGGTGGCATGCCACCACTTGATGGAACTATTTCGATGGTAAAAGACTGTCCCATTGCTGTTAAATGACTATCAACGTTGATACCAGAAATCGTGGTTACAGTGGTTCCTGTAAATGAACCAGATTCTTATCGTTTTCATTTTAAAACATGCACAATGGTTTATCACTGGATACATATAATATCAAGAGCCACAGTTTAATCTATATTCCTTAGATAAATGCGAAGTTTAAAAAATAGTTTTCATAGGAAGGCTCTGCATGACTAACGGGGAAGAAAACTATTAGTTTAAAAGCTTCACCTCTTAAATCCAATAATGCTAAATAAAAATGTTTCACAAACATAATTACAAAGATGAAAATATTTATAAAGGGCACTCGTCTTATTGCACGAACAGGTTTGTGCATTCACACACACGGGTTCTAGACAATTCTTTAATGTGTCTCGAAAATCTCTTACCAAAGATATGCACGTTTTTATAATCGGAAGAAAGAGTCCGACAAGGATTGTGGGATCCATTTCGGATTTGGGCACCAACTTTTGAATTATCTTTATTGGATTTGTGAGTAATATTCTGTTCTTTTCTCGTCTTTCCTTCTCCTCATTTTCTTCGGATAAAAATACTTTCTAAGGAAAGATATCTTAAATCACGAAATTCTAATATCGCCATTCATTGTATTTAGCTGTTCGTTGTACTGAAAGAAAACTTACTATTAAGTTTGAGAAAAAAAATCACCAAATAGCAAACATCAATGTCAACATCTTTAAGTGTTGAGATTGCTGCCCCCAATACATTTAGTTAGAGGCGACTAGATTTGGGATATTTTCTTTCTTAACAGTTTCTTCTTCCTAATGTCTCTTAGCACTGTCTCACTGAATGCTTTTGTTTAACTTTCGCTCGTGTGAGGAAGACTTTGGATCCATTCTCCTCACCGAGACTGATGGTAGTCGCTACTGCCTCTCATGGCTCAACATTTTTGGAATGGGACGTGTGGTTCGCCCGTTTTCAGTATAATATGACCGGGTTGGGTATGTTTCTTAGTGTCTTGAGCAGTATGCTTCAGAGAGATAGCACTACACAATTGGCATAAGTTCACTATCACACAGAAACAAAAACTCACACAGCGTATGCATTTCGCACGTACAGGAGGCCTTTCTGAAATGTCCACAGCTGTGGATAGACGTTAAATCATACTCCACAAAACTAAACTTAAAACTAAATTCATGATAATTAATAATCCCGAAATTCGACATACATGTCTAAAATTATAGAAATTTGTATATGTAATGTATTTGTTTTCTTTCCTTTTAGGTTTTTAATTTACCTGCGTCGTTCTTAGTTTGAACAGAGGAAGGGGCTACGAGAGTGAGTGAAGTAATCTCCACTCCTATAACTGCTCCTGGTGGGGCTGTGACAGTCCATTTACAGGGGTCACTGAAAAAATTACACATAGTTATTGTTTGTTGTAAATTTATTTGTAAGTATCAGTGTTGCGATGCGGCATGTGAACACCCCGCCGCCTTGGATATCATATTAAAGGTCAGTATAATAGAACATCTTTGATTTGTACAACCTTATACATGAATGTTTGTCTATTACAGTAGCATAAGTATTTGCGAAAAGTACACGCATGTATGTAATGATGTAAGGATATTTAAGGAGCACAGACCAGAAATGTAAAAATAAGTATATATTCGAGTGTATGGTTGGAAGACAAAACAAATCAGAACTATAACACACATTTAATCGAAAAACATGTAGAAAGTGTGGATTTTTTTATTTACATCAGAGTTTCTAGTCAGGTGATATGCGAATCTGTCGATTTCATATATGTCTCATACATTTCATCATATAAGGTTTATTATGTTAGCTGTTGATTGTTTAGCTATCAATTTCTACTTACGTAAATCTTGGTTGGCATGCCACACTGACACTCTCAAGTACGTTGAGAGTAGCGGTAAGAGGTGTGTTTGGTGGACAACAGGTTTGACTGCTACCTAGAAAAAACATGTCATACATTCTAATTAGAGAGGTCAAAAGGGCATGTATCGGTCACCTGGATAATTCATCGATTTAAATGACAAAACACTCAATTTAAGTCAGTCTAATTAAAATCTAGATGATCATTCTCACTTCGATACATGAACATGTAACGTAGTGAGAATGACCATCTAGATTTTAATTAGATTGCATTTAAGTTATATTTTAAATAGTTTCCAGGTCTTGAATCTTCCATTCCACTCATTGCAAGGCATAACAATCAGCACTATCCTTTAACTAACATTTAGCTTTCGAAATGCTTGTATGTATGTTTGTTGGCTAATAGGTACAAGCACATTACCATAATATATCTGTTTTCTTACTGCTTTATGCATTTTTCTACTTTTTTTATCTATGTAAGTACTTACTATTTGTATTTAATTAGTATTCACTTATTTTATCTACTCGTGCTTATTCTCTCCTTGTTTTTCATTTTATCTCTTTCCTGCATTGAAAAGCTTTATAATGGTAATGAAAGTCTATGAGGATGCTAACATTAACTATTAAAATGTACCTTCTATTTAATTGAGAATGTGTGAGTGTGTGAAAGATGTTTATACGTCATTTATGTTTACCATGCTTAATTTTCAATAACAAAATAAATACAAAAGAAAGAAAAAAAAAACAATTTAGCTTTCTATTTCCAAACATTTGATATTTGGACTTCGAAAACAATAGCAATGGAGACAAATATACATTAAACATGTTCCACAATGGACTCTTGCTTCCTTCCACCTCCTAATTTGCTGCTCTGATAGAAATGTAACTACAAGTATAATACTCGTATGTTAGCTTTGGTATGACTTGGACAGAGTGATTACTACAGAACACCCATATTTTCCAAGAATATGACCTCACAAAGACAAAATGTAGGCATTTCAAGTTTCCTAAAGACTTAGGCAAATGCTCCTTTTAGGTCCCAACTCTCAGGTTCTAGGGGTTCCAGACTCACTGTTGATATGACAGCAATTTTCATTAACACAAGGATGAATCTGACCGCATATAGACAGAATTATGTCATTGAATCAAAACAAGAGAAAATTTGGCCCCTTCCCTAAGTCACTAAGCCTAAGGTCAAAAGAGAATCGACGTTTATGGTTTGATAAAATAAAATCTTGTCACACCAGCGCTCGCACTAACTACTATAGACATCTGTGACCATAACGGCATGGTTATTATGTGCAATATGACTGATCCACATAAGCTTTATTTCTTCTCCTGAGACATGCTTTTTATGGCTGTTTTACCGAAACTAACAGGTAGTTTAACAAGTTAAATGTCAAAATCAAAACCCTTGGATAGCCATGAAAACATATCTTTAATTGCAACAGAATAGTGACTTTTAATCTGGATAAACATCACTTGATGTACTATTAACATGAATCTTAAAACCATTCACCAATAATAAGGATACAAAGTACTATTGAAATTTCTTTTATTATTTTTCATCATTTGCAGAGGCAGGAAAATGGACAATAACCACATAAATGGTTAGTCATTATTATCATCGATAGTCGTAGTGGACCTCCTTGCATAACACCAGTTTGAGTGAGAGGATATCCTAACCAAATGATAAGTAATTTTTGCAGGCTGAGGTAGAATTAATTTATCTTTGTTTTCATGGTAAATACTCAAATGTGATTGGTCAAAAAATTCTTTTCATTCTTCTATAATTAATTTTTCTTTGTTTTCATGGTATATACTCAAATGTGATTTGTCGAAAAATTCTTTTCATTCTTCTATGAAAGGAATTCCGAGAATGGCGCGAAAAATATGACGTCACAATACGACAATTGACGTTGCGAATTGATTTGAGAAAAAGAATCCCATTTAAAACCAGTAAAATTGTACATAAAACATGTTTTAAATTAGAAAATCATTTTCAAAAATTAATTATAAGCGTTGATGTCAATTATTTTTTAGTTTCATCGGGGTATGAAACAATATGGTTTGCAAACTAGTAGCGGATTCTTACAGTTTGCAAACAAAACTTGTTTCATACCCCGATGAAACTGAAAAAAAATGACATCAATGCTTAAATACAATTTATAAAATTACTATAAACCAAATAATAAAGCTATGTCTTTTAAAGAAAGACGCAATTATGGCACTTTAAAAATGTTGCCTTCGATGTGCGTTATCAGACATGATCAAGATAAAACAGACAAAAATACATTAGTAATAATTTACATATACATATTTCCCGATATGTTTGAGCGTTCGCCCCTGTGAGGAAGGCTTTGGGTTCTATCCCCTGGCCGAGACATACCAGAGTCTTTAAAAATGGTAGTTGCTGCTCCTGCTTAGCGCTCAGTATACACGGAGTGGGACGACTGGTTCGCCCGTTGTCAGTATAATGTGACCGGGTGGGGTGTGCTGCTGGGTGTCTTCGGCAGTATGCTTCAGTGAGGTAGCACTATAAATCGGCAAAAGTTCCGGCCTATCACAAGGAGACTTAACACGAACATACCGCAGCCTCCCAAAACACACATACGCACTGAACACACGCATGCATGTCGCACGCACGGGAGGCCGTCCTTAAATGACCTTAGCTGTTAATAGGACGTTAAACAAATTAAACCAAACCAAACCAAACCGATATGGCTTGTGACAAGGTTCCACTTGTTATGCGGTGAGGATTTGTTAGAAAAGAACCTCTTCAGTACAAATGCAAAGCTCTTTACACAGTAAAGATTTTGTAATACTTGTTAAACACTTTAGTGATCTAGATGACAGAACAGCACTATCAACTAAGTTACCAGCGGAAATTCAATTATTGAAACTATTTATTTCATATCAATTTTCTTCAAATATTAATGTCATTATGATATATTACATGTAGGCGTTAAACAAATTGAACAGGGAAAATATTCAAATCAATCCTTTCAAATTTAGAACGAAGTAGCAATCAGAATATCTACAAAACTAGAGGAGTAACCTCCATTTATATAGGTATTTTAATTTATATGATACATAGTTTTATCTAGGTATAAATGATATTTGGATTATTTTTATATCAGACCATTAATGGAAAATATTCCCCTCATCCAAGCATCTCCATGTGATGGATGAGAGGGATTCTCTGTAATGAAATCCCGAAAGCTGGACAGTTACATTCAAATATCGCGCACCTTGTTGAGTGACAGGTGCTAATGTAACGAGACAGATGGAGGGCTGAATGGGAGAGAATTAAAGCAGGAATCGCATGTATTACCTACAGTATATCAACTTAGTATTCATCAGAAAATAAAGCTGTAAAGAGGGATAATATTGCAAACATTGCATTCCCTATTATAAATATAATACAGTATTGCATTGAAAGCTTAACTTAAAACATCAAAGTGATACAAATTATGAATATAATATAGAGCAAGAGAGAAAAAATATTTACATGGAAACATTTATGTTCTGATAATAGTGAAATTTTAATACGATGAAAGGCATTTCTTTTATTCAGCTGAATATCTGTATACATATGTTGCTTAATATTGAAGCCATACTTGGCTTTATCAACATAATCGCAAAGAAATTGGCACTCATTGTAGATCTGTGCGTTCAAGAACATTAAGGAATCGATTGCGGGAGTTTCGTGCTTTGCTGGCTCAAAAGAGCGTTCCAGTTCTTTATTGGCCACCATAAATTCAAGATATGTTCCCTACACAGCAATTATGTGACGAGATAGACAGGAGGGTTACGTAGCGCGTAAACGTCCCATATAACGTCGTATAACGGACACGGGCCATTATTCGGAAATGAAATGATATCCCTCAAAGGGCTATAAAACCATGACTATGTCAATGTAAAGGAGAGTATGGAAAGCGACTGATGCTAATAGCGGAATCACTCGCTATTAATCTGGGCCAATATACAGCATAGGGTAACCTTGATTTAACGGTATTCACATAAACACTGTCTCTGATACAACCACAACAAGAGGCCCATGGGGCCTGTATTGCTCACCTGTTTCGATTCGACCAAACATCAAAATAATGTTCATGATCAATTCGTTTATACTTAGCTGTATTTGTCTCGAAGAATGCTATATATGGTTATAGTGTAGGGATCCCAACTGTTTGAAAGAAATAATGAAGTCTAGATTCTCAAAATGTCTCAAAGACCTCAAGGATTGTTTTTACAACATGATTGTTTTTAAAGAAACTAAGTCCCTTAGGGTGGGGAAAGACCCTTGGGCCTATCTTTACATCAGAATTGTGTTTATCCCTTAATGTCTAGCGATACTATACATGGATATGGGATGAAGGGTCACAGCAACCATTTATGCAAAATCTGTTCCCCATTCCCAAAGGATGCTGCTGACAAAATTGGGTACAAATCAATTCATGACTTTATGACAAGTAGTGATTTAAAGGAATTACCTGTATTTCCCCTATTTGGCAACATACCTTTGGCCCCTTAGGAGTCCGAGTCACCATGCATGCAAAATTTGTTGCCATTCACCCAAGGATGTTTCTGACCAAATAGGGTTCAAATCCATTGATAACTTTATGACAAGTAGTAGGGATTTAAAGGAATTACCTATATGTCCCCTATTGGATCCTGCCCTTTTGGCCCCTTAAGGGTCAGAGTCATTATTTATGTAATTTATGTGTTCCCCTTCCTCAAAGGATGTTTCTGACTAAATTTGGTTAAAATTCATTGGGTATTTTATGACTAGTAGTGATTTAAAACAAATGTTGACGGACGGACGGACGCCGCGCCATGACATAGTCTCGCAAGACCTTCGGTCCAGGTGAGCTAACAAGAGGCCCAAAGGGCCTTAACGGTCACCTGAGATTTGAAATATTTCGGCCAACTAAATTGACCCTTTTTGGCCCCACCCATCAGTCCTAATGGGGTCAGTCTATGAAGAGTATTTGATTCTAACATATAGTAGATAAGAAGATGTTTGAAATTTCAGTCAATTTGACCCTTTTTGGCCCCGCCCACCAGCCCCTGGGGGTCAACCAGGGCCAACATGTACAAAACATCAAACTGTAATCCCATGCTGATAATTTGAACCAAGTTAGAATGAATTCCAATACAAATCCAACAAATAAGTCAAAAATGTGATTTCCCTATATAAACTATAGTAAAGTTTACCCCCTACCCAGGGACAAACGTGAGACCCCAGGGTCATGAAATTCACAATTTGGTAAAGCACCTTAAGACCCTTCCATCTATGAAGAGTATTTGATTCTAACATATCTGAGAGTAGAGAAGATTTTTGAAATTTCAGTCAATTTGACCCTTTTTGGCCCCGCCCACCAGCCCCTGGGGGTCAACCAGGGCCAACATGTACATAACATCAAAGTGTCATCCCATGCTGATAATTTGAACCAAGTTAGAATGAATTCCAATAGAAATCAAACAAATAATAGTCAAAAATGTGATTTCCCTATATAAACTATAGTAAAGTTTACCCCCTCCCCAGGGGCAAACGTGGGACCCCAGGGTCATGAAATTCACAGTTTTGGTAAAGCACCACAAGACCCTTCCATCTATGAAGAGTATTTGATTCTACCATATCTGAGAGTAGAGAAGAAGATTTTTGAAATTTTTGTTAGTTTGACCCTTTTTGGCCCCGCCCACCAGCCCCTGGGGGTCAATTAGGGCCAACATGTACATACCATCAAACTGTCATCCCATGCTGATAATTTGATACAAGTTAGAATGAATTCCAATACAAATCCAACAAATAATAGTCAAAAATGTGATTTCCCTATATAAACTATAGTAAAGTTTACCCCCTTCCCAGGGGCAAACGTGAGACCCCAGGGTCATGAAATTCACAATTTTGGTAAAGCACCTTAAGACCCTTCCATCTATGAAGAGTATTTGATTCTACCATATCTGAGCGTAGAGAAGATTTTTGAAATTTCAGTCAATTTGACCCGTTTTGGCCCCGCCCACCAGCCCCTGGGGGTCAATTAGGGCCAACATGTACATACCATCAAAGTGTCATCCCATGCTGATAATTTGATACAAGTTAGAATGAATTCCAATTGAAATCCAACAAATAATAGTCAAAAATGTGATTTCCCTATATAAACTATAGTAAAGTTTACCCCATCCCCAGGGGCAAACGTGAGACCCCAGGGTCATGCAATTCACAATTTTGGTAAAGCACCACAAGACCCTTTCATCTATAAAGAGTGTTTGACTCCACCATATCTGAGAGTAGAGAAGAAGATTTTTGAAGTTTTAGTCAATTTGACCCTTTTTGGCCCCACCCCTCAGGCCCCTGGGGGGGTGGGGACCATATAATTCACAATTTTGGTTGACCTTCAGCCATAGAAACTTTCTGCCAAATTTCATTGAATTTTGTTTAGTGGTTTTGGAGAAGAAGTCGAAAATGTAAAAAGTTTACGGACGCACGACGGACGACGCACGACGCACGACGCACGACGGACGACGGACGACGACGGACGACGACGGACAAAAGGCGATTAGAATAGGTCACTTGAGACTTTGTCTCAGGTGACCTAAAAATTAACAAAGTATCAAATTTTGATGAAATGATCAAGAAACCCTAACCATGATACATCATCGAAGAATTATGCTAAGTATTAATTAACCATCGAAAATAGTATTGCGTAGTTCCCCGTTGACATATATGAATTCAATCTAATTAAAATCTAGATGGTCATTCTCACTAATGACCATCTAGATTTTAATTAGATTGATACGAATTTAAGCTACAATTGTAGTATTTTCTAATTCCTTAAAGACCGTATTCATTTCGTAATTTGATCCAGTACACATCACTTTACAATATTGGCTGCCATTGTTTGGCAAACCGATTATGGGGTACATATCTCGGTACTAAAGGAACCGATTGTGTAACCGTTTTCGACTTCTTCGTTTGGAGATAAATAGCATAAATTTAAATGTATGTCAATTGTCTATACACCATGCTAAATTTCTAGAAAGACATTTAAGGATTATATATTACATTTATTGTAGATATCGCTTGTTCTACTTTTGTGAGGATTTTTTTTACATTCCATTATAATTTTCTCTTTTAATCAAATATCTCTATTATATTCATCTCTAAAAACTTACCTAAGTGAACTGTTCCTGAAAACACTAGTAGATACATGAACCACATCGCTAAAAATGAATTTTGCTGAAAAAAAAATCACACAAATAATATATTTTGAAGAGAGGCGAGGCGTATATTGTAATAATGGTTAGAAGCACAGTGATTACCGTTTATAAAACTAGCTGAGAGTTGATGCGAAATGAAGAAACTGATTTCACGCCGCTTTAAATGTGACATCAAAGCAAATTGTTGAATTATTTATCGTTTGTAGCAGCATAGAATAACAATTTGAAAACAAAACAAATCCATATTTTAAAACTTTATGTCAGTTTCCAAACAACATTGTTTCCTAATTTTGCTTTTCGTCGTCTGCGTAAATATAAATAATACTAGAAATTGTCATGGGCAATTTGACGGGCTTTTCACTACTTACTGTAGCATAAATGACCTAAAGGCTTGGTATTTCCAAACATAAAAAAACTATTTTAGAACACTTGATAGGTCATTCACATTCTAGTTTTTAATTAATCTGGCATCTGAGATATAACATTTCAACAAAGGAGTTGGACAAGGGGAGATAACTAGTACAGCCTTGTACGAGTTATTTCCCCTCGTCCATCTCCTTTGTTGAAACGTTTTATCTCGGATGCCAGATTAATTCAAAATGGCGTACCGCGTTAACGTCAAATGTTACCGAAACACTAAAAACATCAAAATCATCAGAATAACATGTATCTTTTTTTTTTTTTTTTTTTTGGAAAAAGATTGAAAAATGAAGATTTTCTAAAAATAGACTAATTTGACCCCATAGCGAACTCTTTTATTTCGCCTCTGACCTTAAATATTTTGGTCAGTAAAAGTTAGAGCCATGCATTATCTACAAATAACATAATTACATGACCCCTGTAAAATGAAAACTTTTTGAATTATGGGCATTTTAAGCTTTTTAATACATGACGTCATGGCGGCCATCTTGGATATCAAACCAACTTAAAAAATAACACCACTTGGCCAGGACTATCCAAGGATTATTTCAGCTAAGATTGAGCTGAATCCCACTGGTGGAACTTGAGAAGAAGTTTAAAATGTAACACATTTTTCTATATTGAAATATATAGGGGGAAATTCAAAATGGCGTACAACAGAAACCGTGTGTGTCACAGAAAAAAAAATGATAACGTCAAATTCATCAGAATGACATTCTACATCATACTAAGAATTTTTTTTGGGAAAAAGATTGAAAAATGAAGATTTTCTAAAATTAGACAAATTTGACCCCATAGCTTACTTTTTTATTTGACCTTTGACCCGAAAACTGTAATAAATGTTAGCGCCAGGCATTATCTACAAATAACATAATTACATGACCTCTGTAGAATAAATTCTTTTTCAGTTATGGTCATTTTAAACATTTTTAATACATGACGTCATGGCGGCCATATTGGATTGTGAATCGACCCAATGATAACGAGACTTGGTCAGTACCATCTCCTAGTCATTTTGTCAAAGTTTGATTGAATCGCACTGGTGGAATTTGAGAAGAAACTTAAAATGTGAGTTGTGGGCATACATAAAATATAGAGGGAAATATTCAAAATGGTGCCTCGAGTTAACGGCAAATGTTACCGAAACACTAAAGATATCAAAATCATCAAAATGACAAACTGCATCATATTTTGAAAAAAAGATTGAAAAAGATTGAAAAATGAAGATTTTCTAAACATAGACAAACTTGACCTCAAAAGAAACTTTTTTATTTGACCTCTGACCTGAAAACTTTTGGTGAATAAAAGCTAGCGCTAGGCATTATCAACAAATAACATAATTACATGACCTCTTTAAAATGAATCCTTTTTGAGTTTTGGCCAATTAAAATTTTTCAATACATGACGTCATGGCGGCCATATTGGATTTCTGACCGATTCCATGATAACAAGACTTGGTCAGTACCATCTCAGTCATTTTGTCAAACTTTGTGCTGAATCGCACTGGTGGAATTTGAGGAGAAACTTAAAATGTGAGTTGTTGGCATACCCCCAAAATATATAGAAATATTCAAAATGGCGTACTGCATTAACGGCAAATGTAACCGAAAAACTAAAGACATCAAAATCATTGGAATGACATACTGCATCATATTTTGAAAGAATTTTTGAAAAAGAATGAAAAATAAGGATTTTCTTAAAATAGACTAACTTGACCCCCAGGCGAGCTTTTTTCAACATTTCGTCTTCCTATATATTCCGTTTCCACTTAATATTTAGTTGAATCAGCTGTCGTAATTCTTATAATTTAATTTGTTCAGCTGTCGTAATTCTTATAATTTAATTTATGTTCACAATTGCTGTTGATGGATTGTATGCTTTCCGACAACTCTAGATGTCCAGTTCATGCCTACAAGGCTAACGAACATCAGAGACGGGAAGAAATGAAAACTGACTCACAACTTAACCTTGCTGTTACTAGGAATGTGTCTAAAAGTAAAAATTCACGTTAGTTCGTAAAATAGAACATGGGACAAAATAAACATGATCCACCGTAAATGAATATGTGAGAATTGTGTTATCAAAGGGGGAAAGGTATATCATTGGGAAAAAAAGTGATAAAAAATGAAATGACCATTTTGATTTCGCATCCGTTACCTGGCCCTCAAGTCTTGATATCGACTATCGGGCCTTCGGCCTTAAGTCCGATATCAACAATATAAGGTTTATAAGGGATTTGGTATCAAAATTGTAATAATCCACCTTACATTACACTGTTAATATAATGATTTATCAATAATGACGTATTTTGCCACGTCATCACATTTCCGAAACGAGAAAGTCGATAGCAATAGCATGCTACTCATTTTCTTTCCTTTCAATTTTGCGATATCCAATTCAACAATTTTTTTCAGAGTAGTCGTATCGGTATTAGGCAGTTACTTATCCATGATGTACTCCCAAGTAATCCAACAATTTTCTTTACACCATTACATAAGCCATGTATATTAATTTTTCTCTGCAGTTGTGAACAAAAATGAATGATGCTCATTTTCTTACCTTTTAAATTGTTGATATCCAATTCAACACCTTTCCAGACAAGTTATAGACAGTTCATTGCCGATAATGTAGTCATCAGTTATCCAACATTTTTCTTTATACCGTTGCATAAGCCTAGGTACATTAGGTGTGGTAGGTGTTAATATGTCTGTACAGGTATCATACACGTGATTGATGTGTTGTGGTAAGACGTGTGTAGAGTAATGGTGAATGATGATTTTAAGAAGGAAATGAAAATATTATTTGCATTTCATCAATCATTTTCTAATAAAGGTATGGTATACGTGATGTATGTTATGGTCAAACCTGTGAAGGACAATGTTGTAGACCAGTTTGAAGGGGTGAAAAAGAAGTTTTCATAGTTTTTCAACAAATAAGCCTTGGATCAAGTTTTCACCATATACTTACCGATTACAAATGATACCCTTTATTTTACAAAATAAAAACTGAACATGATGATTTGTTTTCCAATAACTTTTTTTTTCAATAACATCTAACAACCAACACTTAAACAATTGAAATGTACATATGTCTATCCTCGTACACATTCCTTAGGGCTGGTTTGGTTATTATTGTTGAACATTCAACGTTGATATTTTAACCGATGCTACTTTTAAGCATTCCCGTGATGTGCTGAGTGCCAAAAAGGAGCTATTTGGTATGTACATTAAACATCAACAGTGACAGTAACACTCTACGCTGAACTTGCTACCTATTCGAATTTTGTTTAACGTCCTTTCAAATGCTGAGACCATTTAAGAACGGCCTTCCGTGTATGCGTGTGGCGAGTGCGGATATGTGTTTTGCGAGTTTGCGATATGTCCGTGGTAAGTCTCCTTGTGACAGTCTGGATCATTTTCCGATTTATAGAGCTATCTCACAGAGGCATACTGCCGCAGGACCCCGGAAGATTACCCCACCAGGTCACCTTATACTGACAACGAGCGAACATGTCATTCTCATCGCAAAAATACTGAGCGCTAAGTAGAAGTAGCCATTACCATTTTATAGACTCTATTGTCTCAGTCAGGGGACAGATTCCAAATCCTTCCATACAGAAACGAGCGCTCAACCAAGGAGACATGACCAGGAATAAAGTTGATAGAGAGAAGAGAAAACATCAGATCCAAAATGTAGTCGCCTCTATCGATCTTTAAATGATGGCAACAGAATAGGTACACGTTATCTTTCTGTCGTAGACGATAATGCCAATCAAATAACATTTGATAACCAATGTTTTACAATAAAGCTAACAAGGATAATATACTAATAAGCTTGCAACAAACCCTAAGTCAGTAATGTTCTTAGGTTTACGTACCACTCATACGAACCATTGATCGGTTTCTTTTTTTAAATTGGTACCTTATTGCTTTAACTAACTGGCGTACTTTCACGGTTTCTGACGACTGTCTAAAGGCCTAGTGAAACCAGAAGCCACGCTACATCCATGTGATATCCATGTCCTTCACAAATTATTTGCAAGATTTTGTATTTTCTTTTTTTATTGTATTGGTTTAACGTGTTATCAACATATACATGTTATTGTTTGTTTTCCTGTGATAGGACGGTAATGATGCCTACTTTATAGTGCTGCCCACCGAGATCAAAGACATTCAGGACAAATCAGCCACATTATAACGCAAACGGCTAAGCCAGTCGTCCCAATTCCTTAAATGCTGAGCGTTAAGCAGAAGCAGCTACCACCAATATATAGACTCTGAAAGGCAACCGCCAAACAAAAATATCGCTGAAATATATAAATATATGAATGTATATATCTATAAATGAATGTAAGCAATTACAGGATGACATAGACAAGAGTTGTGGACTCATGTAATATGTAGGGTATGAAAATCAATATCGAAAACCGTTGTACCATAACTTTTACATGAAAATATTTCCATGTTCTCTTACATGATTGGAGGGCATATTTTATTCAAAGTCACTCATGTTTAAGACATAGCTGTCTGTATCTTTGACAATTTCAACTTCTTTATCATGTCAAAAATGGCATTTTAGTCCCTAGAGAGGATGTTTAAGTTCTACTGGAGTTGTTCAATGTGTTTGTATTGTTATCAATTCTGTCATTAAATCCCCGGGGCTGTTCAATTGAATAAACACAATCCCGATGTGAAAATAGGCCCAAGAGTCTTTCCCGACCCTGAGGACATAGTTTCTTCGTAATACATTTGAAACAGTTGTGGTCCCAACTCAATAGCCACATAAAGCATTGGTAGGTATCCAGAGATAAATACAACTCTGATTTAGACTTTGCTTCTGGGTCATATCTTTAAAGCAGTTCGGATCCCCAAGCCATAACCATATAAAGCATGGTTCGACATTGACAAATAACGAATTGAACGTGACATTATTTTGACGTTTCGTCACATTCAGCCATGTGAACGATACCTGCCCTCATCAAAGCCTCTTGTTGGAATGGGTAGCCAAGCCAAGGTCTATGAAACTACTAAATTGGACAGAGCTATGTGCCTCTCAAAGGAGATTATTCTCGTTTTAATGCAGTGCTTGGTTTGGTTTGACTTATTTTGTTTAACGTCCTATTAACAGCGAAGGTCATTTAAGGACGGCCTCCGGGGCGTGCGACATGCATGCGTGTGGTTAGTGCGTATGTGTGTTTTGGGAGGCTGCAGTATGTTCGTGTTAAGTTTTCATTCAATGCAATACTTTGGTTTATTTTGTTTAACGTCCTATTAACATCTTAGGTCATTTAAGGACGGCCTCCCGTGCGTGCGACATGTATGCGTGTGGTGAGTGCGTATGTGTGTTTTGGGAGGCTGCGGTATGTTCGTGTTAAGTCTCCTTGTGATAGGCCGGAAATTTTGCCGATTTATAGTGCTACCTCACTGAAGCATACTGCCGAAGACACCTAGCAGCACACCCCACCCGGTCACATTATACTGACAACGGGCGAACCAGTCGTCCCACTCCTAATATGCTGAGCGCTAAGCAAGGAGCAGCAACTACCATTTTTAAAGACTGTGGTATGTCTCGGCTAGGGGACAGGGCCAAAGCCTTCCTCACAGGGGCGAACGCTCAACTAAAGGCCAAAAGTGAGGCATTGTCAAGGGAGACATTAGGAAGAAGAAAGTTGTTCAGAAAGAAGAGAAAAGATAAGATCCCAAATTTAGTCGCCTCTTACGATCATGCAATGGGGGCAGCAGGTACAATTCTTACGCCCTACCTGCAGGGCAGAAATAGCTTAGGCAAAGAACAATAGCTGATGTCATATCTCAATTTTAATGGGAAAAGTTTCGATCTTTGGAACAAGAAGCAAAAGCCAAACCCAAGCCAGTACCTCTCAGATATCTGCGTTGGATATTGTTTTTGAAATAGAGATGCCTGTTTGTTCCTCATTGTCGGAAAATACGACAAAGGCTTAAAATGTTGCTTTAAGACGATTTCAAATGTTTAGGATTAACTACAAACTACGACTGCTTAATGCTCAGCATATAAGGAGTGAGACGACTGGTTCACCCGTTGTCAATATAATGTGACCGGGTGGGTCGTGCTGCTGATGTACGTAAATTAATGGAGGGTATGAGGCGACTAAAACCTATCATAGATTCACGTCTTTCTAACACCGCCTCAGTTTTGGTCTTTGGCCTGTCTTCAGCAGTATGCTTCAGTGAAATATCACTATAAAGTCGACATTAGTTTTATGCTATCACAAGGAGACAAATATAACCAAAACAAAATATGAAAGCACCCAATACATAGGTACACATACCAGAGCACAGTCACATATTCAATATTTTCACTAATGAGATTTTTCACGATGAACTATAATTGTATTTCATAAAAAAAGAGATATATCCTTCATAAGTCCCTTTTTATTACCAGACTACTATCCGTTGTTTGTCAGTCGTTTCCTTGCAGTTTTCTTTGCACCTGTTAATCTCGGCTACCATTATGCCGCAAGCTTCTTCCGGTTTACCGGCTAGTTCATCAATCGTATGTATACAGCGAAGTTCATCTCGCCTTGAGCTATAACTTCCACAGCCACGTGTTTGACAGCAAATTTTAAAATGATTTGATCGATGGCGCATGCCAAGGAAATAGATTCGGTGGTAATTTCTAAGAAGTGTTCATGCTTTGGAAACGAAATTCCACCTAATATCATTTTAAGCCATGAAGTTAATTTGTCCCAAGGTATTCTCATACCTAACTAAAGAATGACACTTGATAACAAAATTAAAGCGAAGTCCCTTAAACAATGACAAAATAATTGTTTTTGTTATTTCTCTAAATTGTAACAGTGGCCTTGTCCTCCAGAGACGAAAATTCGATCGAGGTTTTTTGACAATTTGGTTTGGTTTATTTTGTTTAAGGTCCTATTAACAGCTAAGGTCATTTAAGGGCGGCCTCCCGTGCGTGCGACATGCATGCGTGTTGTGATGGGCCGGAACTTTTGCCGATTTATAGGGCTACCTCACTGATGCATACTGCCGAAGACACCCAGCAGCACACCCCACCCGGTCACATTATACTGACAACGGGCGAACCAGTCGTCCCACTGCAAATATGCTGAGCGCTAAGCAGGAGTAGCAACTACCATTTTTAAAGACTTTGGTATGTCTCGGCTAGGGAACAGAACCCAAAGCCTTCATCACAGCGGCGAACGCTCAACAAAAGGCCAAAAGTGAGGCATTGTCAAGGGAGACATTAGGAAGAAGAAAGTTGTTCAGAAATAGGAGAAAAGATAAGATCTCAAATTTACTCGCCTCCTACGATCATGCAATGGGGGCAGCAGGTACAATTCTTACGTCCTACCTGCAGGGCGTGATCACTTGACAAATACAAGAAGTTTGATCAGAATCCATTTAAAGGTTAAATTGGTGTGAGATATCAAAAACGATATTTGCTTTAAATAGTTATATTACCCTTGCTCTTCACATTACAATCAAGAAACACAAAATCGCTAGAGGTATGTTCATACTTGCCCACTTGAGCAAAAGATGAAGGTTGGTTGAAACCGATTCAATCAATGGACTTGAACCCACTTCTAAATAAGCACATGTCCTAACTTCCATTATTTACAATAGCACATATGGCTTTCGTCTTAGTCGCTCTTTCTCTCAAGATTGCTAGTGCAGTGGGATGTAGCTCTACAGTATTATCAATATAAACAACTGTCGCGCTGACTGGTCAGATATACCACCTCACTATATCTTACTAATTAAGCGGAGATAATTACTTTTTATGTTTATAAACAAAAAGCTTGTAATACCTAGTAATATCTTTAATACCATTCCCTTGATTACTCAATATTTCTTTTTGCTAATTAATTGATATTTATAGCACAAACATTGTTCAAGAAGACGCTGACTGAGCAGATCTGACGAGGCCTCTTTAATTCATTTTAAGGCAACATGATCGGATCGAATCATTGTCAATTGCGTTTTTCCGGCACCAGAGGAAAATGTCTTCGCCGGATCATAAAATCACTGTCATAACCAAAATAGTATAATGTCAATCATTTGTCTGTCAGGTGGGGCTGCGAGGGCCGAGTGGTTAATGTGTCCCGAGACTTTATCACTAGCCCTGCACCTCTGGGTTACGAGTTTGAAACCTACGTGGGACAGTTGCAAGGTACCTATCGTAGGCCGGTGGTTTTTCTCCGGGTACGCAGGCTTCCACCTCCAAACCTGGCACGTCATTAAATTACCCTGGCTGTTAATAGGACGTTAAACAAAATAACCAAACCAAATTGTCCGTTTAGTATTTAATCAAATTAGACATGATATAATATTGAACAATCACCGGTCGGTCAGAAATTACAATGTACCATAGTTTATGTAAATCTTGTTCGTCACTTGGAATTTACAACTATTATAGTATCTGAAGCGGAATGATGTTCTCTCTCCCACACATATTAGTACATCACTGAAGCATACTGCCGAACATGATGATGACGTGTGTGTTGCTTGTAGCAAGTGGCAACCGAAAAGGTTCAACCTATACACTGTGGTTAAATGCGTATATAGGGGATAATGAATTGTTTGTGAAAGCTGGGTCAATCTACATTTTTGAGCGGATGAAGACCATCTGGATGATGACATGTTTCTGTCCAAAATGTGAGCATGTGACGTATGACACAAGTTAAACGTGATACACTGGTTTTGCATACTGTAGTGTCATGGGCCGAGTAGACATGGTTATCTACGCCAGTAGAAGCTCAGTTACTTGGGCCGTGCCAGGCACCTTGCCAGGTCAAACACAGATCCACACCGTGAACAGTAATCGCTCTCTTCATACCCGAGAGTCAACGAGACTTTACGTGGAAGAAAGAGATGTTTTCAACGGTGCAAGTTATTCTCTACGTTGGAGTGCCAGTTCTCCTTAGTACTGAAGACTTTTCAAAGTGCACCGGATCAGGTGATAAACAGTATAACGTAATTAGTTTGTTTTAAGACAGAACACTTACTTGAATAATGTTAGAAGTGTTCGTCTGAAATTGATAAATGGTTACATAATACATTGAATCCCACATTGATCAATTTTCACGCAGTTTTCCTCAATTTTCCATGGTTTCAATTACATGTGGTAGTTTGTAATACAGGAATAATTTTGAATCAATGTTGCACATAATATTAACCAGATAATCCTGTGTTAATTTTTATTGCGGATTATTGTTCACGGTTTGATTCTGTTATAATTGTATCCATAGTTTATTTAAATAAAATATTGTGCTACTCAAAATAGCGTCGCTTTCGGCTAGGCACATAAACATGGCAACGTTTGAAGATTGGTTTTATGTTCCTCATACGTACACATATTTGAAATAAGAACACGAGACTGAAAATTCTTTTAACACTATAATTAGCATCTGTGATTGTTACCTTGGTAATAGTTTAATCGAGCAAAATGTTCCGTAACAATCTCGTCGATGACGTAAACAGGTCAAATAGCGTCACTTCCGGCTAGGCACATAAACATGGCAATGTTTGAAGATTGCTTTTAACTCGGTATTGAAGAGAACCGAAGCAAGGACCCTAATTTGATATGCGTTTTGAAAATGGGAAATAGACTGCCGTTCATATTACAGCAGCTTTTGGCGGCAGAACACAAAGTACTTATGGGACTGTATATATTTTATAAAGCCAGCCAAAAAACCCCCGTAAGTCACCGAATTTCTCTGATTTGTTGGGAATGGGGAAATTCCTAACCCAAATCAAGTCCACACCAGGTACCTTTTCCTAAAACGCAGCCGTCATCGCAGAGACACGAGACATAGGACCAGGCACCGTTATAAGAATTTGACCTACTTCATACGTTCATTACAATGCATATTCGCATTGGGGAAGCAGCAGTTAAAAAGGGTCATAGATCTATTTCGAGTCACGGAGATTTTAGTGCGTTGGTACTTGTACCACAAACCAACCATTCTTTAATGATGGCCTGGTAATCCAGTATCTTTCCTTCAAGCGACGCTTTTCATTTTATTCTTGGTTTAGCAATGGTGAATAGCAACGACCTGCATGTCCTTCCGACTACGACTAGGTAAATTAAAGTACCTTGCAACAGGGAAGTCTGGTTTGATTCACTTGATGGAACAACGGTGGTTCTTGACTGTGATATGTAGCTTTGTGCTGGTTTCTCCAACACACTGTATTCTGATTTTTTATTGATTTTTTTTTTGCACGAAAGGAATGCTAATGTTTGTAATATATGAAAATAAAATATTCAAATGTATATGTAGGTTCGATTTATTGAAAAAGTTGAAACAAGCATTTGTATTTTATTTCAATATATATTACGTTATTGAAAAGAATTAACGGAAAGTCAATAGATACAAATGTGTATATGTATTCTGCTTACAGGTGACCCTACAGGTAGGGCCTAAGAATCGTACCTGCTGTCCCCATTGCATGGTCGTAAGAGGCGACTACATATGGGATCGCCCCAGTGAGGAAGGCTTTGGGTTCTATCCTCTGACCGAGACATATCAGAGTCTTTAAAAATGGTAGTTTCTACTCCTGCTGAGCGCTCAACATAAAATGATCTTAACTGTTGATAGGACGTTAAACAAATGAAACCAAGCCAAACTGCTTACATTTTGTTTCAGTTGCAGTTAGAAATGAAGCTAGTGAGGATACCTTAAATAGCTTGTTCCATTTTTATACATTTGGATATGCTTCACCTTTTCATGAAGTGCGGAAGAGGTGCAGGAAATAAAATATGAATGATGGACTACCAGCTATGATGTATGCTATTTGGCAACACTGTACCTGTGTACTACGAAGGGGCATATTTCTTCGAATTGTTGGCATATGGAGATTTGTCTTTTCAGAATGTGTTTAAACACGAACATCTATATGGAAAAAGAACGAAAACGTATGTACTAATTGGACCTAGTTAAATAAACAAGAGGCCATGGGCCTTAACGGTCACCTGATTTTTGAAATATGATAGTCAAAAATGTGATTTCCCTATAACTATAGTCAAGTTTATCCCCTCCCATGGGGCAAACGTGAGACCCCAGGGCTATGAAATTCACAATTATGTTAAGACCTTAAGACCCTTCGATCTGTAAAGAGTACTTAATTCTATCTTATTTGGGTTGTAAGAAGAAGATTTTTAAAATTTCAGTTAATTTGACCCTTTTTGGCCCTGCCCATCAGCCCCTGGGGGTCAGTCAGGGCCAACATGTACATCAAACTGTCATCCCAAGCTGATAACGTTAACGAAGTTAGAATGAATTCCAATAAAAATCCAACAAATAATAGTCAAAAATGTGATTTCCCTATATAAACTATAGTAAAGTTTACCCCCTACCCAGGGGCAAACCTGAGACCCCAGGGTCATGAAATTCACAATTTTGGTAAAGCACCTTAAGACCCTTCCATCTATGAAGAGTATTTGATTCTACCATATCTGAGAGTAGAGAAGAAGATTTTTGAAATTTTAGTCAATTTGACCCTTTTTGGCCCCGCTCCTTCAGCCCCTGGGGATCAACCAGGGCCAACATGTACATAACATCAAACTGTAATCCCATGCTGATAATTTGAACCAAGTTAGAATAAATTCCAATAGAAATCCAACAAATAATAGTCAAAAATGTGATTTCCCTATATAAACTATAGTAAAGTTTACCCCCTACCCAGGGGCAAACGTGAGACCCCAGGGTCATGAAATTCACAATTTTGGTAAAGCACCTTAAGAGCCTTCCATCTATGAAGAGTATTTGATTCTAATATATCTGAGAGTAGAGAAGAAGATTTTTGAAATTTCAGTCAATTTGACCCTTTTTGGCCCCGCCCACCAGCCCCTGGGGGTTAACCAGGGCCAACATGTATATACCATCAAACTGTCATCCCATGCTGATAATTTGAACGAAGTTAGAATGAATTCCAATAGATATCCAACAAATAATAGTCAAAAATGTGATTTCCCTATATGAACTATAGTAAAGTTTACCCCCTCCCCAAGGGCAAACGTGCGACCCCAGGGTCATGAAATTCACAATTTTGGTAAAGCACCTTAAGACCCTTCCATCTATGAAGAGTATTTGATTCTAACATATCTGAGAGTAGAGAAGAAGATTTTTGAAATTTTAGTCAATTTGACCCTTTTTGGCCCCGCCCACCAGCCTCTGGGGGTCAACCAGGGCCAACATGTACATACCATCAAACTGTTATCCTATGCTGATAATTTGAACCAAGTTAGAATAAATTCCAATAGAAATCCAACAAATAATAGTCAAAAATGTGATTTCCCTATATAAACTATAGTAAAGTTTACCCCCTACCCAGGGACAAACGTGAGACCCCAGGGTCATGAAATTCACAATTTTGGTAAAACACCTTAAGACCCTTCCATCTATGCAGAGTATTTGATTCTACCATATCTGAGAGTAGAGAAGAAGATTTTGGAAATTTCAGTCAATTTGACCCTTTTTGGCCCCGCCCACCAGCCCCTGGGGGTCAACCAGGGCCAACATGTACATACCATCAAACTGTCATCCCATGCTGATAATTTGAACCAAGTTAGAATGAATTCCAATAGATATCCAACAAATACGAGTCAAACACGTGATTTTCCTATATAAACTATAGTAAAGTTTACCCCCTCCCCAGGGGCAAACGTGAGACCCCAGGGTCATGAAATTCACAATTTTGGTAAAGCACCTTAAGAGCCTTCCATCTATGAAGAGTATTTGATTCTACCATATCTGAGAGTAGAGAAGAAGATTTTTAGCCCACCATCATCAGATGGTGGGGATGGTGGGCTATTCAAATCGCCCTGCGTCCGTCCGTCCGTCCGTCCCTCCGTCCGTCCGTAAACAATTCTTGTTATCGCTATTTCTCGGAAAGTACTGAAGGGATCTTTCTCAAATTTGATATGTAGGTTCCCCTTGGTACCTAGTTATGCATTGCATTTTGAGACCAATCGGAAAACAACATGGCCGACAGGCAGCCATCTTGGATTTTGACAATTGAAGTTTGTTATCGCTAATTCTCAGAAAGCACTGAAGGGATCTTTCCCAAATTTCATATGCAGGTTCCCCCTTGTGCCTAGTTATGCATATTGCATTTTGAGACCAATCGGAAAACAACATGGCCGACAGGCAGCCATCTTGGATTTTGACAATTGAAGTTTGTTATCGCTATTTCTCAGAAAGTACTGAAGGGATCTTTCTCAAATTTCATATGTAGGTTCCCCTTGGTACCTAGTTATGCATATTGCATTTTGAGACTAATCGGAAAACAACATGGCCGACAGGCAGCCATCTTGGATTTTGACAATTGAAGTTTGTTATCGCTATTTCTGAGAAAGTACTGAAAGGATCTTTCTCAAATTTCATATGTAGGTTCCCCTCGGTGCTTAGTTGTGCATATTGCATTTTGAGACTGATAGGAAAACAACATGGCTGACAGGCAGCCATCTTGGATTTCGACAATTGAAATTTGTTATCGCTATTTCTAAGACACTAATGAAAGGATCTTTCTCAAATTTCATATGTAGGTTCCCCTCGGTGCTTAGTTGTGCATATTGCATTTTGAGACTGATAGGAAAACAACATGGCTGACAGGCAGCCATCTTGGATTTCGACAATTGAAATTTGTTATCGCTATTTCTAAGACACTAATGAAGGGATATTCCTGAAATTTCATATGTAGGTTCCCCCTGGTGCCTAGTTATGCATATTGCATTTTGAGACCAATCGGAAAACAACATGGCCGACAGGCAGCCATCTTGGATTTTGACAATTGAAGTTTGTTATCGCTATTCCTCAGAAAGTACTGAAGGGATCTTTCTCAAATTTCATATTTAGGTTCCCCTTGATGCTAAGTTATGCATATTGGATTTTGAGACTAATCGAAAAACAACATGGCCGACAGGCAGCCATCTTGGATTTCGACAATTGAAGTTTGTTATCGCTATTTCTCAGAAAGCACTGAAGGGATCTTTCTCAAATTTCATAAGTAGGTTCCTCTTGGTGCCTATTTATGCATATTGCATTTTGAGACCAATCGGAAAACAACATGGCCGACAGGCAGCCATCTTGGATTTTGACAATTGAAGTTTGTTATCGCATTTCTCAGAAAGTAATGAAGGGATCTTTCTCAAATTTCATATGTAGGTTCCCCTTGGTACCTAGTTATGCATATTGCATTTTGAGACCAATCGGAAAACAACATGGCCGACAGGCAGCCATCTTGGATTTTGACAATTGAAGTTATCGCTAATTCTCAGAAAGCACTGAAGGGATCTTTCTCAAATTTCATATGTAGGTTCCCCTCAGTGCCTAGTTTTGCATATTGGGACCAATCCAAAAACAACATGGTCGACAGACAGCCATTATCGCTAAATCTTAAATTTTATATATAGGTTCCCCTTGTTTGAAAAGTACTAGCTATAGAGGGCTGTTTCTGAATTTACACAGATTAGTAAGACTTAGAGGAAGGGAAAAGTAGAGAAAAGATCAATCTGACATGGAACCTATGAAGATCATTCAATGGTGGGCGCCATGATCCCTCTGGGATCTTTTGTTGAAATTTCAATCAATTTGACCCTTTTTGGCCCCGCTCACCAGCCCCTGGGGGTCAACCAGGGCCAACATGTACATACCATCAAACTGTCATCCCATGCTGATAATTTGAACCAAGTTAGAATGAATTCCAATAGATATCCAACAAATAATAGTCAAAAATGTGATTTCCCTATATAAACTATAGTAAAGTTTACCCCCTCCCCAGGGGCAAACGTGAGACCCCAGGGTCATGAAATTCACAATTTTGGTAAAGCACCTTAAGACCCTTCCATCTATGAAAAGTATTTGATTCTACCATATCTGAGAGTAGAGAAGAAGATTTTTGAAATTTTAGTCAATTTGACCCTTTTTGGCCCCGCCCCTCAGGCCCCTGGGGGGTGGGGACCATATAATTTACAATTTTGGTTCACCCTCAGCCATGGAAGCTTCCTGTAAAATTTCATTGAATTTATTTCAGCAGTTTTTAAGAAGAAGTTGAAAATGTAAATTGTTTACGACGCACGACGCCGGACAAAAGGCGATTGCAATAGGTCAACTGAGACTTCGTCTCAGGTGACCTAAAAATGTCCAAACTTTTCATGAAAGGCATAATCATTACATCATAATATGTTGACGGTAGTATGTTTAAAACGAATTGCTCAAGCATCTCTTTATCTTAATCTTCATATAATGAAAATTATTTTTCTAGTTTTATAAATCTAAACAGCATACAAGATAGATCACACACACACACATATGAATAAATATGAATTTGTAAATCTGTCATGCAAGTAGGGCGTAAAAATTGTACCTGCTCTGCTCTTTGGATGATCTGCTTTTTTGTAGTTTATACTTATCAATGTTTTTGACAAATAAATAAAAGACGCGTAGCTCTCCCAAGTGGTCTTGTCGTAAGTCACATGACTTAGGGTGAATCCCTGGGTCACGTGACTGAATCCCACACCAGATTAGTTTGTAGTCCCTGACTGACCACAGTTAGGGCTGAGGAAGGCCACCAGATAGTGGTCGAAAGCTAACCGGGAGTAGAATTGATTTGTTTTTAGTGACATTGTAAAAGGTTTCATTTATTATGTCTATAGGGAACAACCAACCAATTGAAAAAATATATTTTTGAAACAGCCCCTGTGTATAGAACGTTGAGCCAAGGATAAAATGTGTGGCAGCCACTGATTGGCCAGTATGTTATGAAGTGAGAAAATAGATATGTAGCCTGATAGGTAACTATCAATAAGAAATGTTGATATAAATTTCTTAAGTCCGATTGGTTTTTTTCCCAAAAGTTCACGTAATAATAGTAAACAGGTAAACATTTAAGATTTTTGAGAATTTTTACTGCGAAATTCACCTATTTTCAAAATGGCTACCCTGGAGAAAATTTGAGCTGAAGGACCCAACTTTTTTTTTTATTAGGTGTTATATCAGACTCTAAACTTTTGTTATAAACCATAATCGTCATATTCAATTCAAGAATTTGAATGAAATAATCCAAAACGTTAACACTAAGGTCTATGGGAAAACAATTGGTTGGTTGGTCTCTTTAACACGCCTCACGTTTAGCCTTTAGTTAGGCGTTCGTCACTGTTAGGAAAGCTTTTTGTTCCGTGCTCTAGCCGAGACATTCATATACATTTTAGCTAACCTGGTCCGAAGGACCAAAGTGAGCTTGTGACATACCGTGGCGTCCGTCAGTCAACAATTGACTTCTTCATAACCGCTGATCGGGATTGAACAAAATTTGATTGGTGGCATAATTATGGAGTTTAAAATTGTACAAACGGTGGGGCTGACCCCAAATGGCCAAAAAAAGGTCAATTTGGCTTAATTGATATAAACGTCTTCTCTGAAACTAAGCAATGGAGATTGCTCATATTTTCTGGCAGCATTGGTATGCGGTAGGGATTGAAAATTGTAGACATAGGGGGCTAAACCCCTGGGAGCCAGAGGGTGGGGATAAAAGGGGATCGAATTGGCTACATTGATATAACCAACTTCTCTGAAATTTTTCAATGGATATCGCTCATACTTACCTGTAGCATCCTTATTGGGTAGGGATTGTAAATTGTATAAATGGTTGGACTGACCCCAACCCATCCCACAACTCTGAGGGCCCGAAGGGCGAGACCAAACGGAGTCAATTTTGCTGATTAATGTTATTGACATACTTTGTGGAACTAAGCAATGGATATCACTCATATTTGACTGGTAGCAGAGTTATGGGATGGTAATTCGAAATTGTACATAGTGTGGGGCTGACCCCCGGGGGCCCGAGGAGCAGGCCAAAAGGGGTCAATTTGGCTAAATTGCTAAAAACAATGAATTGCCTGGAAGTAAGCGATGAATATCAATTTATTCAGCTGGTAGCATCCCTAGGGGGTTGAAATTAAAAAAAAAACCAACATGTACATGTACATCGCTCATATTTGATTGGTAGCATCCTTATGGGGTAGGGATTCCAAATTGAATAAATCGCCAAAGGGAGCCTATATGGCAATATTGATACTAATGACTTCTACTCTAGAATTTAGCATTGTATGTATGATATTGATATTTCAGAGGTAACATCATCAGGAGATTGGGATTCGAACTTATACAAATAATTTGGCTGATACCCCCTCCAACCTCGACCCCACCCCTGGGGTCTGGGTCCCCCACCCATAATCATATATAACCTTGCTGGCCATCGAGAGCTGAACACAATCTTCTTGTAGTCCCAGGGGTATTTCCCCACCCCAAGGGACATAAAGTTTCTTTGAATACAATAATGTTGAATCGTGACTTTGTTCCCATGTTATAATCTTTGAAATTCCAAGAAAATAACCATACATCAACACAAAAAAAACTATTAGCAAATGGAACATAAACATTATTTTGATGTTTGCTCAAATAAACCAGGTGAGCGATACAGGCGTTCTGTGCCTCTTGTTATTATTTCTTTATTTCCTCCAATCACAAACGTTACACGAACGTACATTGTAGTCACAAATAGCAATCAGATATAATTAATTTATACTCATATGCAATTACATATATCAGTTATTATGGCCACTGCAAAAAGGAGGAAGCTAAGATGCTCTTTTAATTAGATGCATGTTGCTTGAAAAAACATTATCGATTGAAGATGAAGTTGGAGTAACACGGATTGGTCAGTGATAAAAAACTAGAAAAAGTAGAATTTGTCATCAGCCTACCACGGTGGAAATAGGTTGAACATTTAGCATGTTCGAATTGATACTGCCCTGCAGGTAGGGTGTAAGAATTGTACCTGCTGCCCCCATTGCATGATCGTAAGAGGCGACTAAATTTGGGATCTTATCTTTCCTCTTCTTTCTTAACAACTTTATTTTTCCTAACGTCTCCCTTGACACTGCCTCACTTTTGGCCTTTAGTTGAGCGTTCGCCCCTGTGAAGGAAGGCTTTGGGTTCTGTCCCCTGGCCGAGACATACCAGAGTCTTTAAAAATGGTAGTTGCTGCGCCAATATTGGTATTGTAGTTTATACATGTCAATTCCGGATATTGTTATCCGGTGTATTTTGTATGTTACATTCGCTTGTTGTTTTCCGTTCTCCTGCTCGACCATTAAACCACGAGGTTATATTAGCCTGGGCTGTTTGTGATTTTGTGTTCCATCCACTCAACTGGCGTGGTGGCAGCGATTTACGATCTCACTCCTGACTACAAACAAACTTTGTAAGTACATGTTATACATCGGACACGCTAAACACAGAAGTCATACCGTAGTAAAGTCTACCGAGGATAGCCCAGTATATTTACAGTACAGTACAGTATAGCTCATCGCAATGGCTAACACACACAGAGCACCAAAACAATGGTGTTTAACCAAAATCGAAACAGTGAACTCTTTCGAAAATTGGCGTCAGAACTTATTATATACACTTTCATTAGACCCCAACTTCGCCCCGTTTTTGGTCGACGGTGCCCACTGGTTAAAGAAATCAAAAGCATCCGCTTTCCGTGGATTTGTGAATGATGGTGACGAGGTTCCTCAACGCAATCGTCGGACTCGTGAACAAAAGGTCAACATGTTGGAGTTAATGTTAGGCCAAATAGCCAACTATTGTCCGGTCGTATCTAGAAACACCATTGTTAAGAACTCCATTTCTATTGACCAAATATGGCAAACCATTCGCTTACATTATGGTTTTCAATCAACCGGGGCCCACTTTATTGACTTTTCAAGTATAAAATTAGACCCAAACGAACGACCGGAAGATTTGTACCAACGCCTTATCGCATTTGTTGAGGACAATCTCTTGTGCAAAGATTCCGGCATTAGTCATCACGGGGAGGAAGTCACCGAGGACGAAGAACTTTCACCGTCCCTGGAAAATTTCGTTGTGTTAACCTGGTTACGTCTGATAAACCCGGATTTACCGAAACTTGTCAAACAGCGTTATGGTACTGAACTCAGATCTCGTACGTTGGCCTCAATCAAGCCAGAAATCTCTCAGGCTTTAGACTCATTGTGTGAAGAATTACAGGCTGGTGAGGACGCTAAAGCTATGCGAGCCGCCGTGTCAAGCTTCCCAAAATCAAAAACTGTTTTTCATGGTGCAAGAAACAAACGCGTTTGTCCGCTTTGCAAGGAAGCTAAGAGGCCACATGACCACTTTCTCAGCAAGTGTACATTTCTTCCGCCTGGTGACAGAAGTTTTATAGCCAAGGCTCGCACAGTCGTCGGTTTAGATGAAAACGCTACCAACGACGATTCTGATAACCCTGACCCCAACGAAGGCCCCGATCTCATACAGCGAGTTGTTATTCGACAATCACCTTACCTGGACACCTTCCATGGTCATATCCCTGTTCGACTTACCATAGATAGTGGTGCGACTGGTAATATGATGAAGGCATCTTGTGCCGAGCTCCTAGGTGCAAAAATAACAGGAAGTACCCAATCCGCACATCAGGCTGATGGATCTTCTTTGCTCAAAGTTATCGGAGAGACCCGTACTCGCTTTTCTCGTGATGGGCACGATCTTTTCTTTGAAGGCCTTGTCGTCGATAATCTAGACTCCGATGTATTGGCGGGCATACCTTTCATGGAGAGAAACGACATATCCATACGCCCTTCCAAGCGAGAGGTCATCCTCAAAAACTCCCACGTGTATGTGTATGGTTCTGTAAAAACTTCTGCGGATAGGCATGCAGTGAGACGCGCCTGTGTTCTCCGTGCGCCCACTAGGTCTGTCGTATGGCCTGGTGAGTTCCTGGAAATTGATCTCCCAGAGGAGTTTGCTGGTTCCGATGGCGACGTCTCAATTGAACCCCGCTGTGATTCTGTCGAGAGACACACTCCGGACTGGCCTAAGCCAACAATCGTTAAAAGCATATCAGGGAAAATTCGTTTGCCTAATCTCACAAGTGAGCCTGTCTCTGTGAAAAGGCATGATCATGTTTGCATGGCTCGTACGACCGTCGTACCGGACATCACAACTACTACTGAACCAACGCCCATTGCGCCCAAACAGTCTAAATCTCCCGACCCATCCGACAGTATCCGCCTGGTCAGTCTTCACCCTGACAATATTATGACTGATGCTGTTCGCGCACACTTCCGGAATGTTCTGACGGAATTCAGTGAAGTATTTGATCCCAAAATCAAAGTATACAACGGAGCTGCCGGTGCTTTCAAAGCCCGGGTCAACATGGGACCAGTTTTGCCCCCTCAACGTAAAGGACGCGTCCCACAATACTCCCGAAACCAGCTACAGGAACTGCAAGCCAAGTTTGACGAACTCGAAGACTTGGGTGTCTTCCGCCGACCGGAAGATGTGGACGTCGCCGTAGAATACGTCAATCCTTCTTTTCTTGTGAAAAAACCCCGCGGAGGCTTTCGTTTAGTCACAGCATTTGCTGATGTAGGCAGATACAGTAAGCCACAGCCGTCTCTAATGCCCGATGTTGATGCGACGCTACGACAAATTGCTCAGTGGAAATACATAATAAGTACAGATCTCAGCCAGGCATTTTACCAAATTCCTCTCTCGAAGGACTCTATGAAGTTTTGTGGCGTTGTCACCCCTTTCAAAGGCGTACGCGTCTACACCCGCACTGCTATGGGTATGCCAGGTTCAGAAACTGCCCTAGAGGAGCTGACTTGTCGTGTCCTTGGCGACCTTGTTGAGCAGGGGAACGTTGCCAAGGTCGCCGATGATTTATACTGTGGTGCTAACTCACTTGACGAACTACTTGCTATATGGAAAGCTGTCCTCAGTGCGTTGCGTCGATGTGGTCTCCGCCTCTCTGCCCACAAAACCGTCATAGCTCCAAAGCAGACAACCATTCTCGGATGGATATGGCGTCTCGGGACTATTCAAGCCAGTCCTCACCGGATAGCTACTTTGTCTTGCTGCCCGCCTCCCACCACTGTCACAGGACTAAGGTCTTTTATTGGTGCATATAAAGTGCTATCCAGAGTCGTGAAACATACCGCTGTCCTACTTTCCGCTCTTGACGATGCCGTCGCTGGACGTGAATCAAAGGAAAAACTACATTGGACTGACGAGCTTCTACATTCTTTCGCGAAAGCCCAGGATGCGTTATCAACAAGTCGTTCCATCACCCTTCCTCGTCCTGATGATCAGTTATGGATTGTGACTGACGGTGCAGTGAAAAACCCAGGACTTGGTGCTACTTTGTACATTTCTCGAGATGGCAACGTGGAAGTTGCTGGGTATTTTAGCGCTAAACTCAGGAAAAACCAAGTTAATTGGCTTCCATGTGAAATCGAGGCGCTATCAATAGCTGCTGCCATCAAACATTTCAGCCCATACCTAATCCAATCTTCGCAAACTCCTTGCGTCCTTACAGACAGTAAACCCTGTGTTCAAGCGTACGGGAAGCTGTGTAAAGGAGAATTTTCTGCAAGTCCACGCGTAACAACCTTCCTTTCAACAGCCAGCAGGTATCAAATTTCAATCAGGCATGTCGCAGGATCAGCTATTTTACCATCGGACTTCGCAAGCCGTAACGCTAATGAGTGTTTGGAGCCTACATGTCAAATTTGTTCCTTTGTTGCATCTACATCCAACACGGCTGTCCGCCGTCTCTCGGTTTCTGAAGTACTTGACGGATCAGTTAAACTCCCGTTTACCAGTCGTTCAGCATGGTTATCAATTCAGTCGGAATGCGCGGATCTCCGACGCTCGTGTGCCCACTTGCGTCAAGGTACACGTCCTTCAAAAAAACAAACTAACATACGTGACGTGAAGCGTTACCTCAATGTTGCCACCCTTTCCAGCGATAGCCTTCTCGTGGTACGACGTCATACACCACTCTCTCCCTCTGCCGACTGTGTAGTTGTCCCACGTCAGGTTCTTGACGGACTTCTAACGTCTTTACATATAAAGCTTGATCATCCAACTTCTCATCAGCTCAAGACTGTGGTCAGCCGCTATGTTTATGCCTTGGACTTGGATGCCGCCATCAGTCGCGTATCCGACGAGTGCCACCAGTGCGCAGCTCTTAAGAGTGTCCCTGCTTTTGTTAAAGACCAAACCACAAGTGAACCTGCCGACACAGTCGGAAGTTGTTTCGCTGCTGATGTCATTAAAAGGGAACGACAGCTTATTCTTGTCGTCCGCGAATGCGTTACATCCTACACATCTGCTACACTTCTCCCCGATGAACGCCACGACACTCTACGTGAAGGACTTATCCGCCTATGCATCGAACATCACCCTCTAGATGGCCCGTTTGCTATTGTACGAACTGACCCGGCTCCAGGCTTTAAAGCCTTATTAAATGATGACATTCTTCACCAGTATAGGCTTTCGATCGAGGTCGGAAATGCTAAGAACCCTAACAAGAATCCTGTAGCAGAAAAGGAAATTCTCCGCTTGGAGCCCGGATGCAGAGCAATAACTCCGTTGCTACTCGCGTCGGCTACAGCACGCTTAAATACGAGAATCAGAGGACGTGGTTTATCATCTCGTGAAATGTTGACCCAAAGAGATCAGTTTTTTAACAGACAGATCCCCATTAGCGACCGTGATCTCATCATCCAACAAAACCGATCTCGCATTGAAAACCATGCTCACAGTGAAAAAAGCAAAACCCCTTCTGGTCGTGTACTGCCTACTCCGTTACTCAAAACAGGGGATCTCGTATACCTCTATTCTGACCGCAACAAATCTCGAGCAAGGGATCGATATTTAGTCACCAGCATCGATCACCCATGGTGCAATATTCGAAAATTTGTCGGCAACCAACTTCGTGAAAGTTCGTATCGCGTTCGCCTCAAGGAATGCTACAAAGTTGAATCACACGACAGTGATGTGGTTGTCATCAGTCCGAGTCAGGGTGACAGATGGATTAGTGATGACTGTCCCCAACATGTCGAACATGCTAATCCACCCCAGCAACCGGATATCCCGTCAGTAATATCCCAGCCTCCTGTTCGCGATCAGGACACTAGCACTAGTCCCCCTGATGACGTCAGAGGTGGTGCTGACTCTTCCAATAATCACACATCTCCTGGAAGTGACACTGGTTGTTTCAACGCTACCACTGATAGTGACACTGAAGTTGTTTCACCCACTACTAACTTTAATCAGACTCTCCCGCTCAGTGATGCTCCCAGACGTTCCAGTCGCACAAAGCAGATGCCCACGCGTCTTGCAGACTACGAGTTGTATTAGTTAACTGTTTTAATGGTATATCCTAGACTCCTCTGTTTTCTTTGAAGACCGGTAGTCTTAACTTGTAATTTTGTCTACTCTATTTGAATGATTTTCCATTGCTACCAACCTATAGAAGTGCCATAAACATTGAGAGAACAATGTGAACTCTGATAAGCATATCTTTTGACAAAAGAAAAAAGGGTAGCGCCAATATTGGTATTGTAGTTTATACATGTCAATTCCGGATATTGTTATCCGGTGTATTTTGTATGTTACATTCGCTTGTTGTTTTCCGTTCTCCTGCTCGACCATTAAACCACGAGGTTATATTAGCCTGGGCTGTTTGTGATTTTGTGTTCCATCCACTCAACTGGCGCTGCTCCTGCTTAGCGCTCAGCATACACGGAGTGGGACGACTGGTTCGCCCGTTGTCAGATTAATGTGACCGGGTGGGGTGTCCTGCTGGGTGTCTTCGGCAGTATGCTTCAGTGAGGTAGCACTATACATCGGCAAAAGTTCCGGCCTATCACAAGGAGACTTACATACCGCAGCCTCCCAAAACACACATACGCACTCACCACACGCATGCATGTCGCCCGCACAGGAGGCCGTCCTTAAATGGCCTTAGCTGTTAATAGGACGTTAAACAAAATAAACCAAACCAAAATTCGAATTAATATCATCAGTAATTATGATATCTTAATAAGAATTTACGGCCTTTCAATGACTGAATCTAAAATCTTCCAATACCCGATTGATGATCTAGTCGATAGAGACAAAATAAAGGAAAATTATGTGACTCAATGTGTATTTCCACCAAAGTCTTTTCAACTTTATCGTGTAAAAGATCATGTCGTCTTTTAGTGAAAACTTACTTTTGTGGTAGAGTAGAATTCCGCAACAAGGACCAGTTTTTCTTTCTCACTTATAAGATCTTCAGAGTAACATGGGATTTTTGTTTTGGACTTGTATTTCCGGTGTAATTTTTCCCTCCGTTAGACAGTTAATACCAGGTTCATTTAGTTCAGTTAAAAAATGTCAAACGTATTTCTTAAGAATCTTTTTATTATATTTATCTTATATGGCAGTCATATTTAGTTTTTCAAGTGGTGTATTTAAGAAAAAGTTACCGAAGATGTGTAAACAGTTGTACAAAAATGCTTTGGTAATACACCCACTAGTGTTCCTACATGTCCCGTCACGTCACGTTTGTTAACACTTTGTTTACACTTTTTATCCTGTTATCAATATGATACGTGTTAAGCAAAGTATGAAAATAGAGGAATGTGTGTCTAGTTGTCTAACATTTAGATATGTTAATTGAAAAAATCAATATAATTTTTTTTTAAAGTAAGAATTTAATAAATCATGTAAAAAGTATTAAGATAAACATTGGTAAGACTTCCCTTATATTGATCAAACATGGCATTTTTAGAACGAAATTAAAGCTTTCAAGGGCATTAATAAAAAAAATATGCTCATATTAGGTAAAAATTCTGAAGTTGAAAACAGTTTCTAAGGCGCAAGTAGCAACACAACGTGCACAGCAGCATTAATTTAAAACAAAGGAGAAAACCTCAAAGAAGGTAGAACCAAGCTAACAGACGCACCAGAATATCTCAGAACTCTAAAAGATATTTTGGTTTGGTTTGGTTTATTTTATTTAACGTCCTATTAACAGCTAAGCTCATTTAAGGACGGCCTCCCGCAGACATGCAGATATAAATGAATGTATATCACCATTCATAAATTATCTTCACTATGGAAAAAAACCCACTATAATACTATTAGGAAAGTAGTTGTATACATTAAATCATGACAAAAAGCTATCATTACTCCATTACTCAAACCAGAAGATAAGGAAAATACGGTAACATGTAGATCAATATCACGAACTTCCCACTTAGTCAAAAATCGGCAAAAGTTCCAGCCTACCACAATGAGAGTTAACACAAACGTACCATAGTCTCCCAAAACAGACACACGCACTCACCACACTGATGTATTCGCTTAAATGATCTAAGCTGTTGATAGGACGTTAAACAAATAAAACCAAACCAAACCTTTTGGAACTATGATGCATGGTGGACTTAAATACCATTTAAACAATAGTGTATAAGTGAAAATCAAAGGGAAGTCGAGTTTCCGGAACAAAAGGTCCACACTCGAGTCTCCCCTAAAAATCTAATTAAAAATTAAAAACCCCATCAGTGAAAACTAGCACACCACAATAGCTGCAGTTTTAGGTATAGAGAAAAAACATGCCATGATTTTGCAAGAAAGTATCCTCAGATCATTAAAATAATTAGCGAGTAAAAGTAACCTTTAAAAATCTGTAACGCATTTTCTAAAAAATATAGGAAAATCTGGGTCGGTCTCAATACCTAGGATTAACTTATATTAGAGGAATGGTTCAACAGGGAAATGTAATCTAACCCCAACTCTTTAATATGTCGTCACTAAACTAAACTAAATTGTTTCCCTGAACCGAATTTAGATGCAATGATTTGCAAAAGTTTGTTCATTTCAGTATTTGATTTTCGTCTGAAGGTTTCCACCTTTATATTTCGAACATTTTCTTTGAAACGTTTTAATCATGATATTTTATTGTGTATGAATGCCAAGAATTGTGATTCGATTGATTTCACAAGTTCATTATGCATTATAGGCGATATAAAGTCATGTTTCCCAAAGACTACTTTTTTTGTAGAACATAATGCCCTTTGTTTATTTATTTTACATGAATCTTGTCTGGTTATCCTTTTCTACAGTTTTCTATCGATTTCGACAATATATGTGTTTGTATATGTGATAAATGTTTTGTTTTTATAATTATGGCTAAAACATAGTACAGGAACACCTGTGCGCAGTCTAATACTTCCATTAGCATGACCCGAAGGTAGAATTGTATTTATATAATACATAAAAGGATTAATACATTCTGTTAATTTATTTTTTATTTCGAATTTCATTTAATAAACATGACTTTGTATTCCGGATATCAAGTTCCGGAAATTAAAAACCCGTGTCCTATTTAGAATATGCCTCAAACTGGTAGGTCACGTGGTCACATAGAAAACAAATTTGTCAACAGTGGGAGTTTTCACACGTTGATTTTAAAAACATTTGCCAATCTCCTCATCCTCCTCCCCTACTCGTTCTTGCCTACCTAAGCTTAGAAATGATTATTTAAATGTATAAAGGCATATTGGTCGTTTTTAAAGTGGAGCAAATAACCGCCATCTTTGGACAAATAGTAATTTCATAGTAGAAGATTGTTTTACTTACGTAAATCCTGATGGGCATGTCACCCTGACAGTCTGAAGTTCGTCGAGTGTAGCGGTTAAAGCTGTGTTGGGTTGACAACAGGTTTGACTGCTACCTAGAAAAAAGCAAGTGATACATTCCAAATTAACAAGAGACCCAAAGGACGTGTATCGGTCAACTGTATAGTTCAGAGATTATGACAAAACACTTCCATTTAAGTTAATCACAAAAACTTTCCTCGTCTAGGATGTGCCACTCAGTGTCGTGCATTACAATCACCACTTTCCTTTTGACTAGCATTGAGATTCCTGGTTCCAAACATTTGGACTTCAAAAACAATAGCAAGAAATACAGATATACATTAAATATTTAATATGATGGACTCTTTCTTCCTTCCATTTACTTTTTTGCTGGGCTGATGGAAATGAAAATACCAGTATGCTACTAATATGTTATCTTTGATGTGATTTGTTATGTAATTATTATAGGGCATCCATCTCTACAATATGGTGACCTAATAAAGACAACATCTTGCAATTTCCAGTTTACTGAAGCATAAGCCAAGGGGAATTAAACGGGTTTTTTTTCAATATTACATCAGACACAGTTGAAATTATTGAATACGTGTTAAATATTATATACTAAGTTTTCACCGGTATTCTAGATGTTTCAATTATTGAAGCTATTAATTTTATAATAAATTTTCAAAGAATATACTTATATTTTATCAGCTTCATTATAATTAATTTTATGCAGGCAAATATAAATGAACAGGGAAAACGAGGTAGCAATCAGAATACCTATAAGACCACAGAAGTAACCTCCCTTTATATAGGTAAACTTAGTTTATACGCACATTATTCTGATTTCATCTAGCTATAAATGATATTGGGATAGGTTTTATACCAAACCAGTAATGGAACGTGAAACTGGGGAGCGCATGTGTTACCTACAGTATATCAATTAAATATTCCTATGAAACTATAAAGCTGGATAATATTGCTCACATTGTATTCCCTATTCTTAAACAGAATTACACTTAATTTAAAATGTCAATACAATAGAGACTACTAATACAATACATAGCAATAGAAAAACAAATAATTACACGAAAACATTCAATGTTTCATCTATACAAATGTATGCAAAACTCATGTTGAATAGAGTGTCACTCGATTCTGATTACTAGTGATATTGCAAGACGGTGATCTATATTTGTCATTCCACTGAAATATTCATATACTTATCTTGTTAAATAATTGAACAATTATTCGCTTCATCAACATTATCTCGGGGATATTCATGAATGCCCAATCGTTCGGCGAGCCTCGGGTTTGACGTTCACAATCTGATTAAAATCTAGATTTTAATTGGGATGTTCGTGAATTCCCCCTCAGGTTCAGATTTCTTTGTCACACCCCCAAAGGCAGGGAAAGATTCTATTAATCCATCAACATTACCTCACGTTGCAGCAGGAAAACCTGAGGACCCATGGTTTTTCGTGATATTCTGGCTCAAAACATCGTTCTAGTTCTAGATTGGCCACCATATAGCACAGTCCATATAGTCGCTCAACGGACAATAGATACGTTGATGGGGTCAATGGTAGGTAGAGTTTGAACAGGGACTGATGCCGGGGGGTGGGCACACTCGGTTCTGACTCGGATAAAAAAAACGGGGTGCGGTGCCCTTGTTTTAACAGTATTCACGCAAACGCCGTCTGTGATAGGACAACAAAAGTCATCAAAATGTATTCCAAAATGATGAAATAACACAAAAACCCACACCATGAACATGTCATAATAGAATCCTGTGAAATAATAACTGTTGATGATCAACTTGCTTTTCTTAATTTCGCAATTTGACTTCGTTAACCTGTCACTCTACCATACTGGCGGCCGTTGGTCGGACAATCGCGAGCTTTAGGGGCCGATATCTCGTTTCAGGAATCCATTTTGTTACCGTTTTAACTCACCTGCACCGAAGGTCCGGTGAGCTTCTGCCATGGTGTGGCGTCCGTCGTCCGACGTCCGTCAACATTTGATTCAAATCGCTACTAGTCAAAAAGCTTTTATTGGATTTTGACCAAATTTGGTCAGAAACATCCTTGGCGGAAGGCGATCAGATTTTGCATTAATGGTGACTCTGACCCCCAAGGGGCCTGAGGGGCGGGACCCAATAGGGAAAATAGAGGTAATTCATTTAAATCGCTACTAGTCATAAAGTTATGAATGGATTTGAACCTAACTTAGTCAAAAACATCCTTGGCAGAAGGGGAACAGATTTTGCATAAATGGTGACTCTGACCCCCAAGGGGCCAAAGGGGCGGGGCCTAATGGGGAAATAGAGGTAATTCCTTCAAATCGCTACTAGTCATAAAGTTATCAGTGGATTTGAACCCAATTTGGTCAGAAACATTCTGTGGGGAAGGGGAACAGATTTTGCATAAATGGTGACTCTGACCCCTGAGGGGCCAAATGGGCGGGGCCCCATAGGGGAAATATAGGAAATGTTCTTTAAATCGCTACTAGTCATAAAGTTATGAAAGGATTTGAACCCAATTTGGTGGGAAACATCATTGGGGGAAGGGGAACAGATTTTACATAAATGGTGACCCCGACCCCCGAGGAGCCAAAGGGGCGGGGCCCCATAGGGGAAATAGAGGTAATTCCTTTAAATCGCTACTTGTCATAAAGTTATGAAAGGATTTGAACCCAATTTTGTTAGAAACATCCTTGGCGGAAGGGGATAAGATTTTGCATAAATGGTGACTCTGACCCCCAAGGGTCCTGAGGGGCGGGGCCCAATAGGTAAAATAGAGGTAATTCCTTTTGCATTTCAAAATAAAAACAGTGTTTATACATATTATGAAGTCAAATCTGGTCAAAACAATGCTCCTATTTAGTTTTTTTTAGACTTGTTTTAGCAGTTTGACATGACTATTTTGTGCAATATGTGCGATACAAATGAATCATGTCCCCCTGAAATATGCATTTTTTGCATGTTTTGTTGAAAGTTGGAAACAGCTTAACATATTACATGTCAACAGCAAGACACATGGTTTGCCTTGATACATATTAAAAGTTAAACAAGTTACTTCTGTCAAACTGTACCATAGTAGGGGTTAACAGGCTTGTCAAATATCATTGTCCCTTAATCAAGTCTCGGGTAATGAGGGTGAAATGGTCACATATGAAAAGGCATTCCTTTGTTCATGTGGTCACTACGGCATTTTTAACAGTAATCTTAAGAAAATAAGTAGAAATACAAGGTTAATGTATTAAACATTAATCCTATAATAGGTATAGAGGTTTGGGACCAAATATATTTTGTCTTTCTGTCCCGAGCCAGCAGATTTGTGAAAATATTTGATCAATAAATCACACTTGGGAGAATGTAAAGGTGCAAGAAACAAAAATTGAATTTTTATATCCGTGAGGTGAGAAAGGTTTACTTGCGCAGTTAGAAGCCATGTGGTCTATTATACGAGGCGAATGAAGAAAATATCATGCTAAATTTATGGATTAGATTTAGTACATTTGTATATATGTCTTGTTCCAATGTTTAGGGTTTTGTTTTACTCTTCAGTAAATACTACTGTTTTAATCAAATATCTCTATTATATTCGTCTCTTAAAAACTTACCTAGGTAAACTGTTCCTGAAAACACTAGTAAATACTGGAACCACATCGCAAAGAATTGATTTTGCTAAAAAAAAAAAAAAAGGAAAAAAATGCATTTTTAAGAAAGAGTTGATGCACAATGCAATATATGGTAAGAAAGATAATGTTTTCCTGTTATGAAACTATCTGAAAGTTGATGTACAATGTAACACAAAATAAGAAAGATAATAATTGCCTCTTTTCAATCTAGCTGACAGTACACCGTTAACATAATGATATATCAACATCGATGTATTTTGTCAGGTCATCACATAACGAGAAACGAGAAAGGCGATCAATCATACCATGTTTTTTTTTCTTTAACTTTTGTGAGAAAAATGGAATAATACTCCTTTTCTTACCTCGTAATTTAGTGATATCCAATTTAACAAACATCTAGACAAGTCTTATTGGTGCGGTTCCCAGTTATCCAGCAATTTGATACCATGATATAGCCCACTCAGGCATGTACTATAGGTGTGGTTAATGGTAATATGTGTATACAGGTATCATACACGTGATTGATGTGTTGTGGTCAGACCTGTGTAGGGTTATCCTATGTTGAATTTTGTTTGGTTTGGTTTATTTTGTTTAACGTCCTATTAACAGCTAAGGTCATTTAAGGACTGCCTCCCGTGCGTGCGACTTGCATGCGTGTGGTGAGTGCGTATGTGTGTTTTGGGAGGCTGCGGTATGTTTGTGTGAAGTCTCCTTGTGGTAGGCCGGAACCTTTGCCGATTTATAGTGCTACCTCATTGGAGCATACTACCGAAGACACCCAGCAGGACACCCCACCCGGTCACATTATACTGACAACAGGTGAACCAGTCGTCCCACTCCTAATATGCTGAGCGCTAAGCAGGAGTAGCAACTACCATTTTTAAAGACTGGCATGTCTCGGCCAGGATACAGAACCCAAAGCCTTCCTCACAGGGGCGAACGCTCGACTAAAGCTATGTTGAAGAAGACATTCTAATTTTAAGAAGGAAATAAAATATTATTTGCATTTTATCAAATATTTTCTTATATATGTATGATATACGTGATTTGTATGTTGTAGTCAGGCCCTAGACAGACAATGTTGTACACCATTTTAAGAAGTAAATAAAACAAATAGTCACAGTTTATAGTGTTTCATCAAATACACCTTGCAACGAGTTTTCACCATATACTAACCGATTACCAATGATACCAAAAATTTTGAAGATTTTAAACTGGACAGGAAGGATTTTTAGCCAACCATCATTAGATGGTGGGCTATTCAAATCGCCTTGCGTCCGTCGCCCGTCCGTACGTCCGCCTTCAGTAAACGATTCTTGCTATCGCTATGTCTAAGAAAGTACTGAAGAGATCTTTCTTAAATTTCATATGTAGGTCCCCTAGATATGCATATTGTGTTTTGGGACCAATCGGAAACAACATGGCCGACAGGCAGAAATCTAGGATTTTGACAATTGAAGTTTGTTATCGCTATTTCTCAGAAAGGTCTGCCCTGCAGGTAGGGCGTAAGAATTGAACCTGCTGCCCCCATTGCATGATCGTTAGAGGCGGCTAAATTAGAGATCTTATCTTTTCTCTTCTTTCTTAACAGCTTTCTTCTTCCTAATATATCCCTTGACAATGCATCACTTAGGCCTTTAGTTGAGCGTTCGCCCCTGTGAGGAAGGCTTTGGGTTCTGTCCCCTGGCCGAGACATACAAGAGTCTTTAAAAATGGTAGTTGCTACTCCTGCTTAGCGCTCAACATACTTGGAGTCGGACGACTGGTTAGCCCGTTGTCAGTATATGACCGGGTGGGGTTACCTGCTGGGTGTCTTCGGCAGTATGCTTCAGTTAGGTTTCACTATAAGTCGGCAAAAGTTCCTGCCTGTCACAAGGAGACTTAACACGAACATACCGAAGCCTCCCAAAACATACATACGCACTCACCATACGCATGCATGTCGCACGCACGGGAGGGCGTCCTTAAATGACCTTAGCTGTTAATAGGACGTTAAACAAAATAAACCAAACCAAACCAAAATCATTCTTTAAGGGACTTCAATTGAACTAGTTAACCCCATGGTTTAAAATTCATAAAGGTGGAATTTTGCTCCCTAGGTTCTGAGAAAATACCAGTCTTACCGAATCTATTTCCTTGACATGCGCCATCAGTCAAATCATTTTAAAATTTACTGTCAAACTCGTGGCTGTGGAAGTTATAGCTCAAGGCAAGATGAACTTCGCTGTATATAGACGGTGGATAGATTAGCCGGTAAACCGGAAGAAGCTTGCGGCATAATGTCTTGTAACTTGAGACTAGCAAACAACGGTTTGGTTTGGTTTATTTTGTTTAACGTCCTATTAATAGCTAAGGTCATTTAAGGACGGCCTCCCGTGCGTGCCACATGCATGCGTGTGGTGAGTGTGTATGTGTGTTTTGGGAGGCTGCGTTATGTTCGTGTTAAGTCTCCTTGTGATAGGCCGGAACTTTTACCGAATCATAGTGCTACCCCACTGAAGCACACTGCCGATGACACCCAGCAGCACACCCCACCCGGTCACATTATACTGACAAGGGGCAAACAATGGAAGGTAGTCCGAGTATCAATAAGGACGAACGGAGGATATTGCTATGTACATGCTTTGCTGAAATGGTTTGCTTCGGATGCATGCCGTGACGAAATGGTTAACTTCGATGATGCTATTATATTGCGTATGTATAGACGTTTTGCATATTACGCTACCTTTTTGGGGTCAGATGTCAAGCGGTTAAACTTTTGTAAACAAAATATGGCGCCTACAGCCCTCACAGCTTTCCGTCGTTGAACGTCGTCATTATGAGGATATTTTAGATGAAATCGAAAGTTATTATTAATGGGAAATTCTTCAGATATTATATTCTACAAATTGTGTCGTTTGCAGCTGAAATACTTCATTCTAATCACTAGAAGTTTAATACCGCGGCATATTCCAATTCCCGTGAAATGTTTACAAACGCACAGGGGAAAAGTTAACGAAACGTCGACGAACTGAACGTTCCTGGTATTGTATGTATTCATATCATCAGCATTTGTGAAAATTATAATATATACATGATAATATCGGTGTAAAGAATACAAATAGAAAATGTCCAGATCCATCGGTAGCAAATTTACCAACTATGCTAAAATATGGCGTTGGTCCTCACATCTTATATTCAAACAATTGACTACCCCACAGGCACATATATAAGTGTAAAAGTTCTGAGGAGTTACGGCACTACTGTAATAGTTCCGACTCATGAGACCAGTGTATCCTCGTATAGTGATTTTCAAGTTCGTCAACTCTGTGGTTCTGCCTCGACATTTACAGCTGGCTACAGATCAATGCAATGACAACACAGTTTATAAAGTTCAACATTTTATTATATGAAGATTAGAAGTGATGAAACATGATGACTGAATATATACACAATGCTCACGTAACCTAGCCGTGCGTCCGGTCCATATCTCGTATGAAAAATATCCACCCCTGTCCCTCCCTGGGGATAAATGTACCCAAAAATACCACGACTATAACATGCCTACAACGGGAAAAGACCACCCGAAATAACAACGGAATTACTGACTATATCATGCCTATAATTGAGAGAAAAATACCGCCCAACCCTGGATAATTTAGAGGTTTAAGTCCGAAATCTACTGCATACCTGACTCTACGAAGGAGAAAGACGAGCCGGCCAGCTACATGTAAGCCTCTGCCAGACTGTCGTATAATACTAAAATTCCCAGCTATATAGCTAAATTTAATTGTATGCCTCGAAATACACGTGCAGTTTGTCACAAGACTATAGATAGACCGATACCTGAGCGTAGGGTAATGTACAGGTAAGGTGATTATAAATAAACACATACCCCGAACATTAGCCAATCAGAAACGTCGACAAATACAACCGGAAGGGATTCCCCAACGGGAATACCCCGTATAAACAATATGGACCGATGATCACAACAACACGCACTCTGATTTACAGGATGTAAATATGGTATTATATACAACGGGTAAGTGTTCAAAACCCAAATCTTTACATAAGCTTAGGTTTTAAATATTTCAATAAACAAATTTCACATTTCTGCGTCCCCTAAATGCCACACACATGTGCTATATAGTAGCCAGAACTCCCTGCAATGGATTTAATGATCAGTTGCCAACAAATTAAATTTGATCAATGGTTATCCATGTATTTCATGGAGGTACACCTCCAAAGGGCATTAACATCCTGAGCGGTGTCCTATAAACTCGCATTTCCTTCTTTGAAATATTTCTTGAATTTGATAAAAACAAACAAACAAATAAACAGAAACAAAAGCATGCATTTTGTCTCATTTGTACCCTTCTTATCCACTCCCAACTGATCTCTTGATCCACAACAAGTTTTATGTCACATATTATATAACATTAGTCATTGTTTATATTCCTTGTCTAATAAGAATATAGAATATATCTAAATTTTGATTCCCAATTGGATGTAAAAATGTGTGTGATCGCCTGCCCTACCACATGGGGCTTTCTCCAGATGCTGATTTCTCTCACAGTAGAACCCTTTGCACGCTTCCAGTGGGACCAACACGAACAATTAATATATGTTGGTATATCTTGTTTTGCAATTATTGTAACGTGAATAAAGTTCACGTTTTTCAATATCAAGACTTAAAGCAACATCCAGACTTCAAGCATAGGGATGTATCATCAAACTTACCATATTCATGGCTGGTATATAGATATATTCCCCATGATAACAATTAGAATGTAGAAATGTTACATTTATCAATATCTAACACAATTATATGACAAAGCAATTAAATATAGAGCAGATAGGGGAAATGTATTCTAAAGGAGGAAGCAGGCATTCGACAATGACACAGGTGTAGCATGGCAAAGTAAAGCTCATAGTTAAGTAAACTGCAGATCTCTACCATTATGGGGAAGTGAACCCCATATTGTGAAATTAAGTTGCCTTATATTTTGTTTTCAACTAATTTGTCTTTCCATATTTTTATTCACTTTATTATTTTCTTCCACAAAATATAAGAAAGGTATGGATCAGGATTTATGGTGGGGCACAGGGATTCATTTTACCATTGTAGTAATGTAAAACATGCTTACTTTTTCTTACTTCATGGGCCTCTTGTTTCACTCTATTAACTTTTTCACAAATTCATAATCTAAAGATTGGTGAAAAAAAGTATTAGTAAGAAAATAGAAGAATGCTTTATTTTACCAATATCGCCTCATCTTAAATTGTCTGGCCCTGGACATATTTTTTGCTGTTTTTTTGTTCAAAGGAATGAATCATGTACATGTGTGATCTAGAAAAAAGTTGGTGAAAAAACGTTAAGGTGCTGTTGCAGAACCGCCAACAACGATTTCTTGAAATCGACTATATTTTCCAGTAAAGCTATGAAAAATACACAAGAACAAGATGTTATTTTCCACTTGACCCATAAGCGCGCCCATAGCGCCATCTACTTCACTTTTTCGTTTACAAGCATACCTGTCTTTTTCAAAGACCCATAAGTGGTATTTCTGTTTGTCACTGAGAGGTTTTCTCACGACTAGGTATTGTACATACAGTGTAGTTTAAAATAATAAAGAGTTGACCATGAACAAACAAACGAGTTTAGTACAAGATGACGTAGAAAACCAAAATTCGAAAATGTTCATCAAATTCAAAATACCATTTTTAAAATCAAGCGGCAAATTCGGCACGATAATATGCGAGTACTATCGATGTTAGTGTTTTAAAAACATATTTGACTATCCCTCTGTATACCAGCAAAAGAAAACCACTGGATAAGGGCAGTAATTCAATGTTGAAAAATGTATGTGGAAAAAATGCACGGGCGATACAAGTGGTCCTTGCTGTACACAATAATACAACGTATTGATTTATTATGAAAATGATTTGATACAATGTCTAGGGCAATGTATTATGTTCTACTATGTTTAACATACTTATAGTAGTTCCGTATTACGTATGATTCATCATTTTTCTTACTTGACCATCTTCGTCTTCAGTACTTCTTCAAAGCTTCTCCTCCGTTGGTGTGTGCCACACAAAAGTTCCCTTTGCCACTAGGTCTTTTGACTACTCACCGCTAATGGTGATCGGCGTGTTGTTATAATTGCTGTTACGTTTTACAATTCTATTTAGTTCAGTTAGTCTGTAGTAAAGTTGTCTTTGTCTCAAATAGGAAAATGGAGAACTCCTGCGTTGGGTCGGGATGTAAAGTTAAGTTCAAGTACAACCAGGTTGGCGATGGTAAAATTCCGCGAAAAATTCAGGACTGGATGAAAGATGTTCTCCTTTCTGAAGGTGTGATATTTCTGAATCAACAGAAGCAAAGACGTGTCCAAAATGCTTTCTCAGATACCTCAAGACACGTCCTGCATCCGAGAATGCCAATGAACCGGAACGGAAAAAAGCTTCCGTAGACAATGATGATTCTGTTGACGAATCTGACACTCTGGACGGGTATCTTTCTGTAGATGATTTATACTATGCCCCTTCTTCGAACAGAAAATGTAGCATTTGTCGAACTTACAACATGAAGAGTTCTAGCTGCATCAGTGAGAAAGCAAGACACCAGCTGCTTATCAAGCATAAACTGTACATGCCTGAGAATTCCAGGGTGTGTTCAAGTCATCTTCTTGGTAAGGATATCAGTCCTGACATTGAGCCGGTTTTGACGGGGAGGGATAAACTTGTTAATCACTCAGCCACCAAGTCACCAGCTGTTATCAACGATTTACTCATACAGAACATGTCCAATAACTTGTCATCGCTTGTATTAAACTTCGACAACATGGATGATGAAGATTGTCAAGCTTGGACAGGCTGGGATTGTAATCAATTCAATCAAATACACTATGCATGTTCCGAACATATTACTGGTACAAAAGCATTGTCATCTAAGAATGCCCTTCTGCTGTTTTGGGTTAAACTCAAAACAGACATATCTTTCACTCAGTTGGTTTCTCTTTTCCGCATTCACAAATCGAGCGTCAGCAGAATTTTCAAGATCGTTACAGATGCTCTAAATCAAGCCGTAGTTCCCACACTTCTTGGTCTGGATCACGTGTCTAGGGCGCAAGCGTTGGATCACAATACAGTTTTCACAACAACATTCTTCGGAAACAAAGTCACTGTAATATTGGATGGTACATAAATATATATATATATTGGCAAAAGTGAAGAACATGAGTTTCAGCGGAAAAGTTACTGCGGTCAAAAAAAACGCAACTACGTGATAATGACACCAAAATCACTGACAAGATACTTACCTCATTACAAAGTCTGTCGGGTATCCTAGAGGAAGATGATCAGGTAATTGTAGATAGGGGTTTCCGAGACATGTTGAGCAAACTTATCAGACGTGTGATACGAGGCTCACATGCCGACATTTCTCAAACCTGGACAGAGTCAACATGATGGTATAGAGGCAAACACAGACAGGTGTATCACTAAAACAAGATGGGTGGTCGAAAGTTATCACTCTCGTTTCAAGCAATTCAGATTTTTTTAAAACTGAACTCACATCAAACTACTTCATCAAAAGTCTCGAAAGTCTTCTGAAAAGTGTCACGGCATGTCTGAATTGGCTACGTGGACCCATATATCAGCCTTCATCAACAAAAGCAGCCGAAGATGAAAAAGTTGCTCTGGAGATGAAGTCACTTCTAAACAAGTCCAACATCCTAGCAGAGCGTGTTAAGAAAGAGCCAGACCTATCACGGAGAGCCGAATCCCAATGGCAGAAGCTAGAGGCAGCCCAGCTTGAGTTCCCGCGTCTTGACCAAGAATATCTAGAAACTCTGGCATGTGGGACGTACCAGGTGAAGTTGGCCCCCGGATACATATCGGAACATTTGACAGCAGATGGAGATTATGAAGTCATGGCATACCAACACTCTTCTGACCTGATTCGATGTCAAATCCGATCTCGTCATGAATCGCAAACGAAATACAACATATGGATCCAGTACTCAGTTACCGAACAACCACCAATACAGAATTACTACTGTACCGTGTCCAACCGGTCAGAGGACTGTTGGTATGTGTGCTCATATCGCCAGTGTTCTCTTCTACCTTGGGGTCTATGTCCATAGTCAGTCTCGAAAACCACTTCGACCAACCAAGTTTATGCCACTGATGAAGTAAATAGCCCGCTAATACATATAATCTAGAATGTAGGGAAGATACTACATTGAATGTTTCTGATATACACAACGTAGCGTCATTGTCACTCTTCAAAAATGATCGACAGTGTCTAGAATGTAACTGTGAAGGAATATAATACTCATATATATATGATATTAAGTTCTAAGTACACAAATAATACATGATGAGCTGAATGAGCAAGAACAAAGCACACTAGTTGTATAACAAAGTCATGGAGATAGGAAAATTGGTAAGGGGACTAACATTATCCTGACAAATATCTTGAAACAAATAGTTCCCTAGAAGGCGAATTCGTCCAATCGTGTTTCTATAATATTTCAACGTATTTCTAGTCCGAACGAGATGTCTTCACTAGCATGCAGTGCATTCATCACTTTGATATATATGAAGATTTATGGGGGGTTGACTAATAGAAGTTGCAAAAACGAGGCATATCCAGTAATTCTGAAGCGCAATTTTTTTTCATGGATTACACAAATGAATGGAGATATTTTCTATCGGCAAAATTCGATAGTACTCGGGGTTTGAATTAGACAAAATGCCGTTTAAACGTGCATTCAACTTGATGAGAAATATCATTTTTTATGTTTGATGTCAAATTTCACAGAAACAAACGAAAAGATTCATACAATCGATATCCGATTACGTTGCCCGATATATGAATGTAATTTTAGTACAATTTCCCTTACAAACAAATAACATTTTGACCTTATAAATACTTGATAAAGTGTGCTTGTGAGTATTTACGACTTTGGTACAAAATGGCCTCGTTCTGGCATGTCCGGAACGGATCAAGGTTTTCATATGTACTATCAGATACACCATGGATATGTCTATCCGGGCATTAGGTAAAGGATCGATTTCCTTCGTGGGCGGTTTTAAAGCATTCCTGCAACAGCACCTTTGTAAGGAAATACAGTAGACAGGAAAGAAAAGAAAACTATGCCTAAAAATTGATGCAAAGTTTATGATAACCAAATGGAATTCAACTTTGACAAATTATAGATTTTAATCCGGGTTTGGCTTCTGTTAAGGGATTTGTTTACTTGCTGCATTTATTGTCCTGTGAACAGCAAGGGTCATATTAAGGTGGAGTCTCATTGTTGTAGTTGGTGACTACCTCTTTGTTGTAGTTGGCAACTACCTTACTGAACAACATACAGGAGGCCTGTAGCATGCCATCAAGAGCAGTTATAGGGTGAAGTGTCTTGCCCAAGGGCACAACCATGACAGCCCAGACCAGACTTTTGAGCATCTAATGATTATAATGACATTATGTTGCACTTGATACAGTGACTACCTACCTCTTTGTTCCACATACAAGATTTTCAACTACCAGGTATATATCTTTCTCTTCATGCAATGTCACATTAGTTCACATGTTGATGAAACAAATTACAATACAACTGTTATAGAACATGTCAGTCTCATTATCATTAATCAATTAAATGCATATCATTATTGATTATAAAACATGTCGAAAACTTATGAAGTTGTGGTTCAAAGGTACTTTGACATTAGGGTATCAATTGATTTCTTTCATAAACTAGATTTTACATGTGTATTCCAATTAATTACAATGAATTATATCCCGAAATGGCTTCGTCAATATTATATTCCATCTTCATTTTCCATCATTTGCATAAAATTATCTCTGTCATTGAGCAGAAACAAATTATCCATATTTGGGGTATTTAGAAAAAACAGACATTATAGAAATAAAGTGATAAAATCTACAGATGTACCTGTACATGTATATTATGGTTTTGGGGAACAAAGGACATTTAAGGAACATTCCTCTCAAACAAGCACAACGGGAAAGGAAAAATACAACTAGACATGGACTTGAACTAATAATAAGGACCTCTGAACTTGAGCTAAATGATGCCAGTGTTGAAGATTTCAAGATCATATTGGTCATTCAGACGTGTGTAACAAAAGGTCAAATAAACTGGTTTACACCAGTCTGGAACACAATAACAGCAATATATAATTTCACATGAATGAATCAATTTAAATCTTATCTGTAATTTTTTTTTTCATTAAACCTAGCAAATGAACATTACACAAAGAAATCAGGCATTTTATTTTTGTACTACTAGGATAATTTACAGGATAATTTGGAATGTATAATATTGTCAAATTTGGCATATTGATTCAAGCTTACAAATAGATTGATAAATAAATAATGATATTCGTTGTATGTTCATACATTGAAGGGATAAATCATTTCATGACAAGCTATACCAGCCCTTTTGTCATGTTAAACTTGACATACAAGATCGTGAAATATTTTTGCTATCTGTTTAATTTGAGAGTGCTCTTAAGTTAGAAATTAGATTTTAAAAAATGAGTTTGGAATGATAATGACAGGCTTTAAAATGACAAAATATGTATCAATATATATTACTCTGTTTTCGAATTCAACTTTATTAGCTCTATTATAATAATTGTAATTTGATGGTGAATCATGAATAACATAAATCACAAAAATAATGTTTACAACATCCAGACTTCAAGCATAGGTTAACATCATATGTTTATCCACAAAATGCTGAATTAATACAGTAGTGAAACCCATGTGTTGATAATCAGGTGGTCAACTGATAAAACTTTGTAACAACAGTATATATTAATTTGTATCATTTTCAATTAGACATGAAATTCTACATGCTGCATGTCAGCCAGTTTACCAAGGCCTATCGTACGCGTGCTACCTTCGTTTTTGGTATTCTTAAACAATGACACACACTTTAAAAATAACATATTGGTTTAAGTTTCTTGCTTGAAATCGATTGTATAGTTTTCCCCCATAAAGCTGCCAGCTACATATTCTATATCGGAACTGGACAGCTGAAACCTACCAAACGGCTGATGTAGGACCTATATCCGATACATTCATTGCTAAAATAAACGGTGACATTGGAAAAAGATGTTAGTATGAGTATCTTTGATGACAAACAGCAAGATTTAGGCATGTAGAACTTACTGTCATTTTTTTCTACACGGAGAAAGCACTGCTAAAACTTTCACCTCCGTAGTGTTCCAATGTTGTTGCGGGGAAAAGTTTAACCACTTGACCTTTGACCTGCGGCAAATGACCCGGATCGAAGATGACGGAGAGGAATTATGCAAAACGTCTATATGTTTGGACTTGCATGCCTATTTGTAAACGTGTTACTACGGATAGCTACCAATAGCACAAACAAAAGCTATCGTATTTCCTTCTTAGGCTATTTTGAAACCTAACTCGAATATTGAACATGACAGAAGTAAACACTCTTCGAAATAAACTTATCCTCGACTTTCCTATTTGAGCACTCCTACCTACAGCATAGCAATCATCTGAATCAGCGAACATTGATCTAACTATATATACTCATCAATTCTACTACCCGCAGGATATGAGAGATAGGTGATAAATCAATGTAAACTACCAATAAACTACAATATTCAAAGGTGACCCAAGTGACCGCTAAGAAGTCAACATTTTGCTGGAACATGTTCAACGCCGAGCATATACCCCTACTTTCAGCACACCTCTGGGTACTACTTCTTAGAAAATAAAAAAAAAATACAAGTTAAATAAAACTATATCTTTCCAAAGATAGCAGAGAAATCTCTTTGTTTTTGTTATATTTGTGTTATTTTTGTTAAGTTTTAGACATAGTTTGAAAACACTTCAGACATACAACTAAACGTGTTGATCTCCTGCTCTGATGACATAATTCTGTGTATATTACTTAAACAAGAACAGAAACTCTGTTTACCTTAGGATAGTATGACCTAATCACTTGGCCTTCTTATTCTATATGATTTAAAAATGAATCGTTTTCGAGACATAGACGAAGCATACAGTTTGTTTACTAAAATCGTTCAAGTGAATGATACAGGAACATTTCGGAAATTGACTGCATCTAAAAGATATCTGTATGAAGAAGTGATAAAAACGGCAGTTAGCATGTTGAACGACTTTCTTTGGGAAAAAAACAGTAAGGAACAGTGAAGGATATGAACACTGGGTCAAGAGAAAAAAATGGAATTATTTAAATGCTGGTATAATAAAATAGTTATTGTACGGAGATTTCCCTCAAGACCGTACAATAACTGTATAATACATATATGATAAAGTGCCAGTGCGAAGGTACATCAGTGAGGAATAGGCCTACGTTATTATGAGCTAGGTAAGATTAATATTGCTTAAGGTGGAACATTACACTCATAGTACGCCAACTTAGACCTTGAAACTGCTGTATCACAAAAATATTAATATCATCAACTATCATTAGAGTGATAAAAGAGTATATAATTATTATAATTTGTTCGTATCAATAAATGACTACTATTGCATATTGGCAAAAAAACGTTTGTATGCAAATTTGAAATTTATCGCAAAGTTGACGGACGTTTAGTCTAAATGGCAACGCTCGTATACGTGTAACCAGGTCGACCAGGACTTCCGGTATGACGTAGTATGTGAGTGGACGTGCCTACAGGTGTCTCCGCGAAAAAGCTATATTTTCTCCTCATAATTATACTCTATCCAACTTAAAGTCATCAAGAGTGAAGGAGTAATGTAAACAGAGAATTTCTGTGGAACTGAGGACAGTTTTTCCGTCGAAGAAAGAACTGGTTTGTACATTTTTTCTCTTTTGAGGTGTACCTGTATACGTGTCACGTTCTTCCCGCACGTGCATTCTATTATCATAATCATGCCACCAAAACAAGGGAAAAAAAGTGAGTCGGCTTATAAATGTGATGAATTTTCTGACATTAGTGAGTGCTTCAAGCAGTTAGAAAAAAGAATATCTGGAGAAATAGCAACACTAAAAACTGAAATTAATCAGATAAATGTTGAACTGAAGTCCGTCAGGGACAGAGTCGGCGAGAACGAGACAGTATTACATAATGTGAACGAGGATATCACAGAGATAAGAAGTAGTGTTGCCACAGAAAGTAATGAAAGACTCAGTCTTGAATTGTGGGGGAGAAAATGGAACCTCATATTTCGGGGTATAGAGGGGGAAGTGCGGGAGGCACCAAGGACCACCATAAAACATGTGCGGGAATTTCTTGCAAAGACCCTGGAAATGGAAGAAGATATTAGTAAAGATTTCTTATTTACGGCCGTCCATCGTCTTCCCAGTGGTCAACCGGGAAAGAAAAACATTATTGTTCGTTTTTCGGCCCTGATGGATAGAGACTATGTCTTAAAACAGGCCATATCCAAACTCAAACCGGGATCGGGATTTGCTGTTGTACCAGACCTACCACCCTCTCTAGCAAAACTTAGACAAGAACTGCTCGGAAAAAGAAGAAATCTTCCAGTAGATGAGAAGAAGAAAACCAAACTTATATATCTGAAAACCGCGCCGTTTCTGACTCTCGAAAAAAAAACTTAAATTTACATGGACATGTATGTACAGTGTATGCGCGACATACGCGAACAAAACACGCGAGTGACGTTTCGAAATATGAAGTGACATGATGTCCGGAAAGACAGTTAAATAATACACACAAATATATGTGTCTGTCTTAATCATCATTTATATTCATATAAATATGTAGTGGTCTTCATGGTTATACAAAGTTACAATGGAAAAAAACGAGTCAGCGAAATCCTATACTCTATATAAGTATTGTCCATGCGGTGTATTCTGGTTCATATAAAGGTCTATACTGCAGTATAGCCAGGCATATTCAGGTACTTCTTGTTTAGCAAGTAAGACAGTCGCGCATTAGAACACGAGTGCACGTGCACACACTGCCGCTACATTAGTCGTTACACTATAATAACACACTGGTACAGATGCATATGAGTGTGCGTATTTCTCACATGATCATATATAGTTTTATTCTCTTTATTGATAGGGTAACGCCACAAATTGTACATACAATACGAATTTGGTACGTCTTTGATACTGTATTTATATAGCTGGTAATGTGTTAGTTAGACAGGTTTACATAACTAGTATTACGCAATAATTTATATTATCCATTTTGATAACAAATCATCATATTACAGTAAAAGGCACCATATAAGTTGTAGCTCATTCGGCATAGTTATTTTTGATTATGATTGTAAAATACGAAGTACGGGGTGGAGATCTTTAAAACAGGAAATGGCTCTTACAGTTACACATGCGCACTACTCACAAAGATGGCAGCCTCCAGTAGCAACACATGTACCGTACCTATGATAACAAGTGATGGGCCAGGTAAATATACCGAACGGTATAGATTTATATCATCAGGACCAAACGGTTTATTTTTTATCAATATCAGTGTCGTGAATCTTATAAATCTTTAAATAATATAAATGTCTGACATGTATTACAAAAATAAATATGGAACTTGGAAGTCAATAAACAAATGTATGCTATAAACTGCAATGATACTTTTTTATACTCATACAACTGATTGATGCCTCTGTTTTATACTCATACAACTGATTGATGCCTCTGTATCTTATGGTGTAACATATACTCAACATCGCTGAAGGTGCACGGTGTCAAATGGTACTATTTACTTTGTATACATATTGTGTGTTTTTGTTTTAACGTTTTTCTAACTTTGAAAGGAGACATCTGTAGGTGGAATGATGTACAATGAGTTTCTTTTGTTTTCTAATAATTGAAACGATTTGTAGACTTGTAAGTGTAATTATAGAGGAGTTCTCTATAATGGATAGAATGGGAAGCTGGGGGGGGGGAATAGAAAATGTTTTTGGAAAAAATAATCACATCATCTATATAATCCTGCAACTTAATGTATTTATACTTCTATTTTTTCATTCTTATGTTACTCTCGAATATGTACATGTTTTTGATCGCTGTTCTGGGAATCATGTAACCATACACATCCTTTATCAGTATTTCATTGTATCTATTATTTTAAAAACATGGCAGTATTCATTTGACTATGGCTGAAGGTCTCAGGATTGGAAGTATTAATTGTAGAGGTTTGTCATCAGATCCAATAAAGCGGAGAGATATTTTTGATAAATGTAGGCAGAAGTATGACATTACTTTTCTTATAGATACACATTCTGTTAAAAAGATTGAGAATTCATGGAAAATCGAATGGGGATATGAAGCCTGGTTTAGTTCGTATACATCAAATAGTAGGGGTGTAGCAATATTGTTTAAGAATTCTTTTGGATTCTCTTTTTTATCAAAGAAAGAAGACAAAAATGGTAATTTTTTAATGATAAATATTCATCTTACTTCATGTGATAAGAATTTAACTTTAATTGCAGTGTATGGACCAAATGGTACAGATGTTAACTTTTATCATCAACTCTCTAGCCATCTTGAATTTTGTGAAAATACCTCTCTCATTATAGGTGGTGATTGGAATACACCACAGAATTATGCAAAGGATACTAGAAACTATATAAATAGGAACAATGCTATAAATCGAGATAAAATTTTGGACATTATGGATTCATTTGATCTTGTAGATATCTGGCGAGAACAAAATCAAGATATAAATTTATATACTTGGCATGATCCAAATAATAAACAGGCAAGGTTAGACTATTTTTTGATATCTTCAGATTTGGCTCCATTAGTTAATAAGAGTGACATAGGGATAAGTTACAGGTCAGATCATAGTCCAATATCAATAGTACTAGATTTTATAAAACAGAAAAGGGGAAAGGGAACATGGAAGTTCAATAATAGTTTGCTGAGAGATCAAGAATATGTAATTTTAGTAAAGAGATGTATTGATGAAGTAATTAATCAATATGCAGAAAATCCAGAAATAGATAATAAGGACTTATTAATTTTTAGAATCAGTGACTCTTTATTATGGGAAACATTAAAATTCACTATTAGGGGAATGACTATTGCTTATACAGCACAGAAAAAAAGAGATAGGGGAAGGAAGAGAAGCAGTTAGAATCCAAATTAGAAACACTACAAAAAGCAGAACATAGACAAGTAGAACATATACAGGAATTAGAAAATGAATTGAAATTACTTAGAGAAAAGAAAATTAATGGTATTATCTTAAGAGCAAAAGCTAGATGGAAGATAGAAGGTGATAAAAGTACCAAATATTTTTGTAACTTAGAGAAAAGACACTATCAGGAGAAACTGATTCCTAAACTTATAAAAGATAATGGACATGAGGTAACAGATTTAGGAGATATTTTACTTGAACAAAAACTCTATTATGAAAAACTCTATACAAAAAAAACATTGGATAATAATCAACATATATTTTTTGATGAAACAAATCCATTTATGAAAAAATTATCTACAGCTCAGAGTGATCAATTGGAAGGTAAACTGGAATACTGTGAGTGTCTTTTCTCAGTTAAAAACATGAAAAATGATAAGTCACCTGGTATTGATGGATACACTGCTGAGTTTTATAAATTTTTCTGGGTAGATATCTATAGATTTCTGATACGTTCTTTAAACCAGGCACATAGAGATGGTCAGTTTTCAATTTCACAGCGACGTGGTATGATTACATGTATTCCCAAGGAAGGAAAATCCAAGTTATATATGAAGAATTGGAGGCCCATAACACTTTTAAATGTTGATTATAAAATCGCATCATCAGCTATTTCAAACAGAATAAAGAAAATTTTAGACACTCTTATTAGTGATACACAAAAAGGTTTTATTAAAGGGAGATATATTGGTGAATGCACTAGATTAATTGCAGATTTATTAGAAAACACAGAAAAAAATAACATTCCAGGACTCCTTTTATTGATTGATTTTGAAAAAGCTTTCGACTCTTTAGATTTTAATTTCATCTTTGACTCTTTACATTTTTATGGTTTTGGGCCTTCAATTATTCAGTGGATTAAATCCTTATATAGAAATAGTTCATGTTGTATTACAAATAATGGCCACTGTTCAGATTTTTTTGAAATACAGCGTGGAGTAAGGCAGGGCGATCCTTTGAGCCCGTATATTTTTATCTTATGTGTAGAACTACTTAGTTCAGCTATAAAAATTAATCCAAATATAAATGGCATTACAATTAATAATTCAGAATATTTAGTAAACCAGTTTGCAGATGATACATCTTTCACATTATCAGATGATCCTGTTTCCCTTGCAACAACCTTAAATGTTTTAGATGACTTTGCAAAAGTATCAGGCCTCAAAATAAATCTTGAAAAAACACAAGCAATATGGATTGGGGCAAGACGGGGTTGTGGGTTGGAACTTCTACCCGAAAAAAATTTATTTTGGAACCACCAAGGTGCCTTTAAACTTCTTGGTATTAAATATAATTTTCAAAAAACAAACATTTTTGAAGATAACTACATTGAAAAACTAAAAGGGGTTCAAAAATTATTAAAAGATTGGTCATTTAGAAATTTATCCTACATTGGAAGGGTAACAATTATTCGAACTCTAGCTTTGCCTATTTTTATTCAGACTTTAACTGTCCTCCCGGACCCTCCTTCATATATTACTACTGAACTACAAAAAACTTTTTTTAATTTCCTATGGGATGGTAAGCCAGACAAAATCAAGAGAAATATAATGTATAGTGATTATATAAATGGGGGATTACGCCTACCACATGTTTTAACTTTTTGTCATGCTTTAAAGATGTCATGGATAAAAAAGATTATGGATCCCTCAAGTCATGCAGCGTGGAAAACATTACTTTTAGATAAATTAGAATGTGTTGGAGGGGATAAAATTTTTAAAATGACTAGAGATGGTTTAACAGAATTATCAAAAAAATTTAATACTTTTTGGAGGGAAGTTTTCATATCTTGGGCCTCTATACAAGAACATGTATCCCCCACAACCCCCGAAGAAATAATATCACAACCTATTTTTCTCAATAACTATATTAAAAGAGGCAATAGATTTTTTCTCTTTGAACACTGGTGTAAAAAAAGATATATTTTTTGTCTCAGATTTATTAGAAAACAATCAATTTATGTCCTATGAAACTTTTTCTCATAAATACAGTATAAATGTAAATTTTATAGAATACTTTGGTGTTATTAATGCCATACCAAGAAACTGGAAGGACATTCTACGGAATAGTAATGGTATTGTAGATATACCTATAATTCCATATAAGTTGATTAATTATTTGAATACACACGATAAAGTCACTAAATATTTTTATCATATTATGATCAGACCTCTTTCTGAAAAACCAATTAATAGCCAAAGAAAGTGGCAAGAAATATTAAATACTGACATCAGTGATGAAACTTGGGAATTACTTTATCTTCTACCAAGGGAGGTAACTGATGATACTAAACTTATTAACTTTCATTATAAACTAGTACACAGGATATTGTATACCAACACTAAGTTGATGAAATGTAAACTTTCAGAAACTGAAAGATGTACCTTCTGCACAATTGGAAGAGAAACTATTCTTCATTTATTTTGGGATTGTAGTATTGTTAAAACCTTCTGGCTTTTGTTTATGGAAATGTTGGAAAACAAATTCCAAATAAATTTACCTAGACACCCAATGACCTTTCTTTTTGGTGTGACAGACATAGAACATAATTATGAGATAAACTTTCTATTGCTGCTTATGAGATACTATATATATTTGTGTAAATTGAAAAACACAACTCCAATATTTTCTGAAAGCAAAAAATACATCAACCATTACAATAAAATAGAAGATATGAGATTATATACATATCATCATAAAAAACAAGAAAAGGTAAAATATAAATGGATTTTTATTAATCAACTTTTAAGTTAACTGGATGGTAAATTACACAATTTTTAGCTCACCTGCCCGAAGGGCAAGTGAGCTTATGCCGTGGCGCGGCGTCCGTCGTCCGTCCGTCGTCCGTCCGTCCGGCCGTCCGGCCGTCCGTCCGGCGTCAACTTTCCATTCAAGCAACTTCTTCTCAATAACCAAAAGGCCTAGAGACCTAATATTGGGCCTGTAGCATGTTGGGGTGAAGGGCTACCAAGTTTGTTCAAATGAATGACCTTGACCTTCATTCAAGGTCACAGGAGTCAAAAAGGCTAAAATCTTTAAACGACTTCTTCTCAATAACCAAGAGTCCCAGGGAGTTGATATTGGGTCTGTAGCATGCTGGGGTAAAGGGCTACCAAGTTTGTTCAAATGAATGACCTTGACTTTCATTCAAGGTCACAGGAGTCAAAAAGGCTAAAACAAAATTAGACGACTTCTTCTAAATAGCCAGAAGACCCAGGGACTTGATATTGGGTCTGTAGCATGCTGGGGTGAAGGGCTACCAAGTTTGTTCAAATGAATGACCTTGACCTTCATTCAAGGTCACAGGAGTCAAAAAGGCTAAAATCTTTAAACGACTTCTTCTCAATAACCAAGAGTCCCAGGGACTTGATATTGGGTCTGTAGCATGCTGGGGTGAAGGGCTACCAAGTTTGTTCAAATGAATGACCTTGACTTTCATTCAAGGTCACAGGAGTCAAAAAGGCTAAAATCTTTAAACGACTTCTTCTCAATAACCAAGAGTCCCAGGGAGTTGATATTGGGTCTGTAGCATGCTCGGGTGAAGGGCTACCAAGTTTGTTCAAATGAATGACCTTGACTTTCATTCAAGGTCACAGGGGTCAAAAAGGCTAAAATATTTAAACGACTTCTTCTCAATAACCAAGAGTCCCAGGGAGTTGATATTGGGTCTGTAGCATGCTGGGGTGAAGGGCTATCAAGTTTGTTCAAATGAATGACCTTGACCGTCATTCAAGGTCACAGGAGTCAAAAAGGCTAAAATCTTTAAACGACTTCTTCTCAATAACCAAGAGTCCCAGAGGCCTAATATTTGGCCTGTAGCATGCTGGGGTGAAGGGCTCCCAAGTTTGTTCAAATGAATGACCTTGACTTTCATTCAAGGTCACAGGAGTCAAAAAGGCTAAAATCTTTAAACAACTTCTTCTCAATAACCAACAGTCCCAGGGAGTTGATATTGGGTCTGTAGCATGCTGCGGTAAAGGGCTACCAATTTTGTTCAAATGAATGACCTTGACCTTCATTCAAGGTCATAGGGGTCAAAAAGGCTAAAATCTTTAAACAACTTCTTCTCAATAACCAAGAGTCCCAGGGAGTTGATATTGGGTCTGTAGCATGCTGGGGTGAAGGGCTACCAAGTTTGTTCAAATGAATGACCTTGACTTTCATTCAAGGTCACAGGAGTCAAAAAGGCTAAAATCTTTAAACGACTTCTTCTCAATAACCAAGAGTCCCAGAGACCTAATATTTGGCCTGTAGCATGCTGGGGTGAAGGGCTACCAAGTTTGTTCAAATGAATGACCTTGACCTTCATTCAAGGTCACAGGGGTAAAAAGGCTAAAATCTTCAAACGACTTCTTCTCAATAACCAACAGTCCCAGGGAGTTGATATTGGGTCTGTAGCATGCTGGGATGAAGGGCTACCTAGTTTGTTCAAATGAATGGCCTTGACCTTCATTCAAGGTCACAGGGGCCAAAAAGGCTAAAATCTTTAAACGACTTCTTCTCGATAACCAACAGTCCCAGAGACCTAATATTTGGCCTGTAGCATGCTGGGGTAAAGAGCTACCAAGTTTGTTCAAATGAATGACCTTGACTTTCATTCAAGGTCACAGGAGTCAAAAAGGCTAAAATCTTTAAACGACTTCTTCTCAATAACCAAGAGTCCCAGAGAGTTGATATTGGGTCTGTAGCATGCTGGGGTAAAGGGCTACCAAGTTTGTTCAAATGAATGACCTTGACCTTCATTCAAGGTCACAGGGGTCAAAAAGGCTAAAATCTTTAAACAACTTCTTCTCAATAACCAAGAGTCCCAGGGAGTTGATATTGGGTCTGTAGCATGCTGGGGTGAAGGGCTACCAAGTTTGTTCAAATGAATGACCTTGACCTTCATTCAAGGTCACGTCGATCAAGTATGCTTAAATCTTTAAATGACTTTTAGTGAAAAGCCAAAGTGCAGAGAGACATTATATTGGTCCTGTAGCATGCTTTCAAATAACTGCAGGATCCATATATGAAAAGATCACTGCATTGCAGGTGAGCGATTTGGGCCCATTGGGCCCTTGTTGTACTTTTGGCAAACCAAGGAGTTTGTTAACTACACACTTTCTGTTTACAGTTTTACCATGTTTTCGTGAGGTAACAATTAACAGATACATGTTCATATTTTACATGTGTAATATACTGTACATTCTTATTTGAATGTAAAGAAAAGTTCAGTAAAGGTAAAATATAAATGGATTTTTATTAATCAACTTTTAAGTTTAACAAATAATTAGCTGGTGGGCAAATTACGCAAATATTTGTCTATTGTCAAACCAATGGGTTTGTAAACTACACAGTTTCTGTTTATAATTTTACCATGTTTCAGGAGATAACAACAGGTACATGTCCATATTTTACATATGTTGTACTTGTACATGTATATTAGGATTATAAAGATAAGGTCAGTAAAAGGGAAAAGGGAAAAGGTAAAATATAAAGATAACAAATTAGCTGGCTGGTAAATTACTTAATTTTTATCTATTGCTAAACCAATGGGTTTGTAAACTACACAGTTTCTGTTTTAAAATTTAACCATGTTTCATGAGGTAACAATTAAAGATACATGTCCTTTCATTTTTACATGTGTAATATACTGTACATTCATTTTAGGAATATAAGGAAAATTTAAATAATCTATTTAGAATTGTCATTGAATATTAAGTTGTAATGTGAATAATACGATATCCAATTACATATGCGATGAATAGATGTGATTATGTGGAAAAAATTTGAATAAAAAAAAAAAAGGTCGACCAGGTCAAGGCACTCCTTGAATTAGACTACATTGGGTTAGGCAAAAGCTTGCCAATGTCTGGTTAGCTTACAAGCTTTTTTTGTATAATATATATATAAATAATAATATTTGAAACAGTTACAATAGTATCGTTGTATTAGTGATCTATGTCGTGCTAGGCATTTAAAAAAAATTGGAAAGGCTCAAATAAAACAGTTTATATCAATTTACATAAATGTGAATAGACTTTTTTATCCTGAAAATTATTAATACAAAACTATTTGCATCACTTGAACAACAACAAGCTTAGTACGACCTCTTATGCACTGATATTATTGTAACTCAATCTAATTAAAATCTAGATTATCATCATCACTACGTTTCATGAACATCTAACAACATCCCATAAGGGGTCACGTCGGGGTGACCTTTTGGATTAGCCAATCAAATGTCGGAATTGGCATGACTAGTGTGCAAAGCTTGCATAATCAATCAATTTGCTTCAAGTCATTTCGTCCCAGATATCATATAGCTATATACAGACTATACCGAAATGGTTTGCTTCAAATGCATGCTGTGACGAAATGCTTTGCTTCGATGACATCGACAAATTGACAATTCGCCCTGAAAGTGAAATACACACATCTCAGAGGTCATCAGAACGTGACCCGTTATTGGATGTTATTAGATGTTCATATAACGTAGTGAGAATGACCATCTAGATTTTAATTAGATTGATTGTAACTGTGTCACAAACAAGACATATTTTAGATCAGCTATCTGATTTCTGTAGATTCTGAGTATATACCAAAGCATAAACTAGGTCATTTTATCTTATTAAAATACGTTTACATTGAAACATTTGTTTATTATGTTCACATGACTATCCCTTAATAAATATGCCACATCAAAACATTTTTGGAGGGGTTTATCTTGATTACAAACCGTTTGGTCATTTTTCAAACTTTACTAGCCGCAAGTGTACTAAAACACCCCAAGTTTTGTCATTTCATTTTAGATTTTTGCTGAGTTAAAAGATTTATATCAAGCTGACACATGGAGACCCAGATAGCTGATGAACCAATCTAATTAAAATCTAGATGGTCAATCTCACTACGTTACAGGTTCATCGATCGTAGTGAGAATGGCCATTTAGATTTTAATTAGATATATTCTGAACCAGTGTTGAAATATTTTGTCGGATCTCAGACTTATCATAATATAGTTGAACGTATATTAGGGGATTGTACTTTCTCACATACTTCATATTGTTATCCGGCGGTTGCTAGGGAAAAGATAAATCGATCGAACACGGGCGTAAAGACAGTGGGCACGCGCAATATGACACTGCTCACAATAACGTAACGTTACATTTTATGTTATAATTGATACGTCATTAATTTTGACGCAGAACTGATCTATGTTAAATTCTATTAATTTCATAGTCATTTATTAATCATTTATTATTAAATACTGAGCAAAATGTGTGTCTTAAATGTCTGAATGAAACCAAAATCATAATAGGTTTACCGATGGATGATCCATAATAAGGATTTGTGAATGTATGGATGACATATACTGCAATGCTTATGAATATGGAGTTTAACATGTTGCTTGTACTTGAAATAATGTCGAGTGAAAAATCCTTATACAGCACGGTGGACAAGCCTTACCGAAATTATTCAAGGAACAGACAAAATATTAACATTGTGTTTGTTAAACAGTATAAATGTCATATGTAATAATCGATTTGATTTAAATGTTTATTGGAACACTTATTTTTTAATACATTTTGTGTTATTTTGTTTGACGAATACAGGTTTCCTTTCAAGTGACATCGGACTTTAAACCAAACACCACATCTTGTGCAGTGCAAGCCAAATGCAGACGAGAAATGTCATCAACACGGTGTCGAAGATATAAAAAAGCTGGGTAGGACATTTCTTCAGTTAGGTAGCACTCGAAATCGGCAAACGTTCCCGACTATCACAAGGAGACTTAACAGGAACATACCGAAGCCTCCCAAAACACACATACGCACTCAAAAACCGCTGGGGCTGTGATAGGTCATGTACAGAGGTCGCTGAAACAATAGCCATATTTATTATTTGTTGTAAACAGATTTGTAAATATTAATGTTGCGTTGCGGCAGGTGAACACGCCGCCGCTTCTGATAGTAGCTAACTATATATAGATATCGATATCTGAACTTAAAATGATACTCGTTTCAGTACAAGATCGACAAATAATTCACACGCGACCTGAAGATTCAGGGTATATCTCCCATGTCTTCTATATAGGAGACATTAAGGAGACCTAAAAATATCTTCTGAACCCATTTCAAAACATAAAATCTGATAGATGTCCTTTCTTTCCTTTGTAATCTTATTTTCGAAGCAAAAGCAAAGCATGCGTGTGGCGAGTGCGTATGTGTGTTTTGGGAGGCTGCCGTATGTTCGTGTTAATTAAGTCTCCTTGTGATAGGCCGGAACTTTTGCCGATTTATAGTGCTATCTCACTGACGCATTCTGCCGAAGACACCCAGCAGCACACCCCAACCGGTCACATTATACTGACAACGGAAGAAGAAAGTTGATCAGAAAGAAGAGAAGAGATAAGATCCCAAATTTAGTCGCCTCTTACGATCATGCAATGGAGTCAACAGGTGCAATTCTTAATTCTTAATTCTAAATCTTAATTCCTTAAATGACCGAAGCTGTTAATAGGACGTTAAACAAAATCAACCAAACCAATCTGAAGAAACCCATGTGGACAATCACAATTATGAGTCAGACAAAGCAGGGAAATTCATAGATTTTTAGCCCACCATCATCGGGCTATTCAAATCGCCCTGCGTCCGTGGTCCGTCGTCCGTCCGTAAACAATTCTTGTTATCGCTAATCCTCAGAAAGTACTGAAGGGATCTTTCTCAAATTGCATATGTAGGTTCCCCTTGGTGCCTAGTTATGCATATTGCATTTTGAGACCAATCGGAAAACAACATGGCCGACAGGCAGCCATCTTAGATTTTGACAATTGAAGTTTGTTATCGCTATTTATCATAAAGCACTGAAGCGATCTTTCTCAAATTTCATATGTAGGTTCCCTTTGGTGCCTAGTTATGCATATTGCATTTTGAGAACAATCGGAAAACAACATGGCCGACAGGCAGCCATCTTAGATTTTGACAATTGAAGTTTGTTATCGCTATTACGGAGATGGTACTGAAAAGATCTTTCTCAAATTTCATATGTAGGCTCCCCTTGATGCCTAGTTATGCATATTGCATTTTGAGACCAATCGGAAAACAACATGGCCGACAGGCAGCCATCTTGGATTTTGACAATTGAAGTTTGTTATCGCTATTTCTCAGAAAGTACTGAAGGGATCTTTCTCAAATTTCATATGTAGGTTCCCCTCAGTGCCTAGCTATATATAGTTTTGCATATCGGGACCAATCGGAAAACAACATGGCCAACAGACAGCCATTATCGCTAAATCTTCAATTTTATATATAGGTTCCCCTTGTTTGAAAAGTACTAGCTATAGAGGACTGTTTCTGAATTTACACAGATTAGTAAGACTTAGAGGAAGGACAAAGTAGAGAAAAGATCAATCTGACATGGAACCTATAAAGATCATTCAATGGTGGGCGCCAAGATCCCTCTGGGATCTCTTGTTAACAATCCTTACTGGAGCTGTTAGACTTCTGCCAAGATTGCCATGAAATATAATTACATCATGTTAGAACAATGATTGGAACCTGTGTATGTATTTCATCAAGGTTTATGTGTGTTTTTGTGCTCCAATTATCCAGCAATCTTTTCTAATTCAATATCCGGGGAAATATCATCAGTGCAAGTGCAATCTTTGTCAGTGAAAATAGTCCTGTAAAGACATTGAAGTTTAGATAACTCGGTATTGCATCCTATATGCTGAAACGGACAGCCATAGTAGCTTCATCGTTGTATTGATGGCAGTTTCAGCAACTAGTTTTCCTTGATGGCATAAAAAAGGCCATGATCTCTAACTTGGCTGTGATGCCAGATATTCCAATACTGCAATATGGGGAATGATGGACTTACAGACTTTAAAGGTCATCGATATACAACTAGTCCAGCTAACTATACCAGTAATGCACCATAATTATTATTCTAACACGATTCGTTTGCAACGCGTGTTTTGATTGGATACGGGCCATGTTCTCAGCTGCAATAAAACCATGATCTATCCTGTTAAGCCCCGCCCAACGCGTTTAAGCCATGTCTCGTTTCTAATAAAACAATATGGCGTCAAGTTTGCCTCATAGCGAAATTCAGATCACCGCAATGAGGCGTCACTGAAGCGTTAAATTTTTAGACACATGAACTGAAAGTACAGTACCAAGTGCAATGTATTATATTGAATACATGAACAAAAATAGTAAATATTGTTCTTACCGTCATTTATTTATTGAAACGTTCATTCCCGTCCATGTGGAGGCAACTAGTAAAACTGAATAAAAGATGAAACGGAACAAGTGCACAAAACTTAACAAAACGCTTGGGTCATTAAAAAACTCATCAACACTGCATACTGCTTAGTTAATCTATCTATATATGTCGTTATATGCGGTGCGAGAACTTACACAACAATCCAAATACATCACTTCGTCAACATACAGATTTACTACGCCAGCATGGACGTGGCAAAAACACCGAAATGAAAGCTTCTTTCTGATTGGTCAGGCCGCTACAGACACGTTACTAGCACGAGTCGCCGCTTACTTTACATTGTACTTGTAGCGATGCAAAGCGATGATTCTAAATATATTTAACAGTAAAGGCGTAAGAATAGAGTACCCTGAGTTATTTTTTTTTCGGAGGGGAGGGGGGGGGGAGGTTGTGGATTTACTGGCGATTACAACATGAAATTTGGTTTAAACTTTCGACCTATCGGTCTCGAGTTCAAACCAAATTTCGTGTTCTAATCACCAGTATTGCCGGTCAAACACCGTGCTTTCTCCCTAAATAAAAGTTGGTTTGAATATAAATACGCTGTATTGCAATTACACATTCCAAGACAAATATAAAATTTTGTTAACCTGGAATTTATAGCAAATAATAAAATATGGTTTATACGAGGGTTGGTTGATGTTATGAGCCTCATATTGAAGGAGGTACTCAGGGATGTCTTCTTTCTACTATTTTCTGACTATATAGAGCCGTGTACCCAAGAACTAGTCTCATTTAGTTAGTTCATATCGACTAGGTAGCACTAAAGTTGACAGGACAAGCGGCTTTTGCAAAATGGACAAAATTGGTTATGGCTAGGGTGAAAGAGTCTGTCATTGCCATGGTTGACATTCACGATTGTGTCTTTAAATTGATTGACACAACATATTAATCAGCCCTCGTACATCGGTTGTTTTTTTTATTCAAATATTTTGCATTTATTGTAGTATGGTTCCAGATGGTCTAAGTTTTAGATAAATTGTGATGTCTTAGTAGTGGGTGTGCTTATAAATATTTATTACGTTTTCATAATATTTTAGCTTAAAGAAGTGAAAACCTCGTATGGTTTGAAAGGTCTGAAATTTGCTCTCAGGCTCATCGAAGAAGGAGTGTATGTGTCGGACTAGGTGACAGATAGGCACAGCCAAATTAAAAAGTCTCTGAGGAGTGAATTCCCTGCTATCAATCACTGGTTTGACGTTTGGCATATTGCTAAAGGTAAAGCATGTATACATCGGCTATATTGTAAACTGTTTCAATTCAGTAACTTAGTTCCCAGTATAAAATTTCAGAATGCACATATGCTTAGCACACTGGAAGACTAAATAATTCTTGATTATATTATTTATCATTTAAGTTCAAGAAATACCACATCATCAATGAAAAAAATTAATTTCATCAAATTTTATTACAAAAAGGAAAAAATATCAAACAGTGGCACAGCCTATATAAGTTCTCTCCTAAAGGTAACACCTAGTTTATATATAGTAAATGTATAAATCATTACATTAGCAATTGACCATATTATCATTATACTTGTGAAAATGTATTTGTGGTTCTGACAAACTCAACAGTAACCTCAAACATATGTATATTGGTTTGTTTATCAAAATCATCACATCCAGATAACACTACACCAATATTTTAGTGATTGTGATTGACATAAAACAACTTATCTTTTAAAGTTTGATGTGGAATGTCATGTAAGTTACAGACCATACAAATAATTCAGTAATGTTAATGATAATCAAAGAAAAGCAACTGGAATGCACTCACTGAGAAACTATTCTATACTTGTAATTATGAATATTACCCATTACCAAACAGATAATATTTAATAAAAAAACAACAACAAGCAGTTCAACGCAGCAACTGCTATTATTTTCATATAAATATTCAGGCAATCATTGTAAGAGACATTATCGTCATGGATTGTGCGTTTTTAATATTGAACATCCAACAAGGGTTCACGGTTCACAAGGTTGACATTTTAGATTAGCCTATCAAATGACTACTTCCAGAATCTTGGGAGTGAATTGTATATGTGCTAATTACCAAGACTAAAGTGCTTTCGTATATAAATGAACAAACTTGCGTCACACTTCTTTACTTAAATTTATTAATGCCTTATCTCCACCACATGCCATTTCACATACATACAACCATAATATTGGACATATAACCATCAAATAAACCTTAACTATGAAAAAACACTTTTGGCAAAGACACTATATCCGGTTTACGACAGCTCATGTCGTAAACCGGACAATGTCGTAACATTGTCGTAATCGTGTGACTACAGTTTCGTATATAAATGAACAAACTTACGTCACACTTCTTTACTTAAATTTATTAATGCCTAACTATAGAGGGAAATATATCAACATCATAAACCTGAAACGTGTAACTTATGTACTGAAAGGCTATGCCATTGATTGTATAATGGATACTTTTCCATTGGCAAAAACAATAATTATGTCATTGCATATATATCAAGCATAAATGACTACAATGTTCTGGAAATATAAACATAATATATGTAAAATGTCTGACTTTATAATCTACAAACATTACAAACTATGAATCATACTGCAACCCTTTAAAACCCATAATGTTCGCAGTGTACTGGCCAGGGGCCATAGGATGAACGTAATGATCATAAAAAACCTCTTTGGTTTTCCAGCGACCAATATGCATAGCTGTTTCAGGTTCACAACCTGACTTAATAGCTGCATTAGCAGCTGAGGGACGGAAACACTTGGGAGTAAAACCTTGCCCACCTAATCCTGCGACAGAAATTGATTCTGCAAGAATCGAACTGATTGTATTTGCCATAATACCTTTGTATGGTCTGCTCAATGAAACAAACACGGGTCCCATCCTCCGACACAAGATTTTTAGTACGATCAAAGTAAGAACGGAGAGTTGATACTACGTCCGTTTTATCACATGACGACTTGGGAATGCGAACTTCAAACCCAGTTCTGGTGATGTCATTTTTAGTCCGAAGAAGTATACAGTAACTGACCCATCTGAGTGAAAAACTACTTGTTTTCTGGAAAATGTAAACGCGCCACACGAGCTTGATGTTGGATCACGAGTATTGCCCACGAGGAGCTAGGTCCGAGGGTCGAGCCATAAATGCAAGAGTCAATAACGTTATCGCCTTAAGCCTGATGTTCTTTAACGACAGCTCATACTTGAAAAAGATCCATAAACGCGACAATAGGCATGACCGAAGTCCGTTTAGCAGGCTTCGACGTACCCGATTTGATAAGCGCAGTCGTCAAGTTTCTCAAAGTAACACAATGCATGGGATTGTTACGTCCCAGTGAATCATACAAGCACGATATCGAAGCTGTCGCCATTTTTAATTGCGACTGTGGTCTGTCACTACTATCAGTAAGTGAACATAGAAAGTCAGCAAACACACTTGTCATCCCAGCATCTGGTGAAAATATAATACACTCTTTCTCACAAAATGTACAAAAACGTTTCACATATCTATTGTACTGTGATAGCGTAGATTTAGCCCAACAACTCATAAATTGTTCAATAGCTCTAGCTGACCATCCAAAAGAACTTAATCTCTCGCGCCAGAAATTCTCCAAGCATAGATTTTCCACCGACGGTTTTTTAGAGGTTCCGGAAGTAAATTTACTGTCAAGCAAGACTTGGCGTTTGCCTGGCCACCAAGGGGCGATAACTGTAGCTAACGCGTTTTGGCTGATGATAACCTGAAGAATTCTTGGAATGATTTTGAACGGGGGGGTTGACAAAATTGTTGTGATGTAACCAGTCTCTCTGACCTAGACAGTCGATTCCCGAAGTAAGAGGGTCGTAATACAGGCTGATGTAACATGGCACCTGTCTTGTTAGAAATGAGGCACATCTGTCTATAGTGTGTGGCCCCCAGAGTTTGTCTAGGTAACGAAAAAGTCTTGGGTTTAATTTCCAGTCCGAGTGGGAGGCCACTCTGCTTAGAAAGTCTGACTGCTGGTTCCGACAACCGGCTATGTGCTTGGCTACCAATGTAACATTGTTTTTTATCAATTCGGCCCATATCACGATAGCCAGTTTTGTAAGTCGGTGACTTGTCCCGCCTTGATAGTTGATATAGGCTACAGTTGAAATATTGTCGCTCAAGAGTTGTACTACATTGTTCCGAATATCTGTACGGAATGATTTTAGAGCGAGGAGAACTACCATCATTTCCCTTACATTTGAATGTTCTAACGACATTTCCTGATTCCACAATCCGCGTGCTTCCTTGTTGTCCAACACTGCACCCCATCCGGTGCTTGACGCATCCGTAAGTATCTGTAGATCTATAGCTCGATGTATAACCTTTGTACCGTTCCACGAAAACAGTGCCTTGTCCCACCATTGAAGATCTTGAATGGTCCAACTGTCTAACTTTAAATTGTCCTGCCATGACAACCTCTGTTTGAGGAGTCTGTACAAATTACGCAATAACAACTTCCCTGGCAAGATTGCTCGTGACATAGAAACACATTGTCCTGCAATTCTAGCTAGGCCTCTAGCAGTTATTATACCCTTTTTAAGGGCCACATTAATGTCATGTCTTACTTTTGTAATGAGTTTTTTAGGTATGAAAATCCACACGTTGCCATCATCATTCACAGTATCAATGGTATAACCTATATAGTATTTTCTACATTCAGGTTCAAGACTAGATTTTTGAAAATTAACATTGAGACCTAGTCTCCTTAACAGAGATAACAGAAAATCTCCCAACACACAAATGTCATTGAAATTTGCAGATAATAAAAAATCATCAACATATACAGTGATACAAACGTCTAAACTTCGAAGGTAAGAAATTATAGGCCGCAATGTCTTGCAGAAAAAAATATGGTGATACTTTGAGACCAAATGGTAATCTTGACCATTTATAAATCTTGTCTTGAAATGAAATACCAAGATAATTTTGAGAATCCAAACTTACAGGAATATGATGAAAACCATCTTTAATATCTAAAGTAACTAATTTGTCATTAGGTTTTACAATATCCTGTACAATCTTAATATCTTCGTAATGGAATGATTTTTGAGATATACACTCATTCAAAACTCTAATATCAACAATAAGACGAAGCTTCCCATTTTTCTTTGGCACACAAGAAATTGGCGAAATACATACTGGTATATTATCATAACATTCTACCAATACTCCCTCATCAACAAGTCTTTCAATCTCGCTAGATATAAACTGCGATTCTTTCGCAGAAAATGATCTATTTGGTAAACAAAATTTCTGAGGTAACCTATCAAACGGAATTGTAACACCATGAGAAATCCAATCCAACACAGTTTGAGGAGCATTAATATCTCGCCATTTTTCAAGTGAACTATTTAGTTTTGAAACACACATTAGTACAACTGTGTAAATATAATTTTGCTATGACCTCGAAAGTCTTTGGCATAAAGTAATCAACCATCATCTGCAGGACGGTCTTGCGGAATGGGAGATTGGAATCTGTTGTAACCATGTCCATCCATCATAGCTCTATATGGTCGTCGTGGATATCCCCTGCCGAATTGTGATCTTCCGTAAGAGTTGTCGCGTCTGCTGTACTGACCTCGGAAAGGTGGAGCATACCTCTGGAATGTATTAGTATTGCCAGTTCTCTGTTTAATGGCTGATATCTCAGCTGCTGTTTTCAAATTGTTTAGACTTGTTTCAGTGAATGTGGAATTATTGCGTTCCAAGTTCTAAAATAATTTTGACGTTTCTTTGTCAAATGTATTCTGCACCAACAGAGCAGTATACTCAGATTGCAAAAAATTAATTTGCGCTGACAGGATCGTAAACAAATGTCCCAAGTCAACCACAGTCACGGGTTTCTCTTCAATATTGATGGTCTGTAGCCATCTCAGGGCAGTCTCTGTGTAACGCGCCGATTTACTGACCGAAGTCAAATGCGCCTGATCAATTTGTTTAATTCCCGTTTTATTATCAAATACTTTCAAGTCATTCGGGAGTTTAAGCTTGGACAAAGAATCTCGAATACTTTCATACTCCCTTTGAATGTCGGATTTATCGGCTGCACTATAGGTACTAGTAGTGGGACCGGCCACCTGTGTTTGAGAATCTTCACTGTGATGAGCACGTGGCTGAAATAAGTAATCGTCTTTTCGTCGACTCTCGTTCTGTGAACGTTCCAAATCTATCATCCGTGAATCGAACGACATCTGTGACTCCTGTATAACTTTGAGACACGAAACTATCTCATCTAATTGTCCATAAATGTTCGTTTTTTCGTCTTCGAAAGACATGGTCGTCTACCCGTGAAATGGCACTTTTGGCAAAGACACTATATCCGGTTTACGACAGCTTATGTCGTAAACCGGACAATGTCGTAACATTGTCGTAATCGTGTGACTACAGATTGCTAGCATAATAATCTGCCAATTTGGTTAAAGTTTTAGGTTTAAGGTTTTGGTGGTGGATGAAAGCCGGAGTACCCGGAGAAAAAACACTGGCCTACGGTCAGTACCTGGCAACTGCCCCACGTAAGTTCGAACTCACAACCCAGAGGTGGAGGGCTAGTGATTTGTTTAAAGCCATTTTGTCCCACACAGCATATAGCTTAAAACAAGCTGTGCCAAAATCGTTTGCTTCAGATACTTGCTGTGACGAAATGAAGAAATGATTTGATTCGATGACATCAACAAATCGACACTCGCCCTGCAAGTTAAAAGCACATTTTACAAAGGTCATCATAATGTGACCCCTTATGGGATGTTAGATGTTCATGAGACGGAGTGAGAGTGAACATCTAGATTTCAATTAGATCGATAAATAGTTTGAATAGCGATTGCAACAAAGCTGATGAAATTTCAGTCTGGCAATATTCTGCCCTGCAGGTAGGGCGCAAGAATTGTACCTGCTGATCGTAAGATGCGACTAAATTCGGGATCTTATCTGTTCATTTCTTTCTGAACAATTTTCGTCTTCCTAATGTCTTCCTTGACAATGCCTCACTTTTGGCCTTTAGTTGGGCGCTACATGAGCTTAGCTGTTAATAGGTCGTTAAACAAATAAAACCAAACCAAACTGTCAATAGTAGTAATTACCAGTGATTGAAGAATGTCACTATCTATTAAACATTCAATCAGCAAGGTAATGAGGAATTTTGAATCCCTCCACCTGACGAAAAATTACTACATGTATTCCATGACCGGAAGTCGATTATAAAAATTCACTGGACTCACGTTGCTTTCAGCAATAAGATGCATTTTCAACATTCTCTTACTACCTGCAGGAGTCTACCAGGAACCTGAAGCTCTCGGCAAGACGGAAGGTAAGAGAAAATGGACCAGCATCAAAAATCATATTGCTGATATATTCACGAGAGCTGATTTTAGAGCTGCCAGCATGCCAATCTTGACAGGATCGAGGCCTACACAGGATATAATTTAATGAACAGTTTTACGATATGTACATAAATACTTGTCACTAATTATTCCAGGTAGCAAAACATTTAAAGAAACCGAAAGGATTGTCGCCTACAAACTACTACTGAAGGACATTGATAAATTTGCTCCAGAGTCAACAAACAGCTTTTACAACCGGATGAAAGCCCAGGAAGAAATGTCACGATAGTTTTATTTGTGTATATAGTTGCATTAAATAAAGTTAATAGATGGTCATACAAGAACACACATACTGTTAGAGTAGATAAATCATACTGTAAATATATCGCCTGGTAGATTTTGTGAATTAATTTCTTCTTCACAGATTGTACCTTGCTGCCATGCACTTCCATGCTAATTCGTCTAAGTCAAAGACAATGAAGGGCGGAAAGGGCCAGTATAGTGCGTCATTTCCTAGTAAAGTAGGAAAGGTGATCAAGTAGCAAAAGAAGTTAAAATGAAACAAAACTTTGATATGTTTATCATACATTTCAGAACAATGACTAAACAGGTACATAGTATATGAAGTGCACGTGCCCTCCCCTTTCCTACAACCAGTTATAGTCATTATACAAGTGAAAAAAAATGGTCAACATAAGTCCCCTGTAATTCATTTCCAGTACATCATAGGAACATTCGAAGATTTGTTTTCAGTTTTTGGTATTTAATATTTGGTTTTCATGATATGCAATGTTACATGTTTTTTATGAGATGAGTGATGATTGAGTAAGAACATAATGTAGCAGATACAAAGATCAAGGCAATTGAGCGTTTCTTTTTAATTGCGTTTCAATTGATTTCATATCACTTTTTTACAAATTATATTTAAGGGCTCATGGAGGAAGTTTTCATCTGGACAGAAATGTTCACAATCTATGCCAGGCCCAGGGAGCATTCCATCTCGTTACAACGGGGGAAATCCATTAAGAATTAAAAGATACCTTGTTATTGAAAACCAGCGTGGAAGGTGTCATCCCTACGTCAGAAATAAGGATAGCGAAGACCAGTTAAGTTTTCAGATGAAAAAACAGCACATGATGGTATCACTCTACGATTTGTCTTACATAGAACTGTCCATATCTATCTAATAAATCGTAGCAAGAAGTCGATAGGTTCTGAAATGTAAAAAATATCATATTAATCTGGTAGCATATTATTTGTTTTTAAAAAATCACTGATAAAAGTCTTATTTATTGACACCAAATCTGTAACAAATAAAACGTCTTGGAGTAGTTTACCAAAATTTTGACGAATAAAGTTATAAATGAAAATCTCCGTATGTCTATACTTACCTTTGTTTCCCTGCGAGCTGCTTCCATGTTCTCCCACATATTCATAGACAGATTTCTGAATCACTTGGATGTTCAAGTAATTGGCACTAAACCCCACGTGCTGTGTTATACTGTTAATTCTCTGTAATTTCTCCTGTAAAATGTTGATGTTTCGACAGCATTGTCGCCCCTCAACCGTGGGCATGTTGATGCATACACTGCATGCGCATCTCTTCCATGAAAGTTTTGTCCTATTGATTGGTTATCATTCTACATTATCTATTTATGTCTCCACTTTTCATGACAGTTATACTCAATAAAAATAATGAGTATGCAGTCATGGATGAGTGAGATTATGTTTTTCTTTACAGAACTGAAATATTGTTGAGTATTTCAGGCATTTTACAATGTAACTCTTACAATTACACAATACATCCTATAGCATGACAATATTGAAGCATTACTAGTATATTTGCAATTAGCCCCAACAGTATGTATATTCAACAGTGATAAAAATAGAATATCGATAATATTCAATCATCGAGAGTTGGGAAAAGATGTTACGAAGCCACTTAGTTTGAAATGTATTCAAAACACATGGACTGTGATATAAGACCTAGATTGTAGTATGGGTATCGTGTAAAACTACAGGTATAAGTTGCAACCTCAACGATATTGATAAAACTATAAAGACAAGATAGTAGAGGAAGGAATTTGGGATGGATTGAAAGACTCGGTACGGACAGCAAATTTTAATGTACTAATGGTAAGGGGAGTCTGCTATATAAAACATGATAAACACCCGCCCCTGTGGTAGAAACCACGCCGGACAAGTAATAAACAAAAGGAGAACAAGTGTCATTTCGTACCAAAATTTTGAAATTCAGACTAACCCTAATCGACTAAGCTATCGCTTTCATGACTGGAATAACATCTGTCCTGACTAAAATCTGTCTCAGAACCATCATTCGGAGTGTCGTTCTGCTTTTCTGGTTCGTACATGTACGGCTGGATGTTAAAACCAAATGACGTTTCTGGGATATCGTCGTAATCACTCAACTCTGATAATTATTATGATAGCGCTTGGCACTTTTCTCAACTGCGCTTCCTGTTATTACTTTGTCTCAAATGACGTCACAGGTCTTCCGATTCAAGGGAGATAGGTTTACATGTTGAAATTTGTTGAATTTTATTTTTAACATAATCATGCACGAAAGAAATGAATCTATATGCATTTCATTAAAAGAACTACAGAGTGAATTTATAAAGGTAAAGAAAATCCGGTTTCAATTTCAATTTTCTTTATTGCCCTGCAGGTAGGGCGTAATAATTGTACATGCTGCCCCCATTGCGTGATCGTAAGAGGCGACTTAATTTGGGATCTTATCTTTTCTATTCTTTCTGAAGAACTTTCTTCTTCCTAATGTCTCCCTGGACAATGCCTCACTTTTGTCCTTTAGTTGAGCGTTCGCCCCTGTGAGGAAGGCTTTGGGTTCTGTCCCCTTGCCGAGACATACCAGAGTCTTTAAAAATGGTAGTTGCTACTCCTGCTTAGCGCTCAGCATATTTGGAGTTGGACGACTGGTTCGCCCGTTGTCAGTCTAATGTGACCGGGTTGGGTGTGCTGCTGAGTGTCTTCGGAAGTATGCTTCAGTGAGGTAGCACTATAAATCGGCAAAAGTTCCGGCCTATCACAAGGAAACACACGAACACACTAACATAGCGCAGCCTCCCAGAACACACATACGCACACTACTACACGCATGCATGTCGCACGTACGGGAGGCCGTCCTTAAATGACCTTAGCTGTTAATAGGACGTTAAACTAAATAAACCAAAAAAAAAAAAAAAAAAAATTCTTTGTCACCTTTGACAAACATACCGTAGAATGAGAGAGGAACAATTAGAGAAAATAAGTTCGTAAGGGTCTAAATGATTATTTTTACAAACAAGTTTTAAAATATTTCCTTACTAGAGCAACTTACATACAATGGTATTTCTTCTTACAAACAAAATGTGATACTTCCCCTCGCTTTAAGTTCAGAAAAGAGAGATACATGTACTACAGACCGGCATACTGAATTCAATAAAGTTCAACGTGTATCGCCAGAGAAGATTGCGATACTTAAATAACGTGATTTATAGTTAAATCAATGCCTCTGAAGTATATCATGATTCAGGATATTGTATGTGCAATGAAAATAAACTTAGCAAAAATCCTTTGTTTTATAAAAAATTGGAATCATTTTGAATATGTATGGGGTTTTTTTGTTGCTTCAATTTTGTTATATTTCATTTGTTTTCAAGCAATGTTTTATTTAGTAATTTCTCTTTTCATCTTTTGTTTTTGCATCTAGATCCCAAATACGCTTGGAAATTTTGGTCCTTAAAACATTAATAAATTTCATTGGAAAGCATTAGAATTTAAGGAAGTTTCCTCAGGTAAGCTTCCCCCAATAAATTCGTCAGTTTTCCTATGGATTAGTTAAAATAAAGGAACGCTGATAGCACTAAGGTTCGGAACAGCATACAGACTTTTACCCATCTGTGAATTGTATACATACCTGTATGATATAAAACGTGGAAATGGAAATGCTCGACGCCTTTTGGTGATTTTGTCCTTGCTTCTGTGATCCATGGTTTGTGGTCCATTCATAAACAAGCCTTATTTTCGATATTTCTTGAGAAGTATTTGGATTTATTTTTTTTTTTTTTTTTTAACTTCGTATGTTTTTCACCTTGGACCCTAACCTTGTCCATTTCAGTTTTTTCTGTCCCAGATAAAAAAAACTTTTTTGAAACACACCGATGAGATGTTTCTCAAACTGCACATGTACATGTATGTTTCCCTTGGTTCCTAGTTGTACTGTCAGTTGAAGCTCGATGTCCAATTCACAGAAAATTTTCTAACATCTCTCTTACATTTTGTATGTGTATTATCATTGTTATCAAATCATTAAAGTAGAGAAAATATACACCGATCAATTTAAAGATAATTCGAAGTTGGGCGCCAAAAGTAAAGTAATTATTCGGAAAATAATATTGGTTTTATCAATTGAATAATTATATCAATTTGCATAATTATTATTAAATTATCATGTTTCCCTTTGAATACTAGTTTCAGGAAAACTATATTTTGAGATTTATTCTTTTCGCGTTAATATCAGTGCAAGAATCGTTTCATAATCACATTTGAGATTGATGTCATTTAAGGAAATTGTCGTAAAAAAGAAAATGAAATTTGGATTTATAGGGATTTAATTACTGCCACAAAGGTGTTAAAATATTGATTTCTACAATAACAATGTTACGAGTTTTATATACATGTATGTATAATGATAAATACCGCCGAATGTAACATATTGTCAGAAGATATTCAGAAAACATGTATACAATATCGATAAAACTTGGATACCGAACAAGAAATTTTAACACAACAAGCGCATCTGTCTGCTGTTATATAGATGGACTGTTTGCGATATTAATTCCTTTGATGTCTATATATGTGTTGGACACTATGATATTCAGCACGAGCTCCATTTTGATAATTTCATATGTATACGACATCATATTGTGTTAGCCATTTCCACACTTCAAAATACAATGTTAACTTCAAAAAGGCTTTAAAAAATAGAATCTTTGAAAACTCGTTTCATAACTATCCGTAGAGAAGTCCTCTGCCTTGTATGCCATTGTTAAGAACGACTCGTAGTCTTATGTGACTAGTTGTACGTATATCCGTACACCATGCCAGCAGTCCATTTTTAGATCACTTTTGAGCATTATCCGAAAAAAAAGCGACATCCATTTCAAACGTTTCTTCCCCAATCCCAAATGCTGTATTATCTATATATATACATTCACCCCTGTTTTAGACGGACAACTCCAGCGATTATATGTATAATTTTAATTTTCGTCAATAATTACTTTGGTGCTTCAATATGTGCGCTATCATTCATCCCTTACCCAGCAAACCTACGATTTATATGAGGATTCTGGCGACAAAAGCTGCAAAAATGCCGCAGTTTTGCAACATTGCGCCACAAAGCCTGCAGATTTAGTGCAGCAAACTTATTTGGACAGAAAAAAGATAATACCTCTGCGCACATCACTTTTTTTTTTAAATATATATTTCTCATGGGTTTGCTTATGAACAGAATGCAGAAGCTCGGTGTAAATTTTCACTGTAGTTTTCATTATGTGTGGGCCGTGCCGGGTTCAGAGGTAACGGACAAGATGCTGACTTGCAAACATGGAATATAAAATTGATGAAAAAGATGACTGATTCATAAAATAAGATAGATGTGGCCGGACAACACGTGTCTAGTTGAATACAATGGCATAACATAGGCTAGATATCGGATATCACCATATTGTTATTTTCACAGCTAAAAATCACAATTTTTTTTCTTGAAACGAAAGAATTAAATCTTAATGAATTAACATTTCGCGATCATGCATTAAGAGGATATCTAAATTTGGCGAATATTGCCAATGGAATACAAGCTGTTAACATGTGAATGTTGATATAGTATATCACGACCGATAAGAAAATTATGCAAACAACAGTTTGTTTCACGAAGTTGAATAACGATATATGTTCATTAGCGTGTCAGCTAATGACTGTACAATATTGCCGAAGTTTGGTTTATTTTGTTTAACGTCCTATCAACCGCCAGAGATTTTTTTAGGACGTGCCAGGTTTTGGAAGTGGAGGAAAGCCGGAGTACCCGGAGAAAACCACTAGCTTACAGTCAGTACCAGGCAACTGTCCTACGTAGGTTTTGAACTCGCAACCCAGAGGTGGATGACTAGTGATAAAGTGTCGGTACACCTTAACCACTCTGCCACCGCGGCGCCAAATTACCGTAGTTTTTGATTTTGATTTGATTTATTGATGCCAATTTATTCACATACATTTACAAGATTTATTTTCCTAAGGTAACTGTCCGCTATAAGCATCTATAGGTCAGTCGATTTGCTACTTATTTTCACTTGGGTTGGAGGCGATAACATCTCTACCCTTTAACAAACCTAGGCACCAAATAATACCACCTACCGTAGCTAGGTCCAGTGTAAGGGTATTATCTATTTGCATTGTTCGGTAATCATGACGTCAATTTCTTACAAAAACATCGATCATCATTCATCAATGTCACATCTTTGACCACAAGGCGTTCACCGCAAGTCAACACCATTTGTAGTGAACATATCATAAACTAATGTTGATATGGACAAACTAAATTAAGATAAACCTGGGTGTTGTACTCAGCTCTTTGGGTATTTTCAAGCTGTCATCTAAATGAAGCTGTATATAAGGTTTTGTAAATTCGTAAAGTTAATTATATAAGAATGGGACTCACCTTGTGAGCTTCAGCTTTGAATGTGAAATAATCATGTAACTAGACGAATATGACTGAAGCTAGTTGATCCTGTATAGTGCAATTTGATTTAAGGTAGCTCTAGTGTACATGTATCTTATTGTTTTGTTTGTTTTTTGTTTTTTTTTGGGGTTTTTTTTTTTGTGTGTTATTTGTTTTTGAGGCGCTAATACACTTTAAATTGTATATCTTCTTGTTACTGATTTGTTTAAAGATCGCTGGAAAGTTGCATTTCTTTAATTAAAAATAGCGTATTGTGTATTATAGTTAAACTAACTAATTTCCAAACCTACCTTTCTACGGCTACTTCGGTAAAGATCGGTAATTTCCGGAGAAGCTTTTGCGTGAACTTTTGAACTGTAAAGGGCGACGTTAAAGTATCTCTATTTAACTGAAGTTATGAAATTATTTACCCAGAGTTGTGCAATAATTTAATAACATCCGCGCGTACTTTAAAAAAATAAATATAGTTTCTATATCATATTGGCATTCTCTTATTTTTGTTGCGTTATCTTAAGTTGTACCTCCGTATATATCTGATTTTGAATTATGAAATAACTGTTGGTTGCCAAAATTACAGGTAACCAGCTAATGAAAAAAAAATATTAAAAGAATAAAGCGTGGAAAAAATAATGTAATGCTTTAAGTGAAATGTTTATCTACACAATAGAGTTGGTTTGGTTTGATTTATTTAGTTTAACGTCCTATTGACAGCTAAGGTCATTTAAGGACGGCCTCCCGTGTGTGCGACATGCATGCGTGTAGTAAGTGCGTATGTGTGTTTTAGGAGGCTGCGGTATGTTCGTGTTAAGTCTCCTTGTGATAGGCCGGAACTTTTGCCGATTTATAGTGCTACCTCATGGAAGCATACTGCCGAAGACGCCCAGCAGCACACCCCACCCGGTCACATTATACTGACAACGGGCGAACCAGTCGTCCCTCTCCAAATATGCTGAGCGCTAAGCAGGAGTAGCAACTACCATTTTTAAAGACTCTGGTATGTCTCGGCTAGGGGACAGAACCCAAAACCTTCCTCACAGCAGCGAACGCTCAACTCCAAGGCCAAAAATGAGGCATTGTCAAGGGGACATTAGGAAGAAGAAAGTTGTTAAGAGAGAAGAGAAATTTATAAGATCCAAAGTTTAGTCGCCTCTTACGGTCATGCAATGGGGGCAGCAGGTACAATTCTTACGCCCTACATGCAGGGCATACACAATAGAGTTGGTGTTTACAGAATATTTTATGAAAGGTTTGAACTTTTTCTTTGTATGTAGGAAACTGACCTGTAATTCAGATGTTACTTTTGCATAAAGAACTAAATGAGTGGTTTTCAAAGTTGCCTATTTTTTTTATTTTTTTTATTTTTTATTTTTTTTTGTATTTTGCTAGTTCTAGAATTTTACAGTGGAAGCAAAACATTCCAACCATGCGTGTTAACAACGATTTTGAATGTGAACAAGTGTATGTGTTAATGTATTAAAAACAACTTGTTTCACTTCAACCCTTGCTTCACCTTCACAGAAGGAAAAAAACGGAATACCAAATGCAATGTACATACCAAGTTAATGACTTTCTTACACTTGTATAATCTGCAGGTTGGTATGATAATTGAACTTTTATAAACACAAAGCAGTACACGTTCCAAATGATGCTTCAATTTTCTCTGCGGAAGCCAATGTTATCTGCCTCAAAAATACTAAATACTCTTGTCTCAAACTATCATCTTTTATTTTGCTAGCTGCCTGGGTTACGGAATGCCAGGCAATGGAAAAGCTCTTCGCGCTGCAAAAGCGTCAATATCACTTTAACCAATTGATTATATAAGACTTGAAATGTAGACAATAGATTACACTTAATTGTCTCCTTGCTACAAAGTCAATAGCCGAGACGATATTGGTCTTGCCCGTCTAAGGATGGGCCGTACATTACATAGTGATATAACTCATTCTTACTTATCGAAGCGTGACGGACAGCTACAGTATATTACCTACAACAGCATAGCTAGTTTAAAGGTTCCTTTCCGAACTGCTAGCATATACACAAATTAGAAGTAATTAAAAGCTGTTGCGCTATTTGCATTGGGCAGAGATCACATTGCGTCAACATCAAATAACAGCTATCACAATGCTTTGTTTTAATAGACAGTCGGATTTTTCTGGTACGCGCCAGTTTTGGATGCTAGTTGGCACGTTTTTACCCTAATGACCTTAGTGTTGATGAACCGTTAAGGATTATAACTTACTAACCAGGCGTTATCAACATCTGGTAGTTGCCTTATGCGTCATGGAATGAAATAGAACTAATACACGTGTTTGGAGCAGGGTTGGTAAATAGGACGACGGAAAGTTTAAGTTCTGTTTCAAAAGGTCTTTTGATACAATAATAGTATTGTAGCGAAGGCAATGAATTCCTATCTGCATATAATATTCAAATCCATCTGGTTTATAGGAAGAAACAAGCTGTCGCCAACCTCTTTATGCCAGGTATTAAATCGTCGGAAGTGATAAGCTTACTACATAGTAAATATTCTAATTCACGCCTCGGCATCAATATATATTCAAATTTACCTTAACGTTTTATGGTTGCATGATACATATATGTAACAACTATTACTTATTTGTTGAAAAAGATATATCACCAATAAAAGACACTATTGTTTCAGGGCGGTGATGTGCGACAGTCATGGATTGGTTTTGGAGGATAGTAGACAAAGTCATATATGATGAAGACTCCGAAAAACTGACACTTTTGGGGAAGAAAGAAATGTAATGTATAAACTTCTTTGATGTGGGAAAAATTTGTTTATTTTTAAATGTTTTAGTTATTTGTAAAATAATATGTGGTAGCATATATGTGTGTAAAATAATAAATCTACTGCCAAATAATTCTGATCAAAATAATTTGAAATGTATCTTTATCCAGGTCAAATTCAGGAAATGTAACGTTCTCAAACTAAGAACAAATATGATGAAGTATATATTGTTTTACTTTTTTTGACGTTTCGATTGACCGTGATGTCTTTTGGGCTGTTATTCTTATACTACATTTAATTCAGAAAGTGGATCAATACCGGTATGACCTTTAATATTTGACGGGCAGAAAATGTTTTATCATCTTCATCAGAAGTTATATTATACAAATTTTCAGCAATGGACAGATTCCTGTTAACGATGCGGGGTTTTTCTCCTATATGACACAAGCATGGCTATCTCCCCTTGTTCTGAAAGTCTTCCGAGATAGAAAAAACGAAATCCGAGAAGATGACGTATGGACATGTTCAGAATTGGAGTCCTGCGGCATCAACACGGAAAAGTACATAAACAAAAGCCAATATGATCCTTAGCAAATCGAAAGCATACTTTTAATTTGTTTTTATGAATTTGCTTGAACGTATTTCAATTTTAAGTTTCATAACATTATTGATTAATAATGCGTTTTTGAAGATACATGTATTTAAGATTCATTACATATTCATGTTAGAATGCTTCCTGAAATACAAACGCATTTGCAGATCAATCCTTATCGGAACATTATTATATTTCATAGCAAAACAAGAAACAAAACAAACAAAAATAATAAGATTGTAACAAAAACAAAACAAAAACAAACAAAAATTATAAAAATGAAAATTCTTAAACATCTTCCATACAACGATATTATTAAAAGCTCTGGCTTCCGTCATATGACAATATACCATGTTATATTTTCAGGTTGGAACCAATGTGGAATGAAGAGTTACAGACACATGGACCAAGGGGATGTTCAGTGCTAAGACTTTGGTTGAAGTTTATCTTGCCCCGATTACTGGTGGTATTCTTCGCTCTCTGTCTTAACGCCGTCATAACTTTCCTTTTAGCGGTTAGTTCATTCATTCTTTTGTGACGCTATTTATTTTTAGATGCGACTTATATTCAAACTTGTTACAAAAAACCCTCATTTCACTACAACGTAATATTGTAACCTGAAGAGATTAATCTTGAATAAAACCAATTTTTGTTTCCTAATTGTATTATTATCAGTAAACAAAGATATTGTAAGTAGAGAAATCAGCCTTACAATAGAGATTACTTACATGCAAACGAGAACAAAATTTTTTGGCAAAATCGTTTAAATGGTTGCAAGATACAAGATAAATATCTGTATGACCAGGTGCACCGGACGAGTAAGCGTCTTCTGTTTTATCGGCGATATCCGCCATAAAACTCAGGATCTCATTTGGAAATAATCTATTTTTATCCTATATTAAGTCAGACATGTTCGACGATATTTCTTAAACAACATTGTACGAGTTATCACTTGTCTTTTGTTCTTGTTATATTTAAATGTTTTTTGTTCTTGTTACGTTTATTTGTCTTTTGTTATTGTTACGTTTATTTGTCTTTTGTTCTTGTTGCGTTTATTTGTCTTTTGTTATTGTTACGTTTATTTGTCTTTTGTTTTTGTTGCGTTTATTTGTCTTTTGTTCTTGTCGCGTTTAATTGTCTTTTGTTCTTATTACATTTAATTGTCTTCTGTTCTTGTTCACATTTAATTGTCTTTTGTTCTTGTCGCGTTTAATTGTCTTCTGTTCTTGTTCACATTTAATTGTCTTTTGTTCTTGTCACATTTAATTGTCTTTTGTTCTTGTCACGTTTAATTGTCTTTTGTTCTTATTACATTTAATTGTCTTCTGTTCTTGTTCACATTTAATTGTCGTTTGTTCTTGTCGCGTTTAATTGTCTTCTGTTCTTGTTCACATTTAATTGTCTTTTGTTCTTGTCACATTTAATTGTCTTTTGTTCTTGTCACGTTTAATTGTCTTTTGTTCTTATTAAATTTAATTGTCTTCTGTTCTTGTTCACATTTAATTGTCGTTTGTTCTTGTCACGTTTAATTGTCTTGCAGGGGTACCTCACTGATGTCATAACACGATATTTAGAAGAGCCGGAATCATCTGTGTTGTTTGTTGTCGGATTATCCATCATAACTATTATTGGGCAAATTATAAGATCTTGTTCTTATACGTTTGTCCTGTTTTACGGAACACAATCAGGTAAGTGTCCATTGGAAGGGTTTATTTATAATGTTTCTTTGTTAAATTTTGGTATATTATTAGTTTTGATATATTTGTATAGATATATAGAATTATTTCTTTTTCAGGCGGTGTTTGTGCCTGAAAATTAACCAATAATTAAACATTACACATCCTAGCATATGCAACATTCATTTTTAATAATTTACAAACGAAAAATTTATGAATAAGTTTGATCGAACTCGAAAGAAAAATAACAAGGAACTATTCAAATAATCTTATTTAGAGGGTCCCATGAAAAATACTGCTTACATGCAAAGCACCTTAAAATTCATTACCTTGTTGCTCATCCTCGGTATTTTTTATATGCCTGAAAAAAATGTTGAGTTAAAAAAAATAGCTCTACTGCTGACACGACTGTTTATTACCGACTTAGTTCCGTTGTTTACATAACTAAAAATTACCGATATAGTTCCGGTGTTGACATTACAGTACATTCCTGACATAGTTCCGGTGTTGACATAACAGTACATGACTCACATAAGTCCGGTGTTGACATTACAGTCCATGACTCACATAGTTCCGGTGTTGACATTACAGTACATGACTCACATAGTTCCGGTGTTGACATTACAGTACATGACTCACATAGTTCCGGTGTTGACATTACAATACATTCCTGACATAGTTCCGGTGTTGACGTTACAGTATATGACTCACATAGTTCCGGTGTTGACATTACAGTCCATGACTCACATAGTTCCGGTGTTGACATTACAGTACATTAGCGGCATAGTTACGGTGTTGACATTACAGTACATAACTCACATAGTTCCGGTGTTGACATTACAGTACATGACTCACATAGTTCCGGTGTTGACATTACAGTACATGACTCACATAGTTCCGGTGTTGACATTACAATACATTCCTGACATAGTTCCGGTGTTGACGTTACAGTATATGACTCACATAGTTCCGGTGTTGACATTACAGTCCATGACTCACATAGTTCCGGTGTTGACATTACAGTACATGACTCACATAGTTCCGGTGTTGACATTACAGTACATAACTCACATAGTTCCGGTGTTGACATTACAGTACATGACTCACATAGTTCCGGTGTTGACATTACAGTACATTCCTGACATAGTTCCGGTGTTGACATTACAGTCCATGACTCACATAGTTCCGGTGTTGACATTACAGTACATGACTCACATAGTTCCGGTGTTGACATTACAGTACATTCCAGTCATAGTTCCGGTGTTGACATTACAGTCCATGACTCACATAGTTCCGGTGTTGACATTACAGTACATGACTCGCATAGTTCCGGTGTTGACATTACAGTACATGACTCACATAGTTCCGGTGTTGACATTACAGTACATGACTCACATAGTTCCGGTGTTGACATTACAGTACATTCCTGACATAGTTCCGGTGTTGACATTACAGTACATGACTCACATAGTTCCGGTGTTGACATTACAGTACATGACTCACATAGTTTCGGTGTTGACATTACAGTACATTCCTGACATAGTTCCGGTGTTGACATTACAGTACATTAGCGGCATAGTTACGGTGTTGATATTACAGTATATAACTGACTTAGTGTTGACATTATAGTATATAACCGACTTAGTGTGACGTTGTCAGTATAATGTGACCGGGTGGGGTGTGCTGCTGGGTGTCTTCGGCAGTATGGTCAGTGAGGTAGCACTATAAATCGGCAAAAGTTCCGGCCTATCACAAGGAGACTTAACACGAACATACCGCAGCCTCCCAAAACACACATGCGCACTCACCCCACGCATGCATGTCGCTCGCACGGGAGGCCGTCCTTAAATGACCTTAGCTGTTAATAGGACGTTAAACAAGGTAAACCAAACCAAACCAAACCAAACTGTATATCACAGACTTAGTGTTGACATTACAGTATATAACTGACTTAGTGTTGACATTATAGTATATAACCGACTTAGTGTTGACATTATATTATATAGCCGACTTAGTGTGACATTACTGTATATCACAGACTTAGTGTTGACGTTACAGTATATAACTGACTTAGTGTTGACATTATAGTATATAACCGACTTAGTGTTGACATTACTATATATTACCGACTTAGTGTTGACATTACAGTGTATAACAAACGTAGTGTTGACATTACAGTATATCGCTGACTAAGTGTTGACATTCCAGTATATTACTGACTTAGTGTTGACATTACAGTATATAACCGACTTAGTGTTGACGTTACAGTATATAACCGACTTAGTGTTGACATACCAGTAACGGGTCGCGGTGGCCGAGTGGTTAAGGTGTCCCGACACTTTATCACTAGCCCTCCACCTCTGGGTTGCGAGTTCGAAACCTACGTGGGGCAGTTGCCAGGTACTGAGTGTAGGCCGATGGTTTTTCTCCGGGTACTCCGGCTTTCATCCACCTCCAAAACGTGGCAAGTCCTTAAATGACCCTGGCTGTTAATAGGACGTTAACAAACACAAACCAAACTAACCATACCAGTATATTACAGAATATAACCGACTTAGTGCTGACATTACAGTATATAACCGACTTAGTGTTGACATTTTAGTATATAACCGACTAAGTGTTCACATTACAGTATATAACCGACTTAGTGTTCACATTACAGTATTTAACCGACTTAGTGTTCACATTACAGTATATAACCGACTTAGTGTTCATATTACAGTTTATAAACGACTTAGTGTTGACATTACAGTATATAACCGACTAAGTGTTGACATTACAGTATACAACCGACTTAGTGTCGACATTACAGTATATAACCGACTTAGTGTTGACATAACAGTATATTAACGACTTAGTGTTGACATTACAGTATACAACCGACTAAGTGTTGACATTACAGTGTATTACCGACTTAGTGTTGACATTACAGTATACAACCGACTTAGTGTCGACATTACAGTATATAACCGACTTAGTGTTGACATTACAGTATATTAACGACTTAGTGTTGACATTACAGTATATAACCGACTAAGTGTTGACATTACAGTGTATTACCGACTTAGTGTTGACATTACAGTATATAAACGACTTAGTGTCGACATTACAGTATACAACCGACTAAGTGTTGACATTACAATGTATTACCGACTTAGTGTTGACATTACAGTGTATTACCGACTTAGTGTTGACATTACAGTATATAACTAACTTAGTGTTGACGTTACAGTATATAACTGACTTAGTGTTGACGTTACAGTATATAACCGACTTAGTGTCGACATTACTGTATATTACCGACTGTGTGTTGACATTATAGTATATAACCGACTTAGTGTTGACATTACAGTATATAACCGACTTAGAGTTGTCATTACCGTATATCACTGACTTAGTGTTGACATTACAGTATATAACCGACTAAGTGTTGACATTACAGTATATAACCGACTTAGTGTTGACATTACAGTATAAAATCGACTTAGTGTTGACATTACAGTGCATAACAAACTTAGTGTTGACATGACAGTATATTAACGACTTAGTGTTGACATTACTGTATATAACCGACTTAGTGTTGACATTACAGTATATAACCGACTTAGTGTTGTCATTACTGTATAAAACCGACTTAGTGTTGACATTATAGTGTATAACCGACTAAGTGTTGAAATTACAGTGTAATAACGGCTTAGTGTTGACATTACAGTGTATAACAAACTTAGTGTTGACATTACAGTATATTACCGACTTAGTGTTGACATCATAGTGTATAACCGACTAAATGTTGACATTACAGTATATTAACGACTTAGTGTTGACATTACTGTATCAAACCGACTTAGTGTTGACATTACAGTATATTAACGACTTAGTGTTGACATTACAGTATAAAACCGACTAAGTGTTGACATTACAGTATATAACCGACTAAGTTGTACCCTTGACGCTATAGTTCATTAGCGGTTTAGTTTAACTGTTGACTCTACAGTATATTACCGACTTAGTTCTACTCTTGGTGCTATTGTTCATTAGCGATTTAGTTTCTCCGTTAACACTACAGCATATCACCGGCGTACTTCTTTTGATTCTGCAATACAGTAACGGCTTAGTTATATTGTTAACGTTAAGTACATTGACGACTTATTTGACACCACAGTTTGTAAGCGATTAAGTACCACTTAGTTCGGCTTTTAACACTAAAGTACATTGCCGACTTAGTTCGGCTTTTAACATTAAAGTACATTGCCGACTTATTTCGGCTTTTGACGCTATAGTACATTTCAAATTTATTTTACTGTTGACACTACAACATTTACAGGTATTATGGCGCCATTTTAATTTCTTTTGCTCGTTATATTCTAATATATTCTAGGACTACGGTTTCGGTCCGGAATACTTGGAATGACATACAAAAAGCTTTTGAAGTTGAAGAGTATGAATGGGAAGACTGCATCTGAGGTAGGAAAGATTACTGCTGTATGAATAATGTCACGCCGGTCCTCCGGGTTACCGAATATTTTGTTTGAGGTCCCTAAACCGATTATGTTTATCAACAAACGAACAGCTGTACACATACGTACCCCAGTCTCGATACCTATCTTAGTCAGAACAAGAAGATAATATCGTCAAATAGCATCACTTGTGCGTGTGCTTGTGTGTGTGTGTGCGTGTATGTGTACGTGGCGAGTAGCTTCACGTGTAGTTTCGTAAAACGTGTTACGATATAAACATGTACGTGTACGCAGGTACGTTTCAAGCGTCTATTTTTAACACTCGAATTTTCCATATTTTATAGCTAGACCAAGAAAGGCTTTAATGTGTAAGAAGATACAGATACTCATTTTTTAAAGAAAATTCTATCATCAAACGCAAATTGTTCATACGTCACAACTTATCGCCACGTTACATGTCTGTACAAGTTCTTGCTTGGTGAAGCAGATGCATGTAAGACCACATAAATTGATGACATCATGCACACAAAATCACAGAATGTTATGTTGCTTAACGTCTCTAATAACGAAATCGAAAAGGCAAGAACAAAATACGAAGAAAACTCTATGCTTCACCTTAAATAAGTGAACAGCTCTTGATAAAAAAGGGAAAATAATAAAATCCTTTCAATGTAAGAGAAATTATGATATTTATTGATAAAGCATTGTATTTCGCGCAACAATAGTTTTGGTAATTCTGTTCCCCTGTACTTGTGTGGGTTTTATCTCAATTATTATTTTCATAGCCGTGACCTTTTACTTTGGAAACGTTTTAGCGATAACAATTGATTTCTTGTTCATTTTTTTATTTCAGATAATAACAATTTTCGGGTCGGATGCCTTGAGGATGTTAATGAACACATCGCTGTTTGTGTACCTTCTTTCATTGCCTGTATACCTGATAATCGGGACAGTATATATCTATAATCTCATTGGACTATGGTGCTTCGTGTCATTCGCAATATTTGTCATATTTTATATTATACAGGTAAGGTTTTGGAAGATCGTTTTCCCTATTAAAAAAACAACAAATTAAACTATGTTTTCTATGGTGTTGCGTTTTCACAAAACCTAATACTGTATAACATTACATGCTAGGTTCAACCGATATTATAGTGACGTCACGTTGAAATGTCAGTCCAGGATACGGTAACATGGCATCTCAACCTGTTACCTTATGCTGATATAGGAGTAACATGGTCCATTCTGTAAACTTGGTTTGTGTCGACCAGGGGCACCTGTAACTATCATGTTTGAGCAGAGGCTCAATGCCAAAATCAAAAGATTTGCCGTTAAGATATAGCAAATAGTAGTCAGGAATAAGAAAGAAAGATATATCTTAAAGACCCCAATGGAAAATGTGAATTAATTTGGAACTTTAATTTTGAGAGCGTGATCTGAAATTTTACACGGCTAAGACACTTTAAGATTTAATATGTCAAGCTTTACAAATCATGCAGAATATTTCAACATTATAATTCATCTGTAGCTCTAATTGAACATCGACGAAAAGATGGCAAAATACTAGATTTGTATAATAGGAACCTTTAAAAAAGTACATATATAACAAAACAAGTCGATCCGGAAGGTAAAGCGTCTTCTCTCGTCGATTTAACCCACCATAAAAAATCTACGTCAAATTTGGGTTACGTCACATTCTAAAATTGAGAACTACGACGGAGAACTTTTGGTTTGGTTCAGTTTGTTTTTTAATAACTACCTATTAACAGCCAGGGTCATTTAAGGACGTGCCAGGTTTTGGAGGAGGGGGAAATCCGGAGTACCCGGAGAAAAACTACCGGCCTACGGTCTGTACCTGGCAACTGCCCCACGTGGGTTTTGAAATTCAACCCAGAGGTGGAGGCCTAGTGATAAAGTGTCGGGACACCTTAACAACTCGGCAACCGCGGACTCTAGGATTGTGAACCCGTAACAAATATTCACATAACGCGATGGCAAATAATACCATTTGGTGTATTTGATGGATTTCCAAAACAAATATATGCACCTTATTATCTTCAGTGTATGTATTATATTAAATAATCACATTGTTTTTTCTCTCTTCTAGGTCCTGCTTATTGAACTACTCTCAAGTCTCCGACGGAAAACACTCGAATGGACAGACTTAAGGGTATTTGCTCCAATCAGACTGTTTCACAGGAGTCCCGTATTGAAATTAAAATAATTCTTTGATCAGATATACTCTTCCTTTAAGCTATAAATTCCCAGAAAGTTTCCTTTCAATACTGCACATTTTAACTACTTCAAGACTTTTTTTCGTCTTAGATGAATGTTCGCAACTTGTTTACAAAGAACGCCTGCCCTATCCTAGGCCAGTTAATCTCTAATACTGGAACTCTTCTTACTCTGTGATAGGAGACAGTAATCTGCAATTATGACTAATGATCTAAAGATTATTTTAAAAAGAAAGATACTAAATTACGGACATCAACTCACTGGTTGAAGATTTCTCTGTTACACTCTCAAAAGAAGGGGTGATTTTTCCCCACCATAACAAGTTAACAACCCTTATCCAGTTTGCAGTATTTGCTTGAGCGTTTGTTTACAAAGATCAGACGACACATGTAACTGTTGAAGAGGTAAATTTCTTGTTCGAAATCCCTCTGCATGTGCTATCGGTCACACTACACAGGAGTTGGCAAAGAATTTACAACCTAGTGGGTGTCAAAGAAATCTTTAACAGAGTAAACGGGACACCGATAGGTTAATGATGGGGGAAATTAATCTGTTGCATTCTCTTGACAGATACGGAAGATGAATGAAGTTCTTACCAGCATGAAGATGATCAAAATGTATGCCTGGGAGGAACCGTTTAAAGATTCAATAATAGGTCAGTTCATTCAAAAGGTAGCTGTACTATCGTTTAATGACGATTTGATGAAAAAAGTATGGTCTAATGACAATTTAATGAAAAAAAGTAATGTTTAATGACAATTTAACGAAAAAAGTAATGTGTAATGACTATCTAATGAAAAAAGTATTCAACCTAATAAGAATGAAAGCTCAGAATAAATTCCATTCCTTTGACAATAATACTTAGAAGATACCTTATATGTAAGCAAGAATGCCAAATAAGAATAGCCTATATTTTATCAAAATATTAAAGGTCACTTTATTTACGATAGTACCACCCTCGAAAATTGCAAGCTTCTCGTTGTATCTTTAAAATTTAAAGTGCAGAAATAATGAATTGCCTACAGAGGAACATATATTGTACGTCGCCTTCATATAATTTATAGTGTATTTTTGGGGGGTTATGGTTTATTTCTTCTTTTTTTTCCCCATTTGTTTACTGTTTTTTGAGGCAAGTATTGTTTGCATTGTCGGCGAAGTAACAGTTTAAATATAATTAAGGATACACGGATCCTGAAAAATATATAACTAAAAAAAATGAAAAAAGTTGATAAATACACAGCGCTTATGAAATTGATACTTACATTGTCCTTGTTTTGAACAGATATACGGGACACAGAGACCAGACCGCTATTGATAATGACCATAGTAGCTTTGATATCCAATGCCCTCATGCCCATCACGCCCTCCATAGCTATAGTTGCTACCATTGCTTTCTTTGTCAACGCAGGAAATGAGCTGACAGCTGCGACGGTAAGTTGTCATTTCGATTCTACTTAAGGCGATTTATCTACATTGAGTATTTCACTTAACAAAGAACACTGTCTTTCAAAAAATGAAACTCGCGACAATGGAAACTTATTTCGACTTCACTAGATTGAGATGAACAAACTTCCGGTCAAGGAAAGATAGGTCTCTTATATTAATTCAGCAAAGCGCTAGATACTTCTGCAGATACACATGTGCGTCAGATATAAGCTCAACTGAATTGATATCAACCGCAACTGTTGAGATTATGAAATGTAAATACTTCCATTTGACGAATTACATTGTATTTAATCTGCATAACGCCCTACTGGTAAAATTACATCAATTCCACGTTAATAACTTTAATTTATATTACACCCATGTATATCGATTATAGTCTTATTGTTATGAAAAGGCGACAAGGCCAACAAATCCAAAGTAGCCATCGTATAGAAAACAATTGATTTTCTGCTGTAAATTCACGTCCGAACATATATATATATAATGAACACGTTAAAAGAGAAGAAAAAAGTATAATGATACATTTTTTGTTGCAGGGATTTGCTATTGTAGCCACTCTCAACTTCATGCGAGTTGTCGTAGCTTTCATACCGTATGCTGGCCGTCTCTTTGGTGAAACCAAGATCAGCTTTGAGAGAATAAAGGTAAACAATTTAACATATTCCGGTCAAAGATTCGCCATACCAGTAAAATCACTTGTACACAATAGAACCAAAAAAAAAGTTCAGGCCTGGAATATACGATTGAGATGACCCAGCTTCCGGTCAAGGTAAGATAACTCTCTTATATGAATCCAGCAAAGTGATTTTGAAAAAGTCCCTCGTTAGAGATACTGCAAGTCCCCTTTGCTTTATCGCCTAGCAATATCGTTCATTATGTAGAAGTCAGGGCCGATATCGCCGACAGAGGAATTAATTGTTTTTTTGGTTTTTTTTGGTTTTTTTTATTAATCTTAGTTCATTATATGTTTGTTTTTATACTTTATTATATGTATCTTTTTTTTTTTTTTTTTTTTTTTGCTTTTCGTTTTTTTTTTTCTTTTTTTTTTTTTGTTAATGGTAGGGGGTTTGTGAATTTTGACTTTTTTCTGCTTTTGTTTTGTTTATTTATTTTTTTTATTATTATTTTCTTTGTAGATAAATGAATATAATAAAAAAAAGGATGCGCATGATAATAATGAATATATACATAACCGTGTTTCCTTATCACAGCGTTTTATGTTAGAAGAAGAATTCACTCCACCAAATCGACATGTCTTAAAGTCTGAAAATTCCATTGAGCTCCTTCATACAGTATTTATGTGGAATGGCGAAAACAACAACAATCCTGGTGACAGTGTCAGGACCGAGAAGAGAAAAGGTAAACCCTTATCTGACACTGAACACTAACTAATGTGGTTAATGACTAATGATGTTAAAGAAGTAAAATTGTGTCATAAATTGCATTCCTCATTGTTATTAAAAATATTCACAGAATGTACCCAAATATAGACACAGTGATATGTTAATTATATTTATGCCCATAAATAAACATAAACATAACAGGTACATGTTGATAAACATAAACGTTTCCGTGGCGAAATCATTTTTCACGTGCGTAAGCGATTATAAGACCGAAGGTTGCGTAAAAAATATACAGGCAGAGCATGATAAAATTCCTTAGAAATGCTATTCACTATAGATATCCTTAAGATTTTAAAAAAGAATATAAAAATCTTGGAGATTGGTACTAGCTTTAAGTATTTAACTTTTGATATTGTATAAAATGGGGTGATATTTACTTTTAATCAATAAAGATTACTTTTACTCGATGGATCGTTATATTTTTAATCACTGGGTTTACGATAAATATACATGTATGTCAAGTTTCTCAGCTTGTTTTTTTTTTTTTTTTTTTTTAGGGTACAAAATACTTTTATTTCCCAGACATTTATGCATGAAGACCACTGCCAAGGTTGGGACCCTGGGATCAGTGTCCGAACAAATAGGTCCTCATGTAAGAGGGCTCTCATTCAACATACAATATAGTACAATGTACCAATCATTCATTCATCCATTCATTCATTATTCATCCATTCATTTTTCATCCATTCATTCATTTATTTTGAAATTATTTATTCATTCTGTAATTCACGTAATTCATTCAGTCATTCATTCATTATATATATCATACTCATCCTATACTGCATTCATCACTCATTCATTCTATACCTCCTTCATTTATCCACTCAGTTATATCTATTACATAAACAAATTTCATATTAAAAATATAATATAAATAAATGAAAATCTGTGGCAAAGTACAACTGGTTCGGATTGGTTCCCCCCTGGCATTGGCCCTCAGTCGCTTGAGTATGAGGCTAAAACTTAAAAGTCACTTTTGTAACCTGTTAGTATATTCATTAAGTGGATATGTATAAAATATGATTTACTTGAAAGTATGCCCACACAGAAGTATTAATGCCACTAAACTAATGGCAAATATGATTTGTTTTTTTATTTGAGAATAAACAGGTACAAAGTGTTTAAAATCGTAAAGGGAGAGTACTCTTACATGATTTACAATTTAATTATTTAATATTTCAGCAAATGATCCCCACTTTTCCTGAAATGCCTGATTTCTGTTTTGTTTTGCTGCAATATATTTCTCTAATTTGATGACTTGAATAAAATAAAATTTGCATATCTGAAATGATGGATGGGTGTTTTTCCACTTACTTGCATAAATATGGTATCTTAGTAATAACAAAAAGTGATTCAACCTTTGCTTAAATCTTATATTTCCAAATATAACATCAGTTATACTTAAGGTTAAGTTATTTTCAACATCATCATTCTCACAATACCATACAATAAATTCTTGCAATAATTCATTTGAGAAGTAACAGCTATATAGGATGTGTTCCAGTGATTCTTCTTCTCTACTACAAAAATAGCACAAATTATCATTTTCAATGTTTATTTTAAAAAGAAAGGATTTTGTTGCTAATATTCTATGATGAATCTTAAATTGAAAAGCTTGTAGTTTAGTTTCTCGTGTGTAATTAAATACAGATGAATATGTGTCAAAGTCAAAATTATCCCTTAAATCTAATTTCATTTTCCACTTTTCTTGACTTTTAATAGGTTTTTTAAAAACTGACTTCACAAGTTTTTCATATAGGAATTTCAAGTTATCAGTGAATTTTATTTGATGAATTATACTATTAGTTTCACAAACCTCTATATTTTCCCCCTGTGCAATTCTTATTCTATATTCCGCTTTCCATTCTCCATTGATTTTATTAACTAGTGCATAAAACTGTAAAAATCCTAATCCCTGGATATGATGTACCTCTGGCCATTTTTTTACTATCCCATTTTGAAAAAGATCTATAACTTTATTAAGCCCAAATTGTTTCCATCTAATACCTTGATTAATTTCATTGAAAGGAAGAAAGTTGATCAAATCTTCATTTAGATATTCCTCTAAGGTTTGTGGTTTATTTTGAACATCTACTAGTGCAAAAATAACATCTTTCCAAAACTTATTTTTTATCTGTTTTCCTACTTTTTTTAGTATATCTGAATTCAATTGAACTGTGATATTTGGATCTATAGGCAAAATGTAAGATACTAGTGATTTCCAGGGTGCCTCTCCAATGTCAAGTAGTCTTTTCAACCATTTTAATTTCAAATATTTGATAAAAGAAGTTATATGAATCATTTTAAGCCCTCCATCCTCTAATAGACCAATCAATGTGTCTCTTTTAATTTTTTCAACTTTGTAATTCCAAATGAATTGATATAGTATGCTGTTGAGCTTTTTAATAATATTTGGTGAAGGGTTTGGAATAGAACTGAATAAATGAATATATGTAGGAATAATGATAGATTTAATCACTGTTACTCTACCAATTAATGAGAGATCTCTTTTAGCCCAAAATCTAAGTTTTCGTTCTGTGTCTTTTAATCTATTATTATAATTGAGTCTTTCCATATCTTCCAAGTTCAAAGAGAAGATGATTCCTAGTAATTTAAAGTTCTGTGTAGACCATGATAAGTTTAAATCCTCACAAATTCTTTCTCCTGAAAACTTTTTGCTGCCTAGCCAGTATACATTAGACTTCGTAGTATTTATTTTCAGACCTGATGTGGTAGAGAAAAGTTTTAATGTTTCAACTGTGGCATATAAAGATTGACTAGATCCATCTAACAGCATATAGGCATCATCTGCATATTGACCTAAAAGGAAGGTTTTTCCTAAGATTTTAAGTGGTTTTACATCTGGATTGGCTTTTAGAGCTAATGATAGAATTTCCACACCTATGATAAAAATGTAGGGAGATAATGGGTCACCTTGACGACAACCACGGTGAAGACTGAAAAAATCTGACATATGTCCATTATTAATAATACAACTTTTTGAATTTTTATATAAAGTTTGAAACCATCTTCTTATTGATTCTCCAAAATTAAAACTTTCCAACGATTTATCTATGAAATCCCACTCTATGGAGTCAAAAGCTTTCTCAAAATCAATCATGTATAATAATCCTGGTATGTTTTGTTCTTCTAAAAGTTGCATAATATCATAAAGTTGTCGTGTGTTTTCCCCTATAAACCTACCCTTGATAAACCCTGTTTGTGTATTACTAATTATGTGAGGTAATAATGGCTTTATTCTATTAGCAATGGCTGCTGCTGCTATTTTGTAATCTACATTTAATAGGGATATTGGTCTCCAATTTTTTATATATCTTCTATCCCTTCCCTCTTTTGGCAAACATGTAATAATACCTTGACATTGAAAATCTGAAAGTTTACCATATTCATATGCATAATTAACTGATCTACAAAGAAGAGTTCCTAAATCTTTCCAAAAGAATTTATAGAATTCTGCCCCAAAACCATCAGACCCTGGACTTTTCCCATTTTTCATATTTTTTAAAGCTAAGAATAGTTCACCTACTTTCAAAAAACCCTCACAACTCGCTTTTTGTTCTGCACTTAGCTTTACCATATGATTAAAAAACTCTGAGCTCTCCGTGTCCTGCAGCTCCCTATCACTAGACTTATACAATTTGTTAAAAAAATTTGCTTCTTCCTTTAAAATTTCATCCATATCCTCAAGCACATTACCGGAATCTGTTACTAATTCACAAATTGTTTTATTTACATAGTTTCTTTTTTCTAAGTTACAGAAATAATTTGAATTTCTTTCACCATCCTCATACCAAGTGGCTTTGGATCTAAACATAACTCCGTTTATTTTTTCTTTTCGTATGTTTTCTAGAAGTATTTTCTTATTTTCTATTTCAGCTAA